>NC_063332.1:60429974-60536935 GCF_021869965.1 Rhincodon typus | reverse complement strand
GCTGTGTTCATCCAGCTCTACACCTTGTTATCTCAGATTCTCCAGCATCTGCAGTTTCTACTATCTCTGAAAAAATTGTTAGGAGCAGGTTAAGGGCATTATAGCCTGCAAGACTGTTCATTTTTATTGATTCCAACTCTGTCTTTTCTGACTAAGTTTCTTAATGACTTTTCACAAAATTTGTCAGGTTAACTTTCTTAATTCTTGTAGAAAATCTGTGGTATTGTTCTGCTTGCCTGCGGCTTTCCGGTTATCTTGATGACTCTTGGTCTAGTAGTGATCACTATAATGTCACATGCTACATTTGTTATTGTACCTCGATCCTGTGACTTTTTTTTTGTTTTCCCTTGTGATGCATTGAAGGAGTTAATGCAAAAGCATATTGCTTTTGGATGTGTGCAGAATTCTGCTTCAGCTTTGGGTCCTGAGATAATTTGTGTGCAATACTTGCATTTGCGAGTTATGATGTTAATGATTTGTTTTTACATTGGTCTAACTCAGTACTCTAGTTGTGACATTGGTAACCAATGAGCTATTGCAGATCTGTAATCTGTAAATTTTGTTATTGTGGTTATGACTAATTGTAACTTAATTTAACTATTGCTTTGGTATGTTGTAATGTTTGATAGATCATTTGGTACAGAGGTTTCTAATTGATTCCAAATCTGCTTGTGATCAATCAAAGAATATTTTTGTTCCTAGATGGAAAAGGAGCTTAACAACTGTTGAGTCTGCATTAAAGTTACAGTGAATATGTTTACGTTGGAACCTATTTCCTTGCTAGAATATTTCCTTAGTTAACATTCAAAATAGAAAATGGCATTTACTGCTTTTAAAATGAAAAGTGCAGGAGGACGTGCAAGGAGCAGCACCACACATACCTAAAATGATGTCAACCTGGTGATGCTGCCAAACATCATCATGAGCGGCAAGTGATAGGACTGAACAATCATACAACCGACAGATGAAGACCTAAGTTCTGCAGACACACCACATCCAGTCATAAATGATGGTGGATAATTAACTCTCTGGATGTGGAGGCTTCACAAATATCCCCATCCTAATTGAAGGGAGGGACTGGCACATAAGTGAAAAAGATAAGACTGAAGCATTTGCAACAATCTTCAGCTCAAGTGACAAGTGGGCAATCCATCTCAGCGCCCTCCAGTGGCCCCAGGCATCACAAATGCCAGTCTTTAGCTAACTGGATTCACTCCACCTATCATCAAGAAATGATCGAAGCTATTAGACACTGCTAAGTCAATGGGCCCTTGCAACCTTCTGGTGATAGTACTGAAGGCTTGTGCAGTAGGTTTTACTGCACCCCCTAGCCAAGCTGTTCCAGTACAGTTACAACACTGGCATTCACCCAAATGTGTAGAAAAGTGCCCAGGTATATCTTTTGCACAAATAGCAGGACAAATTCAACTTGGCCAGTTATCGCCCCCATCAGTCTACTGAGTCATTGGTAAAGTGTTGGAAGGTGGTAACAACAGTGCTATCAAGCAGCACCTGCTCAGTGATACCCATTTTGTTTGGGGTGGGTGGGAACGGAGAGAGCTGATCAGAGTCACACCTGGCACATAGGATTTGTTGTGGTTGTTGGAGGTCAGTCTTCTCTGCTCCAGGCCATCTCTGCAGGTGTTCCTTCAACCATCTGCAGCTGCTTCATCAATAACCTTCCCTCCATCATAAGGTCAAAAGTGGGGATGTTCACTAATCACACAATGGTTACCATCATTTGCAGCTTATTGGATACTGAAGCAGTCCATATCCAAATGCAAAAAGATCTGGAAAATATCCAGGCTTGGGCTGACAATTGGCAAGTAATGTTTGCACCTCAAGTGCCAAGCATGGGCAATTTCCAATAAGAGACACTGAAACCAATGCCCCTGTCATTCAGTGGCGTTACCATCGAATCCCCGCTAAATGTCCTGTGGGTTACCGCTGGTAGGCTTGCCATATAAGCACTGTGGCTACAAGAGCAGGTCAGAGGCTAGGAATATTGCAGCAAGTAATTCACCTCCTGATTTCCCCAAAGCCTGTCTGCCATCTACAAGGAACGTGATGGCATAGGCCCCGCTTGCTTGAATGGGTGCAGCTCCAACCCCGCTTAAGCTTGCCACCATCCAGGACTAAGCAGCCCACTTGATTGGCACCACATTCGCTCCCTGCTCCAGCAGTGCTCAGCAGCAACAATATGTACCAGCTGCAAGATGCACTGTAGAAGTTCGTCAGTTCCCCTTAGATGCACCTTCTAAACCTGTGACCACTTCCATCTCGAAAGACAAGGGCAGGAGATGCATGGGAACACCACCATTTGCATGTTCCCCTCCAAGCCACTCACCATCCTGACTTGGAAATATGTTGCTATTCCTTCAGATTTTTTTTGGATGAAGATCCTGGAATCCCTTTCCTAACAACATTGTGAGTCTACGTGGACTGTAGTGGTTCAAGAAGGCAGCTCACCACCATCTCGAGGGCAACCAAGAATGGGCATTAAATGTTGGCCTAGCTAGTGACCTCCATGTCCAGAGTGTATTTTTGAAAAAAATAACCTTTTCATTCCTAATCTGCATCTGCTAGCAAGACAGCCATTTATTTTAAATATCTTTCTATTAACTATCTGCATGTTTGTCTTGATATTACTGTGCTCCAGATATGTAAAAGAACAGTGACTAATGAAAATATAACTGGGCCTTGGAGATCCACATATACAGAAATATGGCAGATGACATCAAACCATTATTGACTCCTGTAGCTGAGGATAAATCGACACATCTAGAACGAACAAAAGTCAAACCAGAATCCAATTCAAGGAGGTAAGGTTTAAGGAATGGTATTTGTAATTAACTGACCACAAAGCTTTTTTGACTACAGAGTAGGAACCTGTGTGTGTGATTTTTTTTTTTTTTTTTTTTTTTTTTTTTTTTTTTTCCCCCAAAAAAAGGTAAATTGCCAGCAGTGTGTTGTGCAGTAAGGAGATGCTTTGATAGTTTTTGGAATCACTGTGGTTCTTCTTACACGTGCAAGCTTGTAATCTTTTATCATGGGACGTTGGCCATCCCTTTAGCAGACACAGAAGTTTGTGCAGGTGATGGGGGAGTTCTGATTTCTTGTACCTCATGAGTGCAGGTGATATAAGATCACCCAAAGCTTTTGAAGTAAGAGAGAACTTTGCTCAGCAACTCCATTGTGGATTTGATTCCCAGCTTTAATAACCAGATTTCCTTTGGTGTCATGCACTTCCTCAGTGGGTGTTTACTCTCTGTAGTGCAAGTAATGTCTCCATCTCTCCAACTGTTTATTGCCATTGGTGTTGTACTCCCCATCTTTCTTTTTCATGGAGGTTTTTAGCTGGTTGTCATTTTGAGCTCTCCATACATGACCCTGACAGAGTCTGGATATCGAAGCCTATCAGAATAGGGTTGTGACCAGTAGTCGTTGGCACATCACCTAGTGGTCTGGTGGACTTTACTTTGAATAGGCATTAGTGCATTCAGGTTCTTCTTGCTTCAGTCTCTCTTGTAATTAACGACTACTTGACGGGTCCTATCACATCGAAGTTAGGCTCGCACCAATCTTGCATCATACACATTGAGAACACAGTAGCTTGAAGCATGTTCCATTTTGCTTTTGCACTTTGGCAATGTAGGAATACATCTGTTCAAGCATAAAAAACATACATATTAGGAACAAAACCAGTTGCCCCTTCAGGCATGGTCCATCATTCATTATCTGATTTACTCCACAACTGCACCTTCCCCTGATGATCTTTCATCCATTTATTTATCAAGAATTTATTTATCTCTACCGTAAATGTATTTTTAGGACTCTCTTCCTGACAACGTTTGGGTTTCAGAGTTCCAAAAATTCAATCTGAGAAAAATTTACCTGGTGCTGAAAAGTGGGGACTAGTGCAGATTTCATGCTATTCTTGAAGTACAGACTTGATAGTCCAAAGGGCCTCTTCTGTTCTATATGAATCTATGACTTGTTTGTCTTAAATGAGTGACCATTTATTTTAAAATCCGTTGATCTAGATCCTCCACTAGAGGAAACATACTGTCAGACTCCACATTCACTCAAGTGCCTTTCTTGTCCAAATTCCAGCCAATATAAGCCTAGCCTGTTAAACCATTGTCCATGAGATGACACTCCATTCTGGATATTAGTCTCGTCAATCTTCTCTGAGCTAGTTCCAATTGCCTACATTCTTCCTTTTCTATAAGGAGACCAAGAGAGTAGATGGAACTCCAGATGTGATCTCATCAATGCTCTATATAACTGGGATATAACACTCCATTCAATATCCAATGCTCCTCAAATGTTAATTATTGCAATAACTTTCTTAATTACTTGGTGTACCTGCATATTAACTTTTTGTAATGCACGCACTAGGATACCCAGATAGCTCTACAATCTCACCATCTAGATAACAATGTTTATTCTTCTTGCCAAAATAGACAGTTTCCCACATTTTAGACTCGTTTCCTGATCTTTTTCACTCTACCTATGTTCCTTGGTAGCCTCCTTATGTACTGTTCACAGCTTCTCTTCCTACTTGTTTTTGTCATGCAAATTTTAGCAACCATACATTTTTTGTTTCTTTTATCTAAGTCATTTTGATATAAATTTTCACTAGTTTAGGCCCCAGCGCTCTTCCCTGCAGCATTTCACTCAGTACTGTTTGTTTTTAATTTGCGTTTGCAACAAGGCTGATGTTAACACAAGGATAGGATTTCTGTTGTGGATGAAAAATTACAGGGTTGCATTCTTGCCATGTTGCACACCAGGGAGTGATTTGTACCACAGTTGACACTGGTAGTTGTGTGGAATGAGAATACTGTTCAAAGAGTCGCATCTGGTGATAATCAGAGACATCTGGTGCCAATGTCCTGATTTTGGATAACATAGAACCATACATTGTGGTGAGTTTCTTCCTGAAAGATGGTGTTAGCTACATAAAATGTAGTAGTAGCAAGACTGAAGTAATCTCTACCATCATTTATCTTTCCCAGACCATAATGTCCAAGTCCGAGGGCTATGCCACTCTTGCTTTGAAATGCCCACTGTATGTAATGATGCCCTCATTTAGGGATTCAGTGGATGGCATTGTCAATTCCTCATATTTGTGTTTTTTCTCTGGTGAAACACAGGTTTGGAGCATAGATACTCATGAGTATAACACTTCCCTGAGACTTGGAAACTCCCAAGCATCCGAGCTGCCTTTATCATTGCTTGCAAGTGTGAATACCTTACACCTTTTTGCAATCAAACCAGCCAGGCCTGTCAGATGAACTGCAGATCTCCATTTTACCTTTGCATTGACCTAGCCATCCTAAAACATAGCAAGCTTGTAAACTCAGTGAATGTTCCACAATGTTCAGTTCCATTCTTAATTTCTGTGATGAGCAGTCTGTTCTGAATTAACAAGCCATAATAAACATTTACTTCTTTGACTGACTACATAGTTGCATTGAGTATTGTCTTCAAATTGTACAGTGACATCTTGCCAACGGTCCTTTGATAGCATCTCAAACTTGTGACCTGTTTCTAAGAAATACAAAATCAGTAGGTGCACATTCCTCTTCTCGCCCACCATCCTGACTTGCTAGTAGAGTATCATTCCTTTATTGTTCCTGGAACTCTGTCCTTCACAATACAGATTGTAGCAGTCAAGAATATGGGCTCTTCTTAACATTATTTGTTGTCCATTGCACCCCACATCTCCTACATTTCAAGTCTAAAATTGGTGTTTGCAAACAACTGACTTATGTACATGTTAACAAGATATATTTTGCATCTTCCACTTAGACCTTTCTACGTGCCACCTAGAAACCTTCATGGAAATGCAGATCAACAGGAGCAGGTGACTCAAGAAGCTTCAGCAATGAATAGCCGTATTCAGTACTACAGCAAGTTGACCACAACACACAAGACCTTGGTAGTAATGTGTTTTTTTTTTTATTACTAAGCTTCGAATAAATCTTGCAGGTTTCTGTTCTCTATTCCTTCGCTGCATGCACCCACCGTTTGTACATCTTCTCCTTTACATTTCCACCTGACTCTCATCACTTTGTGCTGCTAATCCTGCCTCAGCTTTGTGACATCTCTTTTAAGATTATAGAATCCCTACAGTGGAGAAAGAGGTCATCCAGCCTATCAAGTCTGCACCAACCTGCCGAAGAGCATCCCACCCAGACCAAGTGCCCCCACCTGATCCCCGTATTTACCATGGCTAATCCATCCTCCCTGCGCATCTTTGGACTGAGAGGAAACCAGAGCACCCAGCGGGAACCCACATAGATGGGGAGAACTTGTAAACTCCACACAGTGGCCTGAGGTTAGAATCGAACCTGGGTCCCTGGTGCTATGAGGCAGCAGGGTTAACCACTGTGCCACCATGCCACCCTGGAGTAAATGATTTCTTCTGTGCTGTTCAAGTTTTATAGGGTGGTTGTGCTTTATTCATCACAGTTGAACTTGGCCCATCTTAGAAGCCCTAGTGGGAATTATAGGAATTCAAACATCTGCTTTCCTGATGGTTTGCGTAATAATTGAATGTCATAATTGATCTATGGCACGTTTACTGACGTTAGCAGCAATGGATTCGTGTTGCAGTGGCTTAGTTCCAGGTCGTGTTTGCAAAGTGAGTAGATGTTTTGTTCACTCATGGGATGTCGGTATCTCTTGCTAGTCCAGCATTCGGTGCCCCTTCCGAAATGCCCAGAGGGCAGTTAAGAGTCAGCTACATTTCTGTGGGTCTGGAGATGCATGAGTTTTGGATGTGCAAGTAGCAAGGCTGGCTGTGTTTTGTTGACAGTTGCTGGAAAGTTTCTTAAAACTGCAGAAAAGTTATAGACTAGGAAGAAGCCATTCAACTCACCATGTCTTCAACATGTGAAATAACTAGCCATCCATTTAATCCCAGTTGTCAGGACCTGTTCCATAGCTTTGCAAGTTAAGGTACTTCAGGTGCTGATTCAGGTGTCTCTAAATGAATTGAGGATTTCTGGCTCAACTACCAAACTGGCAACAAATTCCAGACACCCACCAACCTCTTGGAATATTTTTCCTCTTATCCCATCGAATCCTGGTTCCGGGTACCTTAAATCTGTGTCCCTTGTTAATTGACCCCTTTGCAATGGGATACAGGTCTTTCTGGTCCACTGTATCCAAGTGCTTCATAATTTTGTACACCACAATTAAGTGACCCCTCACCCACTCTTCTGTTGTAAGGAAAATAGCCCCAATCTTTCCTCCGTGCAATTTAAGTCCTGTCAACATTCTGGTAAATCGCCTCTATGTTCTCTGGAGCAATTATATCTTTTCCGTAATGTGACTAGAACTGTGCGTTAAACTTCAGTTGTAGCTTATGCAGTGCCTGTATAGTTCCAGCATTACATCTCTGCTCTTGTTTTTAATGCCTTGCCTGTGAAGGAAAGCAGGCCATATGCCTCTGTTACCACCATATCTTCCTATTCTTGTTCCCTTCAGAGATCCGTGGACGTGCACTCCAAGGTTTCTCATGTCCCCTACCCTTCAGAATATCCTCTCATTTATTGTGTATTCAGTTACTTTGTTTACTCTGACCAAGTGCACAATCTTGCACTTCTCCAAATTGAAATTCATTGTTACCTGTCCAACCATCCAAGTGAACTGTCAAAAGTGAAAATTTCCATAGAACTTGATGCACACAGACTGCTCTCTATTAGGGTGAGACAACTGATGGTGAGTTTAACCTGAGGGTCATCCTGAAGTGGTGGAACCTTCATGGTGCCTTTATTGGTATAGGAATTGAACCCATGATGTTTATATGCCTTCACGTTGAAAGCCAACATGCAGCCAACTGAGTGACCAATGGAGTGACCCTGTTATCTTACAGTTGACAGTCATTCACTTCACTCAACTACCTGGCCAGCTTTCCCGATATCTGCATATTTTTCTGTCACACCTCATGAAGTATAAAGTCACTGGTATATGTTACAGACTGCAAGGGACCCAAACTAAGTCCTGTGGAATACTCCATGTGACCATAAAAAATAGGAGCAGATGTAGGTCACTTGCATGTGCTCTGCCTTTCAGTGAGTTCATGGGTGATCTGATGCTCCTCTCCACTTTCTTGCCTCTTCCCCACAACCCTTTATTCTCTTAGTGATTTAAAAATCTATCTCAGCCTCGAATATACTTAACAAACAAAGGAAGGTTAATCAGTAAGTTCACAGATGACTTGAACATTGGTGGGGTGCTAAATAGTGAGGGGGATAGCCTTAGATTATAGGAGAGTATAGATGGGCTGATCTATGGCAAATGGAATTCAATCCAGATAAAAGTAAGGGGAGTGACTAATGCAGTACTTTGGATTTCTTCAGTTGTAGTCTACATTGTTGATTTCATTCTTTAGAAACCTATATGGTCCCATTAATATGGTGAAGTACCTGCTAAACAATAAAAAGGCATAAGAATAGTAGATGGCAAGAAACTGAGAGAAGTTAGTCTTACACGTGGGCTTTTTCAAGATGCCCTGAAAGAAGGATGGTGTCTCTGGGAGAAGCATTGGTAAGAAAATCACAGACACAGGTTAACATGGTGTAAGTTATGCCTGTAAATGCTGAGGCAAAGAGTGAGTGAATGTACAGAGACAGAAGTCTCCAAGAAGTAGGGAGTTTTTGGAATGGGAATTATAGGGGATGGGAGGGACTTGTGATAAAATGATTTTCAAAACCAAGGATATAATACTTGAGCCATTGAAGGGCCAGGAGCTTATGCAAGTTTGATGAAGCAGGTGACCTTAGCGCAGGGATGGTTATAGATTGGGAGACCTGTCATGTGCATATTTTGATTACCATGTTGTTGAATCATGGACATTTTAGGCATTGTTGATTGCATGGAGGACAGAGAGCATGCAATGTTGCAACAGAGATTGTTGTGATTTTTTTTTTTTTTTAAAGTATGTAAGCATGTTTTGTTAATAAATTGTTGATTTCTATTTTGCAGGTACCACCTGATCATGTAATTCCAGCTGAAGAAGAAATTTATGTTTACAGTCCTTTAGGAAGTGCTCTCCAATTTGAAAGTAGCACAGATGGCTTTGGAAAGAATCCCAGCATTGTCACAATGTATGTACAAGTTTTACATTTTCTTCAATAATTTCTGTTACTTGTTATTGACCAAAATACACTTTTGAACTGGAAGTCCGACCAAAGGCTGGAATTTCTGTCTCGATCTGTGAGCACATTTTTAAAGAAACTCAAACGCGAGTTATTCATTGAAATAGGTGAACCACTTTTTTTGTTATCGTATTTTAAAATCCATTTGATACCTATGCCGCCTTTAGGATTATTAATTTCAAATCCAAGCCAGTTTGTAAGGAAAATATTTCTTAATTGCTCTGTCTTCTTGATCAAAATGAGATCTTATTTATTTCCAGATTTTCTATCTGGAATACCATGATGGGAACATCAATATTGAGTCTTCCATGGGCACTAAAGGAGGTTGGATGTTTTATGTGCACTTCTGTGAATTTTGTCAATATGTTAATTGTTGTATTGCATTTTTTACTTTTATTTTCATTTGACATATTGCAACTTCATGAGACAGGTTTCTGTTTTTGAAGTAACTAGAAGCATTCTTTTCCCCTTCTCATTTAGGCAGGATTTACTTTGGGGATTATCTTGCTAATTTTAATGAACGTGTTGATGCTATATTGTTGTTACCGGGTGCTGACATCTAGACAGACAGTAGGTGCGTATTATTATTTTGTGACGAACTTGTATGGTTTAATATAGTCGAAAACAAATATTTGAAATGACTTCAGGTAAATATACTCTGCAAGAAATTTGTAGTGGAATTACCATTTTATGAAAAGGTAGCTATGTTAACTTGAAGGTTGCATACTCATTACTATGTTTAATTTGTTCAGTTGGAGATTTAAGGAAATGTCAATTTTCAAATGGTCCAACTGAGAAACATGTTGAAAGATACCTGGAATGGGGGAATAATAAATAATTTCAAATTGACAATACTAATGGTAGCTTCAGATGTGTATTCAAGATGTGTTCTGCCTGGTGACCAAACCTCTTTCTGCGGGATTCTAAACACACTGTCCTGCAAAATGAATTTTAACCCTATGCCTCAGTATTGGAAACATACCAGTTTGAACTCAAACTGAACTTCAGTTCATAAATGAAAATATATTGAAACAGTTTTGAAAGTAAATTAGGTCAGCCAATTTATTCAGCCTTTTAGTTTTCACAGAATAGCAGCTGGAAACCGCCATATCGGCCTTCTGAGTTTTGCAAGTCACTTCCAGCAGCATTTTTACTCAATGAGAAAAGTTAAATGACCGGAATGCTGGTTATGTGGCATGTTGACACGAGCTGAGGTATCTGAGGAAAAAGCACATCTGCTTCATCAAATTGTTTTTACATGTCTTTGTCTCACATCCTACCATTTGTATTCTTTCATGGGATGTGTGCGCTGCTGGCAAGACCAGCTTGTGTACCCAATCTTGATTACCCTTGAAGATAGTGGCTTAGCATTGAATTGAACGGTTGCAGTCCGTGTGGTGTAGGTGCACCCTAAATGTCCTTGGGAAGATACCTCCAAAGTTTTGATCCTGAGTCAGTGAAGCAGCAGTGATGTATTTCCAAGTCAGAATAGTGTGTGACTTAGCGGGTACTTGCAGGTGATTGTGTTGCTGTGCGTCTCCTGCACTTGCCCTTCTAAATGGTGGAAAACCTGTCTTGAAGATGCTTGCCTGTTTCCATCCTCCCTAGAGATTGGCTAATGGGGAAGTGCAAGTTGAATGTACAATGTCATATGGTCTAGATGAGTTTAAATCCTTAATGATGACCAACTCCATCTATGGCACTTTGTGGCCTGTGTTATCTTTGTGTGTCACCAAGTGACATCCTTGCTAAGTAGGACAATAAGGGTTATTGACCCTCTTTGTTTGCTCAATTATTTTCTAAAATACATTGTTTTTCTTTCTTGAAGCTCATATAGATACATCAAACTGGGAATTTCCTGAGGTCTGCAAATACTATTTTGGCTCATTTGGCCAGTGGTCCAGTCTTCTCTTCTCTCTCATTTCTCTATTTGGAGCCATGATTGTTTACTGGGTGCTTATGTCCAATTTTCTGTTCAACACGGGGAAATTTATTTACAGTAAGTTTGAAAAAATCCATATGCTTTAGTTTGACCTTTTTTCATTTAATCTAGACTTCTGCAGTTTGTTGAGAATACAACTTTTACAAATATAACATTCAAGATAATGAAGATAAGTTCGGTTCCTACATGCATTAAAATCCTACGCTCTGACTTCATCAAATTACTGCAAACGGTATTTTAGTATATTAGGAAAAATAATCAATGGGATCCTTGCTACAGGAATTGGCATGTATATATGTTGATATCACCAAAGGGAGTTCAGACTCCCTTCACAGCAGCAGAACGATTACAGGGTGATGTGTTTCATTGTATGTTAGACTTTAAGATTGCTTAATCACCTCTACCATAATCTATTGCCTTATTTTCCAGATTATGTTCATAATATCACGGAAATGGGCCATGTTTTAAGTACAAATGGAAGTAGTAAAGGTAGGGTTGTCCACTTAGATTCTCTCTCTCATGTAGAATTTGCATGTCAATATCACGAAATGCACATGTTGCTCTTAATCACATCATTTGTTGGCACACAGGAGAGCTTTGTTATTAATTTGTAGACAGACTAGTCACTAGTTACCAATTTGCTACTTGTTGCCAACCAGAGCTTCACGTGTGCACAGCCTTTCAGCTCTAGTTCATCTGCAACTGCGACCATAACCCTTAGCTGTGCAAACAACGTTCACAATGAGCATCATATTCTATGTTTCAATTAATGCAGCAATGCTTGAAAACCCTGGTTTTAAACCACTTCCTTTCTCATTTCAGTACACAATTAAAAAGACAGAATCATTATACACAGCATAGAAGAGGGACATTTGGCCCATTGGCTGTGCTCCAGTTCTCTGAATGAGTAATTTGCTCAGCATTATTCTTCTGCCTTTAATCTTGTACCTCTGTATGCTCTTCCTTTTTCAGATAACAGTCGAATTCTCTTTTGAATGTTTCAATTAAACCTGCCTCCTCCAACTCCAGTGCATTCCAGATATTAACCACTTGGTTTGTGAGGAAGTTTATTGTCATGCTGCTTTTGCTTCTTTCCCCAGCTAACTTCTGTGGCTTCTTATTCTTGATTCTTTGTCAAATGGCCACAATTACCCTGTCCAGGCCGTTGTGCTTTGAATACCATCATAAAATTTCCAATCTGCCTTCTCTTGGAAGCTATGGTTAAGATACCTGCTGATTGCTTTCTTTGAGTGACTCTACATCCTCCTCCCTCTTCTGTGCTTCATTCCTACTCTCTGTTTGATATTTGCTGATGGGAGAAAAAATTGTCCTAATTCACTAAGTTGCATTCTCAAAATCCCGACCATCCACTTCAAAAATTCTATGACTTCTGCAGAATGGAAGGTTGCCTATACCACCATGCTGTTAAAGAATGTGGGAGAAAAAGGAGAACTAAAGACCTGTTGTGGGGAAAACATGGAAATCTATTGTAAAGGATGTGATTATTGGATATTTAGAAAATAATAGTGAGGGGACAGTCATCAAGGACTTATGAAGTGAAAATCATATCCCTCTTGAAGCTCCATTTTAGAGTGTAGGTCATTGAATCCAAAGGATTTGTCAAATTTCAGTCCCATTAATTTCCCCAAAAATAGTTTTGTTTCCTAACAATTTATCCAGGTTCCCCTACTCACTAGACTTTGAAGATTAATTATTTCGGAGACACTTCTTGTAGCTGGTTCCTCTGAGAAAACAAAGTAATTATTTAACTTCTCTGCCATTTCACTGTTTAAATTATCCTGTCTCTGCCTGAAATGAAACCATATTTGTCTTTGCTAATATTCTCTCTTTATCTGTTTCCTTGTCCTCCTTTTGCTAAGCTGTCATTCTCCCAAACCTCGATTTACATCTTGTTTTGCAAACTTTGTCGTTTTGATCCGATGCTACTTTGAACTTCTCTTTGTCCACCATTACTCTTGCTTTTCTTGTTCAGTGATTTATAATCTGTGTTTAGAAAACAAAGCTTGCAAAAAAAGACTCCCCATTGGATTCCGTGTACCATTGAGGCTTTTTGTGTTTCTCCAATCTTCCACAGCCAACTTCCTCCACACTTTCATTCTAGCCAATGATTGGATTGTACATAGAATTTTCCATTAAAGTTGAAAAACATCTCACTGTCTCTATTCTCAAGTTCTTTTATAACAAAATTATTTAGTCCTTTCTGATTGCGTAATACTACATCTAAAATAGTCTGTGTCCCAGTTGGTTCCTCAGCATATTGCTTCAGAAAACTGTCAAGCAGAAATTATTCCTCCGCAGCATTTTCTCATTGTGTAAATCTAGATTGAGTTAACCGTTAATTTATGGTATTTCCCTTGCTACGTGCACCTCTTAATTTCTTGATTTTTATACCATGTCCTAAGATGCAACCATAGTTTGGTGTTTAATGAAATGAATGTGCCACTGTTTGCTGCCATCCTCTTTCAGTGGCTTTCCATAGTCTAATTAGGTGAGTTGCTGATTCCATCCTTAAGTCAGAGTTCTACAGAACAGAAGCAGACCCTTCAGTCTAACTCGCTCACACCTAAACTGATTTAATCTCATTTGCCAGCATTTGGCCCATATTCCTGTAAATCCTTACTGTTGACATGCCAATCCAGACGTCTTTTAAATCTCGAATTTGTACCGGCCTCCACCACTTCCTGTGGCAGCTCTTTCATGCATTTTACGATGGTATGCAAAGCACAATGCATGAAAAAGTTGCCCCTTAGGTCCCTTTTAAATATTTCCCCTCTCGCCTTAAACCTACAAACTTTTTGGTTTTGGACTCTCCTACCCTGGGGAAAAGAGCTTGACTATTCACCCCATCCATGCCCATCTTGATTTTATGAACCTCTAAGGCCACCCCCTCAGCCTTTGATACTAGAGGGAAAATAGCCCCAGCCTATTCACCCTCTCCCTATATCTCAAACCTTCCAATCCTGGCAACATTTCTAGTAAATCTTTTCTCTGCTCTTTCAAGTTCAACAACATCTTTCCTATAGCAGGGTGATCAAAATTGAACGCAGTGTTCCAAAAGTGGCCTCACCAATGCCATGTACAGCCACAACATGACATCCCAACTCCTATACTCAGTGCACTGACCAACGAAGGCAAGTGTGCCAAATGTCACCTTCACTACCCTGTCTACTTGCGTCTCCACTTTCAAGGAACTATGAACCTCCACCCTAGATCCCTTTATTAGGCAACACTCCCCAGGCTACCCAATCATAATGAGAGTTAGCTGCACTGGTCCTTCTCCACTTCTGATGTTTTCCCCATGGATTTATCTTTGTCTCCTCCTGTTTAAAAATCTGTGTGCAATTCTTAAGAACACAAGTAGCCACTGTGGAACTGTTGTGGAAAGTGTTGAAGAGGTAGAGCAATTAGTATGTTCTACGAATTGTAGCATGATTTGCTTGGTAGGTCTGATGTTTACTTTTGCCCCCCCTTTTTAATTTGGGAATTGTTGCAATTGTTTACCAAACTTGTGATTCTGACGCATCCTTTTTACTTTCAGTTATTTGTCCAAACCCACCTGGAGTTCACCAAAGGAATAGCACTGACATGTTTGTCATCGTAAGCAATGATACTGCCTTGCACGAGTTTCAGGAGTGGTGGAATAAAACCAACACTGTCCCCTTCTACCTGATATTACTGTTGCTACCTCTCCTCGGCTTCAAGTCTGCTTCATTCTTTGCACGATTCAATAATCTAGGCAAGTATTCCACTCATCCTAGTGTAACTTCTTAGAAATTGGCTGAGAATGCGAGCACTAACTGAAGAGCTAGTATATGTTTTTATCTACCTGTTGAGAACATAAATTGTGGTCCTAGAGCATCTGAGAATTTGCAAAATCACCATTCAACCTTTGAAGACTTTTTGTAGTGGTGTCAGATTTATTTGAGTAGGCTGTTTGATGTCTTTGCACAGATTAACCTGCAGTTCCTTGCAGGATATTTAGTGGCTCACGGCACATATTCAGGATTCTGATTTCTGATGCAGATTTACTGATTGCTGAAAGTCATGTGATATAGTGTGCTAACTCTTAACAAATAAAGGAAGTGCAGTTGTTATACTATTTATTTTAGAAATGCTCACAGTGAGTAGAGGTGATTTGAACATTTTCTGGAGACAAGATGTCTTCAAGATGATGACGTAGCTAAATTCAAATGTTTGCGGAGGCTGGAATTTGAACACTGCTGGGCCATGGGCTTTGGGCACTTCTATCTTTAAACTATTTCATTAGAATTAGCCAGGCAACACAAATTTGACCTCCACTGATTGGGTATTTTAACTATCTGTTGTTGACTAGAACTATGCTCAGCTTTTTAGTCTACATTGAGTCAAGGTAATACTACTTTTGATCCAATGAGCAGAGTTGATCTTTAGGCACATGGTGCCAGCTATGCTTGGAAGATGCTGCCACTTATTTCTGTGCAATTATGTCCTGGACCTGTTTTATTAAAGAACATGGGGGTGTACCTGATCATTTGTCTGATTTTTACTGTGTTGTCCAATAATGTCTCCTGACTCAGTTATTTGGACCTTTGTTCAGTTGCTGAGTCTCCAAATATGGGTTAAGAAATTATCCATTAAATATTGTATCATATTCATGTTTCAAATCATACACAACATGCTTTGATATTGGTGCAATATTTAGTGGGTTTTTTGGATTTTTCTTCAATAATTCCCAACTTTTTATGCATCTTCCCACATTCCAAGATACAGTTCCTTGAGAGCTGATAGTTCTCCAGTACTTCACTCAAACGATCCTTTTTCATATGTAAGCCAGGTAGGGTATTCAACCTGACTGACTAGTAGTGGGACAGGGAAGTACCATAGCAGACAAGAATTTTATTCATGCCTGATGTGCACTTCTACCTCCCTTTCTTCTCAGATTACCCTTCATTCTAAATTCCACAATGAGAGATGCAAATTATGATTGCAGCAATCCAACTTCCTTGCTGACTGAGATTAGTTCCAACAGATCAAGTTAGGAACTGTCGTCTAGTTTGCTTTTAGGGTGAGAATAGCACTGGCTAGTGCATGTCCTCAATTTAACCATTAGGGGGCATATCAGGTCTTTCTAATGTTCATTTTTAATTGCATTCATCTGTATAACTCCATGACTATAATTTAACATTTGTTTCTATTTGCAGGCACAGTTTCAGTCTTTTACTTAATTGTACTTGTAACATTGAAGGCAGGGAGACAAGGATTTCACTTGGAGTTCCACTGGTTTGAATCTGTAAACAATTTTGTTGCAGGTAATTTCTCTAATAATTGCACAATCTCTTTCATCACGTTACTGTACCTTTTTGTATAATGTGATATATATCAAACTATTCAAATTAGAGAAGCTGTGAGAGATGATTCATTTGAGGAACTTGCCTCGAGTTGTTTACTTTTAATTTCAAGATGGAATCCAGATTGCATTAAGGTTTTTTAGCCCATTTAATGTAGGAAACTCTGATTTCTGTCCTAAATTTTGCCTTCACAATCCTTTGTTACCTTGGCACATCTGAAATTGTCTTTGCATTAACTTTAACTTTATTCAGTTGAGTGTCTGTGAGCCCAAACATTCTTAGGATCCCTGCCGAGAAGCTTTGGCTCATTAGGTGTTATAGTCTTTCCACTGGTTTGGCTTGATTGCAATGCTGAAGTGTTGCTGAACAATTTCGTCTCCACTTCAGGAGATTTGAACTTGACTGATCATGGCAATATAATGCCACGTCGTAATTGCTTTTATTTATTGTGATTTCCGAATGTTTGGACATGTTGAGCGATGAGTACATTCGGGGCAAGAAAAACAGAAATTGTGGGATAAACTCAGCAAGTCTGGCAGAGTGAAAGCTTTAAGCCTAGTAACCCTGGGTATGTTCTTGGGTTGCTTGTAAACTTCACTCCTGTGAAGTTCTTTCCCACTTCATTCGCATTCCACCAGTTTTTGTTCTTGTGTACAGACAATTCAAGGTATTGCAGAGACTGTGTTTTGAACTTCAGTTTTTCATCAGAAAAATTTGAGCTGCAACTTCTGTATTCACAGCCATTTTATCCTTTCTTTTCTTTGGATTTTTTTTTTTTCCTCCTGCTCCTTCTAACCCCTTCTCCAAAAATAAAGCTACTGATCCACTTTATCTGTATATCAGGAAGATGGGGACATGGTGAAGCACTGGTGAGGAATTTATCACACTTTTGCTGCTGAAGATGCTTTGTTCTCTCCGCTTGGGGTTATGAAGATTCTACAAACCCGTGCAAAATTTTATTTTTAATTGGTTGTACATGAAGCATGTTGTTTTTGTCATGTTAATAAAGTTTGATCCACCTCAACACCAAGTCATTGGATTCCTTCAAGGGTGAGGCAGGTAGGTTTTTCACTGGGAGTTGAGTTTATGGAGTTTTAAGACAGTAAAGTGCAGTTGAGACTACAGTCAGGTCAGCAATGATAATCTATTGAAAAGTGCGGCAGGCTCCAAGGGCTGAATGGATTAATCTGCTCCCAAGTCCACTGTTCAGAAGTCCTATATAATGATCACAATTTTTGGAAATAATTTTTGGCCTCATATTTTGTTAGAACTAAGTTAACTCAGTGAGACTTGTAAGTGGTAGTCCCAGGTTTGTAAATAGGTAGGATAGCAGCAAATCGGGTACATTCAGATGATAACGTTTCCTAGATTTGCCTCAGACATGGAAAATTGTTCTGAAAAGTTCACCCAGTTTTCATTATATAATTGTAAATAACCTCCTACAAGGAGCTGCATGTTTCTAAACCCACTCAAAACTTGGCATCAGTTGACCTGTCTACATTTTGTAAAAACAATTACTCCAATATGTTTAAAAGTTGGGAAAAGGTGTCAAAACTCCTGTAGGGGTGTGATTTCTTGTTTCTCATTATTAGTGGTTTGACCAGAACGCACAGTGCAGGACGTCCAAATGTAGTACAAGATGATACCAACTAACGGCCAAATATGTGCAGCCTCTGCTGCAGTCACTCAAATACTGAAATATTTAATTTGCTTTCCAATAGTTAAATTGGCGTAATCTTTTTTCCTCCAGTCACCACCTCCCTTGGAGCCCCCAAGCTCATATGAGTATCATGAACTTCAGCATCTGGATTGAATATCATAAGGTCACTCTGTACATATCAATTCACTCTCTTTTGATTTTGGTCTCTTGCATGTTCTAGGGGCGTTAGTGGTTTTTGTGGATTTGACTCTCAGCTGCAGTCCGTTCTTGGTTGGGGCCTGCATTTTATCCAACAGATCTGTGTAATATGATTTATAGGTGGTTTCTCCCCCCACTTCCTGAGTCAAGGTGAGAAGCCGCTGGAGATGTTGCAACTGTGCTGCCGACGACCCTGGTGCAGCTTATCCCCGCCACTGGGTCTCGTGGACTGAGATACAGTTGAATTCTGGTTACCTATGCTTTGCTTGCCCTGAACAAACTGATTGCCCTAAGTTGTTTTTTTTGGTCACCACTTTGCTTATCTGCTTATAAATTATCATTGAAATGGTTTTGCTTCCAGTTAGTGAGGGGTGATGCTGCTGGGCACAGGACAGGTAAAATCTTATTTTCAGTAACATTGAATACTTCTGTCCGATCACTGGGTGCCCAGAGATCCTGGTTATGAACTCTTAAACTGAGTTATCCGATGCAGCATTCGTGCATCTCTTTTTCATGGCTTTCCATTATCCATGCAGTCATTATTTGTCTTCATTTTAACAATCTGCTCCTTACTTTACGTCAATTACTCATGCATCTCTTATTCTTAATGACTGCTGACCTTGGCTTTATAAAGGTTCCTGTAGTCATCTAAAGCCCCCTCTTCGAATTTATTTATGATCTGAAGCCTCAATAAGATATTGGAGCAGAAGTAGGCCATTCAGCCCATTTGAGTCTGCTTCCCTCATTCAGTGACATCCTGGATAATTTGATACTCCAACTCCACTTTCCTGCCTTTTCACATAACTCTAGATTCCTCTCTGATTAATTTGGCTGAGCATTGAGCAGGTGAATGATGCAGAAGACCTTATTTTCAGAAAGAATATCCACCATTATTAATTCTCCCATAGCTAGCCTTTCTGAATAAAAGTACTAGCAATTCCTTGTTTAATAATTGTTGTATAACATGGAGTAAAAGTCTGTGGACTTAAGTTTTCTGAATTCCAACATTATATGTGAATGTTTTGCATAAATCACAACTTGCATTTTGCAATATTAGTGGACACATTGGTGCCATTTCAAGATGCAGTTAGAAAGGGGGAGAAAATGAACACGATTCCCCACCTTTTTGGAATGTTAGACATCCGGAGTCCTAGCGATTTGAGCACTCTGCTCTGGTGCTGGCTTCTTCCTTTACATTTCAATTCAACCCAAAACCATACTTTGAGCAAAAGAGGCACGCCTCCTGGACACTGATATCTTGGTATGTTACATCATTCGAGCAGCCCTACTTACTCAACGACTTTTTTTTTTTTTTAAAAGAGATGAAATCCAGTGGTTTCAGCAAATGCATTTTAAGGAACTTCCTGGAAGAGAAAAGGCATTAAAAATACCTGAATGAATGCAACAATTGCATTTGAGGATGCAGCTGGTCCAAAGGGCCAAGGCAATTTCTTGGTCAGAGAGAAAATCTGGTCTTAGAATCAGGGTCAGTGGGGGAGTCATTTGGACCATGGTTTGCACTGATGTGCAGCAGAAACTTCTAACTGTTGTAGCTGATCAAATTCAAAACAAATCACCTTGACTTTGGTCAAGACATTCAGTTAGCACTGTCTTAAGCTAGATAAATTGTTCTTTCCTTTCCAAAGTCTTATGCTTGATTCCTGATGAGCCATCTTTCACATTATTCGGATACTGTAAACTACATCAGAGTCATATTTTATGCTTTAAAACGTATTTTAAAAGAAAACAAAATAAGATGAAGAAAGCTCATGGGTGCTGCTTAAGTAGCTGGTGAAATTCTGCTCTTGCTTTTGCTTTTGTTTTGTAGAGTTCAGATTGTCTTTTCCACATATGACTGGAGTTCTTGCACTTGCATTCTTCATCCACAACTGTATCATCACCCTGATGAAGAATAACCAACACCAAGAAAATAATGTAAGCTGTGACAATAGGAAGAGGCTCAGCTGATTTGCTACATTTCATCCGTGCCGTCATATTATTTAACTTGGCTGCTTGGTATAACAAATTGTTGTCTTTACCTTCCCATTATGTACCATTCCTGACCAAAATGGCAAAACCTTACTTAAGTTTTTACTGATCTTGTGTGAGCTGTAGAGAGTGAAAAGGTGATTTGTGCTTTCATTTTGTTATTCCTTCAGTTGGGGGGTTTGGAGAGAAAAAAGATATCTTTAGGTCAGAGATAGTAGGAACTGCAGATGCTGGAGAATCCGAGACAACAAGGTGCAGGGCTGGATGAACACAGCAGGCCAAGCAGCATCATAGGAGCAGAGGGGCTGACGTTTCGGGCCTAGACCCTTCATCAGAGCATTTAGTTTAGAACTATATTTTAACTGATTTTGGGCAAACTGTGTGTAGATTATCCACACTGAAAGTTTTGAACAGATAAATTAGGATTAAGTGTAGGCCCATTGACCCCTCAGACCCCTCTGCCATTCAATACTACCATAGCCAATCTGCTGATACAACAAGGTGTAGAGCTGGATGAACACAGCAGGCCAAGCAGCATCAGAGGAGCAGGAAAGCTGACATTTCGGGCCGAGACCCTTCTTCAGAAATGGGGCAAGGGGAAGGGGGTTTTGAAATAAATAGGGACAGAGGGGGAGGTGGATAGAGGAGAAGATAGGTGGGGAGGAGACAGACAGGTCAAAGAGGCTGGGGTGGAGCCAGTAAAGGTGAGTGTAGGTGGGGAGTTAGGGAGGAGATAGGTTAGTCCAGGGAGGATGGACAGGTCAAGGGGGTGGGATGAGGTTGGTAGGTAGGAGATGGGGGTGGGGCTTGAGGTGGGAGGAAGGACAGGTTAGGGAGGCGGGGACGAACTGGGCTGGTTTTGGGATGCGGTAGGGGGAGGGGAGATTTTGAAGCTTGTGAAGTCCACATTGATACCATTGGGCTGCAGGGTTCCCAAGCGGAATAGCCAATCCATAGCCAGTCTACTGTTTGGATTCCATATTTCCAGTTAGCCAGAGAACTTTTGATTCCTTTGCCTGATAAGCCATTTATAGACTTAAGCCTTTAAAAAAAAAAAAAAAAAAATCTCAATGACTCTGCCTCCATTACGTTTTGGAGTGACTTTCAAATTTGCACAACCCTCAAAAATTCTCCTCCCACCCCAATTTTTATCGTTCTGGGCTTTTCTAGGATTTTGGAAGTAAAGCAACCTGCTTGTTTGCATGGTAGCACCATTTTTATATTCAAAACTCTTCGTTTTTTTTGGTCCTGTCATCTCCACTAGTGAAGTGTGCAGCATTACTCGGCAGCATGGTGGCTCAGTGGTTAGCACTGCTGCCGCGCAGCACCAGGGACCCGGGTTCAATTCCACCCTTGGGGCAACTGTCTGTGTGGAGTTTGTTTGCACGTTCTCACCGTGTCTGCCTGGGTTTCCGCTGGATTCTCCGGTTTCCTCCCACAGTCCAAAGACGTACAGTTAGGTGGATTGGCAATACTAAATTGCCCTAGTGTTCAGGGTGTGGATTATAAGGGGAAAATACAGGGTTAAGGATGGGGGGATGGGTGTCAGTGGGATGCTGTTTGGAGAGACAGCGTGCACTTGTTGGGCTGTATGGCCTGTTTTCACACCAATGGAATTCTATGATCCTATTCTATTCTGTGATATCCATGCATATTTCTTCCTTTTCCCTACTGACCCATTTTTCATTCTGGTTCACTTTGCAGACCATGCTGCTTTTAGTCTTTTGGTATCCAGTCCCAAATGGACGGTTTTTGCTTTTGCCCATGTCCTGAGGTCTGCAGATCAGAAAATACTAGCATGAACTTGATTGTGAACCTTTGCTGGTTTCCTCCAAGTATATTTGTAATGATTCAATGTTACAGGATTGACAGCAGCTAGCAGTCATTTACTAACTTGGTGTTTTTTTAAATCATGGATTTGGTTCCTGGACTCGTAGCTGAAGCTCGTAGACTGCAAGATACGGTTTGTTTATTTATACAGCAATAGCAGAAGAAACACTTCCTGCATGTGCAGGATCAGCTGGCCACACCAAAATGAATAAGTCGGCTTGATGCAGGCTGGCAAAGATTTTAAGTCTGTGTAGTCTTTAATTCTAAGCTCTTGATTTGCTTCACCTATAATTTTTTAATTGTCTTTCTGTAAAATGTAAATGTGTTGCATGGTTCAGTAAACAAAGAAATAATCAGAAAATTTCAGCAAATAAAATTCCCAATCTCTAATCTCTTAATGACTGAAGAAATGATTATAATGTTAACCTGTTTTAAATAACACATTAAAGGAAAAAGATTTCTTCAGGCATTAAATTGAGACAATGACCATGGTAATTTCCATTATTTACCACCTGAGCTTTCTACTATGTAAGAAAACTGTCTGTGTAAAGCCTTAATATGCTGGAAGGAGAAGATTTGTATTCAATATATTTGCTATTTGTCTGTTTTCGTAGTCAGTTTTATTATGAATTGTGGAAACTTGTATGGGTCTTGAATGCCTGTGTTCATAGTTGTTTCCCTTTCAAAGACCCTGGTGCGTTGTTACACCCAAGTGGACTGCATGAGAGGCTTGCCTTGTCAGTTTGCTTTCTAAGCCTGTTTTCCTGCCTGTCGTCTTTAAATAGTTTAAAAATCAATCAAAACTCCTATCCTATCTCTGACTAGAAAGGTATTAGAAACAGTCAAGTATTGTCCATAAGTGTGCATGTGCTACTGTTCTGAACACCTGCCTCTGAACGACAGCACTTCTAACTTTCTCCCTGGTTTAGCCATACTTGGGGTGTCCACAACTTTTCCACCACTGACAGGAATTACAGCTGCGCAAAACAGTAATCTTGTGTTCAATTGCACTTCTTCAGATAACAACTGTTTTTATGTAATGTGGAATATATGGAAGTGCATTTTTGTGTGCTGTCACACATTGAAATTTTTTTTGGTTGTAATTTTTTCCCTTTTTCCACTTTTTTGCTTCTGCAAGGCTCTTTTACACTTCTTTACAATCACTCCTTCACCTCTTTTCTCTGGCACTCTCTCTCTTCCTGTGGTACTAGAGCGAAATCACGATAAGTTGATTATAGGGGGCCTGCTCAAACATTTGTTTTCAGTGGAGCTGCAAGATAACAAAGGAACCCCCTTATGTAATTGGATTTGGCTACATGTGTGCTCAGCTTTTTTAAAGTACAGTGAAGCAGTAAATCTGTGAAAAATCTCTCTTTCAATTTTTTTTTGTACCTTTTGTAATGGTCTGACCTTGAACCATCAAAGGCATTGAAAAATGTCGGAAGTTAGCTCTGAGCAAGCTCAGTAATCTCTTTGTGATATGCTATTTTAGGATGAATGTGATACTGGTGCCTCATTGTCAGTACAGTTCAGATATGTTTCCCATGTTTTTGTGCTGCAGTCCAAAATTCTGGAGCACCTCCATCTTCACAGCTTCAGTTTGGGAAATAGAGAGTAAGAGGACAGGTATTCACTACTCTACAGGATCCTTTGGACTCCTGGGTTGAAGACTGTACTAGATTCAAGATTATCTGGTTCTGTTGTGCAACATTACACCATTGTCCACCTCGGTGTAAGTTTTCATAATTGTCTGAGGTGAATTAAAAAGAGTTTAGTTGACGTCGCCCTGCCCCTTGGCAATTCGCGCAGTTGTAGCTTGCTGAACCTGTTGTGGTGGGACAATTGGGTATTATGCCTTACACTTTGCTCTTTAAACATTTTAAAGACTAAATTTGGCAGACTATGGTGGAATAGTCTGGTTACATTCACGTTAAAAATATCTCTTGTACACTCATTCAGGATGTGGGTGGAGAGGATTTTGCAGTCAATCATCTGTTGTTGCAGTCACAGCTTGTCCCATGCTAGACAGTGCTGTGCCTTTACTTGAATTAACCCAATGATCCACGCAGCAGGTGAACTTCTTGTGACCTGTACTGTGTGCCTCCACTTTCTCAATGACAGCACTTTAACTTTCTCCTTGGTTTAGCCATACTTAGCATTTCAACAACCTTTCCATTGTGATCTCTATTGAATAATGGCTTGTCTGCAGTTTCTAGCTATAATTTTGTTTTTCTATTAAAACTTTATATGGGATAATCTAACACAATAGCCAACACTGTTGATTTCCAGAGATGGTAGGAACTGCAGATGCTGGAGAATCTGAGATAACAAGGTGCAGGGCTGGATGAACACAGCAGGCCAGGCAGCATCGTAGGAGCAGGAAGGCTGATGTTTCGGGCCTAGACCCTTCATCAGAAATGGGGGAGGGGAAGGGGGTTCTGAAATAAATAGGGAGAGAGGGGGAGGCGGATAGAAGATGGATACAGGAGAAGATAGGTGGAGAGGAAACAGACAGGTCAAAGAGGCGGGGATGGAGCCAGTAAAGGTGAGTGTAGGTAGGGAGGAGATGGGTCAGTCCAGGGAGGACGGACAGGTCAAGGGGGCGGGATGAGGTTAGTAGGTAGGAGATGGGGGTGTGGCTTGAGGTGGGAGGAGGGGATAGGTGGGAGGAAGAACAGGTTAGGGAGGCAGGGACGAGCTGGACTGGTTTTGGGATGCGGTAGGGGGAGGGGAGATTTTGAAACTTGTGAAATCCACATTGATACCATTGGGCTGCAGGGTTCCCAAGCGGAATATGAGTTGCTGTTCCTGCAACCTTCGGGTGGCATTGTTGTGGCACTGCAGAAGGCCCCGGATGGACATGTCGTCTGAGGAATGGGAGGGGGAGTTGAAATGGTTCGCGACTGGGAGGTGCAGTTGTTTATTGCGAACCGAGCGTAGGTGTTCTGCAAAGCGGTCCCCAAGCCTCCGCTTGGTTTCCCCGATGTAGAGGAGGCTCAGCGGGTACACCGGATGCAGTATACCACATTAGCAGATGTGCAGGTGAACATCTGCTTGATGTGGAAAGTCTTCTTGGGACCTGGGATGGGGGTGAGGGAGGATGTGTTGGGGCAGGTGTAGCACTTCGTGCAGTTGCAGGGAAAAGTGCCGGGAGTGTGGAGCGGACAAGGGAGTCACGGAGAGAGTGGTCCCTCCGGAAAGCAGATAAGGGTGGGGAGGGAAAAATGTCTTTGGTGGTGGGATCGGATTGCAGATGGCGGAAGTGTCAGAGGATGATGCGTTGATTTCCAGTTGTGATGCAAATCTGGATGCAATTATAGAGTTTCCAGCCCAAAATACCACTGACATACCTACAACACCTTGAAATTAATTATTATTGCTAAGTTAGTAGCATAACTGGGTATATTTATGTAGTGTCTTTAGGAAAAGGAATTTCCTTCAAGTCACTTGAGGAACATTTTAAAGACCAATGATGTTGAACCTTATTTAGATATGCTTACTGGCTTAAGGATGGAAATTCAGCAGCAATAAATTTTCCTTTTCTGAAACTAAAAATCTAAGCATTTGTGTTGCTATTATGAAAATTGCGTTCATTCTACATGTTGTATTTGAGAAGTTTCATTTGGAGGCTTTTTGTGAAGTGACTTGCTGCTTGCTGTCCAATATCATATTTTGAAAACATGGAAAACATTACCATTTCAATCCCATAACAAGTCATTCTGGAATGTGGAACAGGGAGACTAAAGTAGCAAATGTCACAGAAAAGACTCACCAACATTGTCTCCTGTTGTTTAGTCCTTAATTTACAAAGTATGTTTAAATTTGCAAAATCCTATTGGTATTGAAAAGAAAGAGAGCACCAACTTGGGACTTTGCTTAAGAGCTAAATCAAGAGCCGACTGAAACATTCCAGGGAAAATTTTGAGGATATTGTGCTTAAACCTGCTTTCGATGCTGGAGTGTAAAGTCAGAAGTTAGGGATGCATAAGAAGGAAACATCTTAGGTGTTGCTTTAATCCACCACCAAGGGCAGCAAAGTGGTCCAGGCTGTTTTCCTTTCTGTGATAAAGTAAGATCCTACTCTTGTGCCCAGATGATTTAGCTCAGGATCATTTTTTGTCATGTTTCTGCTGTATGAACTCGAGCATTGCTGCAAAAAGATATCTTTTTGTTAAAGATTTTCTTCTGACAGAGTGCATACATAAAGGATGTTTTCTCATGTGGGTGCTTCTGAAACTTGGCATTTTTAAGCAGAACTGACCTCCTGATAACTATTTAAGACAGTCTTTGAAACTGTTATACCATCTTTTGCAAAAGTGTCTTTGAATCTTTTTAAGGCAGATTCTCAACACGTGAGGAATCGAAAGGTTGGAATGTGACAGATGATCTTATTGAATGGCAGACCAAACCTAAGGAGTCAAATGGCCTAATCTTGCTCCTAATTTCAGGCAAGAATGCCCATGTAAAAGGGAACAGAATATTTGATTTTGTGTGCAAAGTGGATTTAGATTGGTATAAGTGATTAGATGATCCAGAACAAAACTAAAACAGAAATTGCTGGAAGATTCAGCAGGTCTGGCAGCATCTGTAAAGACAAGGCAAAGTTAACATTTTGTGTACAATGCCCCTGAAATGTTTCCGATGACTGACTGAAAGTTAACTACAAGTTTTGATTAAACTTTAAACAAGGCAGGTTGACTTTAGTGAAGGAGTTGCCCAACTAGTTAGGTTGAAGCTGGCAAAATGCATGTACTTTGTGTACAAGCAGCCAACATGCTTGCAAAGCTCAAAGTGCCCAACACTAGATGTGATTGTCGGAGCAAATTACTGCAGATGCTGGAATCTGTACTGAAAACAAAAAATTGCTGGAGATCAGTGGGTTAGGCAGCATCCATGGAGAGACAGCAAGCGAACGTTTCAAGTCTACATGACTTTTCATTTAGTGCTGACGTGAAGTGGTTGTAATTGGACACCATTTACTTAATAACTGTGTGCTAAGAATTACACTGACTATCTATTTTAAAATTGTTGGGCTCATTGTGTGGGATATACCGGCATATTAATAAACAGGCTCTTGTTCCAGACATACGTATGCACTGCCTGTTGCAAATGAACAAAATGGGTGAGTGTCGTTCTCCTCTGGTTCAACTATTGGGGCATTGCTTTAATCAATCAGAGTCAATTTGCTTGGTTTGACTTTAAGCTTGATAGTTAACAGTCCATCATCTACCTGGATCATTCTCCATTTCAATACCTGTACCAATCAGAGTCCACTTGCTCAAGCAATTAACATTGTCTTCTAATGCAATATCGGTGTTAAGGAGAAAGTTGAAAAAACACAGGGAAGTCATTATTTTCAGCAATATGTCATGTTTATCGTTATACAGTCCATGTATCAGTGAATTGCATATCAAATAAAGTGGCACAGTAGAACTAACTCTCCCTTGAGCGATCTTTCAAACGTCAGGCTAAAATTTGCTATAGTTGAAATGTATTCTGCTGCTGTTTATTTTGACAAAGTATGAAATTGTGTTTGTTTAATACATCCCCAGTTTATTAATTCCAGTGAAACATGCTGCATGTTTTCTTGAAATCAGAATGTTCAGCCAGCAATGTCATAAAGCATCTTTTTAATGTATTCAGTGAATAGTTCTCCAGAAATGCAGAGTCAACCCACTTGAAACTGGAGTTCCTCTCATAAACAACTTTTTATCAGGCTGCAAAACTTCAATGTTATTGTTCTCTGAAAACATTTTCTTCTTTGGTGATCTTTCAACAAACAGGTTCCATGACATTACAACAAACAAAAACAAACAAAAAGAAATGAAAAGGATTCCTCCCATTGTACACACCGGTAGTTTGCTTTTAGCTAAAACCGGTTGGTTTGGATGAAAGCTGATTTTCTTGTCTTATGCCTCTATACAGAATTAATTTATTATTTATCTTCTTCAGGTTCGAGATCTTTCCATTGCCTATCTACTCGTGGGATTAACGTATCTCTATGTTGCAGTGATGACATTTGCTGCATTTCCCTCCCCAGCACTATCCGAAGAGTGCATTGAGCCGGTATGTCAAAATGCCTTGGTGGTGGGCAAAAGAGAACATTTTCATATTTGCTGGGGGTAAGGGCAGCAAAACAGGAGGAGGGGGAATGGTTGAACAAATTCTAGCTGCAAAGATCTTGTGGCCAGTATATACAACCAAAAACTAGGGAGTTGACTTGGAAAGAATAATTGTAAGTGATTTTAATTTTCCCAAAGGTTCCTGCAGAAGATAGTGGTATTTGAAGGAGTAGAATTTCTCAGGTGTTTCTAATTTCTTTGCATAAATAATGTTCTTCCATCATACTTCATTGGCAGGTCTGTCTTTGAACTTGAGCACATGCAGCTGATGTTTAATCAGGAATGGAAAGACCATTTGTGGACACACCTAATTAAAATGCCATGTGTACATTTGGCAGTAATGTGTTTTTGAAAGCTTTGTGCTAGTGTTAGCAATGTACCATGAAATTCAGCCCTGTGTATCAGGGCTATAAGGTTTTTTGTATCTAAATTAGCTGTCCTTGAAGCTGTTTCTGTGATGGCATCTGAGAGCACACACGATGACGTCCATCAGAAGTATACATGTAGTGACATCAGTCAGCATGTGATGCTGATTTGACATTTTGGAGTTCAATGCTCCAACTTGCACCATCTCTCAACCTCATACAGGTTAACACACATTCTTCAGTCAAAAGAATCTGCACCCCTGTACTATTTAAGGGGTTGATCAACTACTTTCGGCTTGTCAATTGATTTCACTGTGTGTTTAGTATTTCCTAAACTGTTGGAAGGGCTGAAGTCTGCAGCAAATGGACAAGGATCGATATCAAGGATTTTGTATAATCCACAGCCTTACAAATGGGTACAGTAGACTGCATTCCCCTCAGTCATATAAACATAGGAAAAGTGCAAAATGCAGAAAGAGGAAGAAGAAAGGCTCCGTACTGGAAGCCATGTCGGAGCATGCATAATGAAAGCAATGCTGCCGCATGAAATGGACTGGAACAGCCCATTGGCTTACTTGAGCTACCCTTTTGCTATATGGACGACTGTGCACCAGAGTGAGTATGTTGATTTGTGTGGCCCGTTTTATGCTGCACTGCCTGTGCCACCAACAATGAGAGAAGGAGACTGTAATCAAAATACAGTCGGTTCTGATATAACATGATAGTCCCGTTCTCGTGCGATCGTGCGTTATAAGAAAATGGCGTAATAGCCACGCCATTTAAACTAATGGGACTGGAATCACATTTTAGCCAGTACAGGTAAGGAAAGTTCACATTCTACAAATAAGTCTAAATTCTTCAATTGTGTTAAAGCCAGTTTGCGTTGAAGAAACACTTGTTAAGCAGAGCAGACTGTAGCCACTTGTTTGTTTGTCTGTTCATCCAATTGTTAATATTGGAAAAGTCAATCATAATACTCCTTCACCAGCTGTTCCATATCGGACGTCCACTATTAACCCTAAAAGTCAGCTTGTCTACAATGCAAAAATGAAAAGTAATTAAAAAGTAAACATTCAAAACCAAATTTATAATTTGAAACCATACAAATCACATCATATATTTGCTTATCAGTATGTTTGCTTGTCCTGTGGCTTCCGAACAGTGCTACCCAGTGGTGTTTTTCTTTATTATTCATTTGTGGATTATGGGTGTCGCTGGCTGGCCAGCATTTATTGTCTGTCCCTAATTGCCCTCGAAGGTGGCAGTGGTGAATTGTCGTCTTGAACCGTTGCAGTCCACCTGCAGTGGGTCGACCCACAATACTATTAGGGTCAGAATTCCAGGATTTTGAGACAGTGCTCGTAAAGAAATGGTAATATATTTCCAAGTCCGGGTGCTGAGTAGCTGGAGGGTGGTGTTCCCAAGTATCTGCTGCCCTTATCCTTGTAAATGGAAGTAGTCATGGGTTTGGAAGGTGCTGTCTGAGGATCTTTGGTGAATTTCTGCAGTGCATCTTGTAGATGGTACACACTGCTGCTACTGAGCGTCGGTGGAAGGAGTGGATGCTTGTGGACGTAGTGTCAATCAAGCAGGCTGCTTTATCGCGGATGGTGTCAAGCTTCTTGGGTGGTGTTGGAGCTTCACCCATGCCAGCAAGTGGGGAGTATTCTATCATACTCCTGACTTGTGCCTTGTAGATGGTGGACAGGCTTTGGTGAGTCAGGAGGTTACTTGCCTCAGTATTTCTAGTCTCTGACCTAATCTTGTGTCCACTGTGTTTATGTGCTGAGTCCATTTGAGTTTCTGGTCAATGATAACACCAGGATATTGGTAGTGGGGGATTCAGTGACGGTAACACCATTGAATGTCAAGGGATTGTCTCTTTATTGGTGATGGTCATAGCCTGGCATTGGTGTGACACAAATGTCACTTGCCACTTGTCAGCCCAAGCCTGGATACTATCCAGATCTTGCAATTAAACATGGACTGCTTCAGTATCTGAGGAGTTGCAAATGGTGTTAAACATTGTGCAATCATTGGTGAGCATTCCCACTTCTGACCTTGTGATGAAGGGAAGGTCGTTAAAGCAGATGAAAATGTTTGGGCCTAGGACACCACTCTGAGGAACTGCAGAGTTCTCTGCAGAGATGTCCTGGAGTTGAGATGACTAGCCTCCTAACAACCATGATCATCTTCCCATGTGCCAGATATGACTCCAAACAGTGGAGAGTTTGCCCCCGATACCTATTAATTCCAGTTTTGCCAGGACTCATTGATGCCACACCCAGTTAAATGCAGCCTTAATGTTGAGGGCTGTCACTCTCACCTTACCTCTGGAATTCAGCTTCTTTGCCCATGTTTGAACTAAGGCTGTAATGAGGTCAGAAGATGCATGGCCCTGGTGGAACCCGAACTGGGCGTCATGAAGCAGGTGCTGCTTGATAACACTCTTCATCTTCTATCGCTTTACTGATGAAGAGTAGACCGGGGTGGAAGTTGGCTAGGTTAGCTTTGTTCTGTATTTTATGTACAGGACGTGCCTGGGCAGTTTTCCATAATGTCGGTTAGATGCCAGTGTTGTAACTGTGTACTGGTGCAGCTTGGGTACGGAAGCAGCAAGGTCTGGAGCACAGTACTATTGCTGGAATGTTGTCAGGGTCCATAGCCTTTGCTGTATCCAGTGTTTCCAACCATTTCTTGACATCACATGGAATGAAGCAAATTGGCCGAAGACTGGTTACTGTGGTGCTGAGGACCACTGGAGGAGGCTGAAATTGATCATCCGCTCATCGCTTCTGGCTGAAGATTACTGTGAAAGCTTCAGCCTCATTTTTTTGTACTGATGTGCTGGGCCCTTCCATCACTTGAGGATGGGGATATTTGTGGAGCCTCCTCCTCCAGTGAGTTGTTTAATTGTCCACCACCATTTCATGACTAGATGTGGCAGGACTGCAGAGCCTAAGCTCTGATCCATCAGTTGTGGGATCGTTTAGCTCTGCTTGCATGCCAAACAATATAAGCAGGAAGTAGTCCTGTTTGGCACATTCACCAGGTTGAAATCTCCTCTCAGGAATACCTGGTGCCACTCCTGGCATGCCCTCCTGCACTCTCCATTAAACCAGGATTGATTGCCTGGCTTGATGGTAATGGTTGAGTTGGGGATATGCCGGGCCAAGAAGTTGCGGATTATGCTGGAGTTCAATTCTGCTGTTGATGGTCCACAATGCCCCATGGAAGCCCATTCTTTAGTTGCTGGATCTGCTCGAAGTCTGTCCCATTAGCATGGTGATTGTGCCACACAACACAATGGAGGTTTTTCTCAATGTGAAGGAGGGACTCTGTCTCCACAAGGACTGTGCACTGGTCATTCTTACCAATACTGTCATGGACAGATATATCTGCAGCCAGCAGATTGGTAAGGATAAGGTCAAGTATGTTTTGCCCTTTTGGTTCCCTCACCACCTGCTGCAGATCCAGTCCTTTAGGACCTGACCGGCTTGATAGTAGTTCTGCTGCTGAGCCATACTTGGTAATGGACGTTGAAATCCCGTACCCAGGTTTCATTTTGTGCCCTTGCTATCCTCAATGCTTCCTCTGTGGTGTCCAACATGGAGGAGTACCAATTCATCAGCTGAGGGAGGTCGGTACATGGTTTATTTGCCCATGTTTAACGTGAGCCATGAGACTTCATGACTCTGAACCCCATTGTTGAAGACTCCCAGGGCAACTCCCTCCCGAGTGTGTACCACTGTCGCCACCTCTGGGTCTACAACAGGGCATATCCAGGGATGATGTTTGTGTCTGGGAGATTGTCTCTAAGGTATGATTCCATGAGTATACCTGTCAGCCTGTTACTTGACTAGTCTGTGAAATAGCTCTCCCAATTTTGGCACTGGCTCCCAGATAATAGTAAGAAGGACTTTGCAGGGTCAGTGGGGCTCTTTCTGGTGCCTAGGTTGATGCCAAGTGATCCATGCAATTTCATTTCTTTGAGACTTTGTAGTGATTGGTACAACTGACTGACTGACTTGCTAGGCTATTTAATGGCAGTTGAGAGCCCACCACATTGATGTGGGTCTGGAGTCACAGGTAGGCCAGACCAGGTGAGGATGGCAAATTTCTTTCCCTGAAGGACATTAATGAACCAGATGGGTTTTTTTTTCTGACAATTGACAATTTGGTTTCATGGTCATCATGAGATTCTTCCAGACTTTTTCTTTAACTGGAAGGCTGCTGACATTCAGTAGAGGAAACTGTGTGTATGGCCTTGCTCCAAAAGGCCCAGTCTCAGGCATTTCCTCCTCTGGACGAGTAGAGATTGTCTGGCTGGTAATCGGAAAACACTGGCAGAATGATGGTGGTGAGTCAATGAATGCTGTGATTGAGGAGACAGATTGCTACATTCAAAGCCACAGGGAACTGAGTCATGTGTTGGAGAACAGATTGCTAAACTGCCATGACACCATGCAAGCCTTTTTAAACATTGGTATCCAGAAGAATGAAGGTAGCAGTTTGAGATTCATTGGCAGCATGCTGATTGAAATAACTCAAGGCTAGTATCCCGTCACAAAGTCACCCTTTATTTACATGCGCATAATATTTGATATAGGTCCAGTTCCTCAGAGCCAGCTCTGTTTGAACAGAGCCTCTGACCGTCCTGTTTTATATCTGTCAGCCAGGGCTCCCTGATTGGGGTTGTTAATCTGGTCCAATCGGGGAACTCATTCTGCGATGTCCCCCTGGCTGACCTCATTACAATCACCACCCTGTCCTTACAGGACTTCAGTCTACATTTTCTTTGAATTTAAACAGATTAAACAAGTCTAGAAAAGAGCTCCAATAAAAGCAAAATACTGCACATGCTGGAGAAACTCACCAGGGCTCTCTGTGGAGAGAGGAAGAGTTAACGTTTTCAAAGCAGTATGACTCTTCTTCAGAACTTGGTCAGAGTTCTGACAGAGTCATGCCCAACTTAAAATGTTAACTCTGATTCTCTCTCTGCTACTAGATCTGCGCTTCTCCAGCATTCTGTCTTTCTGAAAAGTGCAGCCTGCAGCAGAAGAGAGAATGCAGCCAATTGGTTTTTTTGCTTTGTATCACTACTTTAAATAACTGAAGTTGCCTGCTTCAGTTCTTGTCCGTTTTCGACCAGCTGATGTTTAATCCTTGGCTGTCATTCCAGTCTGGTTGGCTGCACTCAACATTCCATCTAAACGATGACTCTTTTCTGACATTGCAGCACTGTCTTAGTATTGTGCAAGTGTTAACCTCCTTAGGCATTGAATTTCTGTCCTTCTAATAATCAACAATCTAACAACATTTTATGTACAAATTTGTACGAGAGAGAGAAAACTGGTAAAGAAATCGTTTTGTTACATATAACCTCTGATAACATACCATTAAAAGTGAATGGAATAACCTAGCATGATACAACTTGCTGGTATTGAACCTCCCCCTCCCATTTTGCTGGTATCTGCTGGCTGTGATAGCTGAGATATTGGTTATTTTGCATTTAATCTAATAAAAGACCATATTAGCTGATTTTTATCCAAGTTTGTCTTAATGTCTTCTGGTATTTAATCATCTTTTAAGAGAGCTTTGTACTTTTTCTGTTTGTAGCAAGAACCTTGGCATTGCATTTTGAATAGTTAAAATTCTATTGTGACAAAATGAGTAGCTAAATATTTGGAAGACTGAAGCCATTATTTTGGGCCTCCAGGTACGTTACATCCTCCTCTCTGGAAATTGGCTGAGGGTGAAGTAAACTATGCACAGCTTGTCATTTTGATCCTGCAATGAACTGCTAACAACATATCACTGCCATCACAAAGACTACCTATTTCCATTTCTGTACCATTGCCCAACACCTCAGCTGAACTGCTGAAACCCTCATCCATGCTTTTAGTACTGACAGACGTGGCTACTTCAGTGGACTCCTTTTTTATGCTTTGTAATCTGGAGTTCACCCAAAGGTCTTCCTGTCTGCAAACTTGCGCCAAGGTACTCATCACCCCTGTGATAACTAAAAACATAGACCACCACATTAAGAAAGACCTTCTTTAATATAAAATTCTTGCCCTAGTTTTCAAATCCCTACATGACCTTGTCTTTATATATCTCTAAACTTCTCCAGCCCTATAAATCTCCTGCACACCTCCAATTCTGCCTCCTTGGCTTTAATTGCTCCATGATTCTTACGTTTTGGTTGGTTGCTTGTATTCGCACCTTGTATGTCTCCGTCTCCTTTTTCTTCTTTTAAGAAACTTCTTAAAAGGTATCTCCTTTTTTTTTGTATCAAATTATTTGACAGTGCTCCTGTGAAGAATCTTGAGAGTGTTTATTCTATAGAAAATGATATATAAATGTAGTTGCTACTGCAACATCTCGGGAAATGGGATGTAAAGACTGTGTGATCTTGACATGAGGTTGGGTTCCTGAGTCCCAGCCAGATCCACCTCCAGAGTGAGGATCAGGAATGGCATCAGTTTTGGCATGGAGATGTGGCAAGAGCCTCAACTGCACAATGGTTCCTGGCTCCAGTGGCAATTTTTGGGGAGTCCATGAAGTCAATTTTTAATGGAGAAAAAAATTTCAGTTTTTTTTTGAATTCTCCCTTTTGAATTTTGTCTAGTCCACAAGCTGCTTCAACATGTGTGGACTTTGTAGAAACTATCCATGCTCACTCCCGTGACAGACTGTGCTTGCAGATTGGATCACAGTAATGCCATCTGACTTGATAAGTATTTCAAGCTTGGTTTCTGCTGGCATCCTGCTCAAAACATGCAGTGAGGATTATAAAGCAGTGGAATTAGAGAAGGTAAATAAATTTGTCATTTTATTGCTTATCCTGCTGTTAGCATCTGAATTCCAGAAAGCAGTACAAATTAAAATCAAGGCCGTTATTCCCCTCACTGCTTAAAAAAAATCATGATCTGCAGTAGACAGACTGGTAATGAAATGTTTAGTTTATTTTTAAATAGTGTTTTATACGGAATAACTTTGGGACAGTTGATTTTAACCTTGTGCAGATTCTAGTCTCTGGACCATTAAACTATTGTTGATTGTTGTAAAAATCTGTCTAGTTCATTGTGTCCTTTTTGAGGAAGGAAATCCATCATCATTACTTGTGACTCCAGATCAACAGCAATGTGGTTGACTTTTAATTGCCCTCCAATTAAACTTGGGCAATAAATGCTGGTCTAGCTAGCGCTGCTGCATCTCCATGAAAAAAAAACATTCTCAAGTCTTTAATTTCTTAGTTAACTGGAATTATAAATGTCACCTTTCAAACTTTATGCATCTCCACCAGATATATACTATTGATACTGAGATACATAGACACTCACTAACTCACTGACATTTCCTAATTAAGCTTAAAGAAAAGCCCTGTCTACTTGAACTGCTAAACAGTTCAAGACTACTTTCCAGCACTTCCAGCCCTTCTAATTTGTAAACGTTACTTCAGTTAACTCCGCAGCTACCTTGCTAGTCACTTATCTGGAATTGCATCCTTTAATCGAAAGACTTCTTAAACGTTCTTTTGAAAAAATTATTTTCTGATCAAAAGGTCCCTTCAAAGAATGAAAACAAAAAATTCATTTACCCCAACTTTTAGAATCCATATTCAAGAAAAGCTATATTGTACTACAAATCTACATCTCAAACAAACAAAGTCTGCACAGGTATTTTGACCTCTGCTATGCTATCATTGGCTTTCTGTTAACCTTGTATCTTTACTTTAACGATTTGTTCATCTCTTGCAGAACTTTTTGGATAACCTGCCAAGCAGTGATATCATGGCCTTCATTTCCAGGGTCTTCCTGCTCTTTCAAATGACAACTGTTTATCCATTACTGGGTTATCTGATTCGTGTGCAACTACTGGGCCAGTTGTTTGGAAAAGCATATCCAAGGTGTGATGTAATTCAATTTTTTTCCCCAACGAATTTAACAATTTCAACAGCCAGAGTATACAGTGCAGAAGTTTTCCAAGTTGGATGTTGAAAGATTGTGTTTGTGAAACATTGCTGTACCTGACTAGATGATAGCTAGTTAACTTGTTCTGAACTTTAATCTGGTGGAAGCACTGGGAAGCTAGTTACTGCATGTTTGCTGTTAACGTTTTTTGGGTTGACTGCCACCAATCTCTTCTGCTTTACTCTTACTCTAATAATGTAGCTAAACTAGAATTTCAGAATGGTAACAATGCAGAAGAAGGCCATTTGAGCCTGTTGTATTGTGTTGGCTCTCTCGAGGATAAGAATCAGTTCCACTTTTTAATTCATTCATTTGGATTTGGCCTTCTCTGACTGTGCCAGGATTTATTAATCATCCTGAATTGCCCTTGAGAAGGTAGTGGTGAACTGCCACCTTTAAATCCCTGCAATCCTTGGGATGTAGGCAAACTCAATCCTATGGGAAGATGTTCCAGGATTTTGACCTAGTTGCACTGAAGGCAATAAATTTCTAAGTCCGGATGATGAGTATCTTTGAGGGGACCTTGCAGGTGGTAGTGTTCCATGTATGTGCTGCTGTTGTCTTTCTAGTGGCTACGGTTAGGGGGCTGCTGTTTGAGGAACTTTAGTAAATGTCTGCAGTATGTTTAGTAGATGTTAAATATTGCTGCTACTGAGTGGTGGTAGTGGAGGATTAAATGTTTGTGGATGTGGTGCATTCGAGCAACCTCTTTCATCCTGGATGATGTTGAGCTTTTGATTTTCTTGGAGCTGCCTGCCTTTTCCCGTAGCACTGTCAATCTTTTCTGCTCAGTTCTTTGGCAGTTCCCTGGTTCAACTTCCTCAGTTCCCCTCCAACAGTTTTTATTCCTAACTACTCTCTCTCTAGATTCTTATGATTTTGACTTCTTTATCAAACTTCCTTTTCATGCTTCTTGTTTCTCAAGAGAATAATTATACCTTCTCCAATCTATCCATTTAGCTCAAGTCCCTCAACCCTGGGATCATTTTATTAAATCTTGGGTTTTACTAATGGCTGCCAAAAGTAATATTATGGATTTACACAGCCTCTATCAAAATAATCCAGGAACTTAATAGGTATTATTACAATTCTAGTAGCAGCCGTACAACTCCATTTACTCAAAACCTAGTCACGCTATTCACATTTTCAACTACAACTTGATATCCTCCAACTTGCTGCATCAGTTGGAAGAGTGAAAGTAAATGACTCGTGTTTTTTAAAGTCACTAGGTGAGGCAGCCCCACAATGATTCACCAGAAGGGTTTGCTTCGTGCTTTGAGATGTGTCTTTTGTTCTGTCATGTTCTCTGCTACCTTGTAAAATCAAACTGTGCAACCTATTGTTCCACCTGATCCAGTTTAGAACTGACAGCTAGCCAGCATTTTAGCAGCACCTCCTTCAATCATATGTTTTTCCAAGCTACTTTCCAGTTGTTTTACTATATATTTTTCTCCTTGCAGTTTTTTACATGTGTTCGTCCTAAACATTGTGGTTGTGTGCACAGGAGTCCTTGTCGCAAAATTTTACCCCAATATAGGAGGAATCATAAGGTATTTGTGGAGTTATATTCAGTACTTTGAATTATATTTATATCAGAAGTTCAATAGAGCTACTGAAACTTTGAAATTATATAGATGTCATTTGCAATCTTTTAATTTTAAGAACCTCTTGTCATCATATTGGTTATTAATTATGTACAGCTGTTCCATTTAATATATAGTGCTCATGGAAGTGCTACATGTAAAATTTTTTTTTTTAAAGAAGTAATTATTTCCTTGTACCTGTAAGTGAGAGGAGGGTGCCTGTTTCTCAGGGCAACATGTGTGGCTTAAGTCTTATTTTTAAAACTCCCTCTCTGGACAAGACCAAACTTTTGAAATTTTCGACTAATACGAAGTAATACTTAACAGGCCTGACATCATCATGGAGAAACGGGGTTAACACTTTGTGTCCAATATGACTTCTTCGGAACTGAAAGAAGGTAGAAATGCTTTAGATACAGCTGTTGACAGGGGCAGGAAAAACAAAAGGAAAGGTCTGGCGCAGGGTAGAGCAGTTCTGCAACAGTTGCCCAGTCTGCCAAAATGTGGCCCGCCAAAAGGCCCTAATTGAACTTCCAAATGCAGGAAGCAGAATTGGAAGATCCTGTAAGAAGATGCTGCTCCGACTGGATGCATTTCTCTTCCTCATTTGCTGCTGATTAGGTTTACTAATGACTGTGTAAACCTATCAGCAGTAAATACAGAAGAGAAATACCATCTAGTTGGAAGAGCAGAGAACTGTGCAAATAGAAGCTACTTCACTCGGGCCAGGACATTTGTACAGTACCACAGATGGTGGTAAATCTACTTGGAATTCAAGAAAACGAAAGGAATGGAACATCAGTCAGGCCAGTGTGCGGAAATATTCTCTGAGTTGCTAGTGTCACGGCATACTGAAATTCAAGCCGAACTATTCCTGCAGTTGACAGAAATTAAAGATTTTAAAAAGTACTGTCAGTTCTGCAATAACGTGTTCTGGCAATGTGAATTGGCTATAACGTGACTTACGAGTAGAGGAGCGCTACATCTAAAACGCAAACTTGTGTTGGCTACAACATGATTCCATCGGTGCGTAACGGAGTACACGTCAACATCACATGATCATTTCACAGGCTTTATCCTGAGCATGCATAATGTTAGTGCGTGCTGGCGTCACATGATCATTATTGTTGATGTTTTGCAAGAGTATTGCAGGAAAAACAATTTGGATTTAAAGATTCTCCTTATCCCACATTATGCACCAAGCCATGCTCCCACTGTTGGTGAGCCTTCTGAAAACAAAATGCTATTTCTGCTCCCAAACACAATCTCTCTCCTTCAACCCATGGACCAGGATGCAATAGCAGCTTTTAAAGTTTATTATTTAAGGTGCACATTTAAGAAGCTGATTGCAGCCACTGAAGGGGATAAGGACAGTGCTGTTCAATTTTGGAAGAGCTTTTAACATCAAGACTGCAATTGACATTATCATGGAGGCCTGGGCTGATATCAGTAATTATTGCTTGCAGGGAGTTTGGCGAAAGCTTCTCCCAGATTTTCAAAGATTTTCAAGGCTTTGATCTGTCAGAAGAGCTCCCAAGAATCAAAGAACATTGTGTTGATCTTGTAAAGCAAGCTGGATTTGAAGATGTGGAGGTTGAGGATATTGAGGAACTACTTGCGTCCCACTGTGAAGACCTCTCTACAGTTCATCTACAACAAAGTGGAAGCTGGAGATGAAGATCAAGTTCAGGATGCAGCACCATGAGAGCTTTCCACTTCTGTTTTGTCTTCTATCCTGAGGGAAATTATGAAGCAGTTGCAACTCTTGGAAAACAACGATTACAATGCAGAATGCAGCAGGGTAGCAGTTCATGGAATAAAATCTTATTTGGCACCCTATGAAAGAAGAAAAAGTTGTTAAATTTACTTTTTATTTCATTATTGGATATGAATTAAGCATATATTCAAACTGTGCTATCCTTTGTGTTGGGCTTTTGAGTGATTTTTGAGCGATTTTTGATTTTTGTTTTGGTGGTCTGCCCCAATCCTCCTCTTCCTATAGGCCCGTTATTTCTATAGCGCACTTTTCTATAACACGATGTTGTGCAGAAATGCAGCTATCATGTTTATAGCAGAACCGACTATGCAAGATCCTTCAATTTCTGTCCCTTTCACACCCACTTAACAGGACATATCGGGATTCTGTACTTGGCAACAATAATTACCTGTTGCTAGAATCTATTTATTTGTTATAAACCGCTATGAACTGTTGACATTTAGCTCTACTACTGAAAACTCTAACTCCCTTATAAAACTCCCATTATGCACATAATATAACAAAAAAATTTGTTATTGGTAGAAGGATAATCTAGGAAGGTTGTTCAATGGTTCCTGATCACAGGATTAACTGACATGATCGTTTTCCTTACTAGGAATTGCTGTTAATCGATTCCTCTTTATCCAAGTACGACTACACCTTCTTGCAGGGTGACTCGTTCACGAATTGGAAAAGATCTCTTAGAAGCTTCTTAAAAGACTGTTCACAGCAATTGATGAGTGCAAATAAACTGGCTTTCTTCAGGCTTTTTGTTTCTACAAGCACAGAGAGAGAGAGACTGACCATCTCCCTTTCAGAGATTCAAAGGCTTCTGGCAGTACCTGTATTTAGAAAGGGAAGACGACAAACATTTAACTAAATATAAACCAGTAACTATAGGCCAGTTAGCTTAGCATTTTCCAAATAACAAATCCTAGTCTTTTTATAAAGGATATAATAGAGCATTTAGAAATTCATTTGACTAGCATGGTTTCAGAAAGGGGAAGTCATGCCTGTTAAAATTACTAGAATTCTTCTGAAGAAATAACAAGTGGGGTAGATAAAGGGGAAGCCATAGTCTTGGATTTTCAGGATATGTTTAATAAAGTACTATACATCAGGCTATTTAATAAGATGAGCCCATGGTGTTGGGGTAGGCTATTAGCATGGATGGAGGATTGGCCAACAAAAAGAAGACAGAATTGAGATAAGGGTTTTCAGGATGGCAAACAGGAGTTCCACGGGGATTGGTGCTGAGCCACAATTATTTGCAATATTAGTGACTTGGAGAATGGAAGTGAAATCATGTTTGCTGATGACACAAAAATAGGTGGCAAGTGATGAGTATGACTGAGTCTGCAGAGTGGTACAGGGAGATAGACAGACAGTTAGTTCAAATGTGTTACTACATGTTATAGAGCTAAGGAAGTACCTTTCTTCGTTTGTGATCTTTCAACAGTGGTCGGTCTGATACCATCATGATTAAATTCCTATCCTTCAAATTAGTGTTAGATGCAAAGGAATGCATTCCAGCTACAACTTGTTTTCAAAAATGATTCGGAGTCACCATGTCTATCCATTAAAGTTAGACCACGACTAAATATGCATGTAGGGAAATTTAATTGTTTAACACTTCAATTCTGAACATTATTAGCTTGATGACTGTCCTTAAAATCTCATCTGTGAAAAGGAAAATTGAAGTTTTTCCTGTTTGACTTGGCCTTCTGTGCTGAGTCTTTATTTAAAATTTAAATGTTCACATTCCATGAACATAATGTTATGACTGCAGCAGATGGTAAGAAGTCAGATCATAGAATCCCTACAGTAGGCCATTCAGCCCATCGAGTCCACACTAACTGTCCGAACAGCATCCACTCTATCCCTGTAACCCTTCATTTCCCATGGCTAATCCACCACCTAGGCTGCACATCCCTGGACACTACAGGCAATTTAACATGGCCAATCCACCTAACCTGTATATCTTTGGACTGATCCCAAATCCCACATGAAACCTTGATAGATAAGTTTTTTTTCTTATTTTTGCTGTTTGGTTACTGTGTCAGTAATTGAATATATTTACACCAGGCTTTGTATTCTTTTTAACATCTATCTAATGTTAATTACTTTCTTCCCCTTCCCCACCGCCCCAACCCACCCAGTGTATGTTCACAGCAATGTGTCTGTAAAAACATAATGTCAGCGCAATATCACTCCTACTTCAGTTTTGTCTTGCTTAACTGATACGGTTGCAAGCATTTTGGTGACCAAAATGTGATTCTCTGTTACTTTCTTGCCCTGAGATACACAGAAACTGTTTACATCTCTGATTTCCTAATGAAACTTTAAGAAAAATCCCTTCCACATTAAGCTGCCAAAGCAGCTTCAAGACTTCTCTCTAACTCTGAAAACCTGAGTAAACTGATCTTCCAGTATAAATCTGTTCTTTGTAACTGAAGTCTGTTTGTGGCCCCTCAACTTTTTTTTTGTGTACATCAAAAAAGCTCAACTTTGCAAGAATTTCATCAACTAACTACCCAGGTAGCTTACCAGTCATTTTCCAAGAAAGCATATAACAATGTTCAAACTCAGTGTTCAGAAATTATTTTGACCTCTTACAAGACACATTCTATTCACAGAGCCAAGCTTGATTTTACTATTTATTCCAAATCCCAAATGAAATACTAAATCTTATCATCATTTTGTGGTTTCTACAAAACAAAAAAATTTAATATTTTGGGAGGCTTTGGGAGCGATCTTGATTCAGTTGATCTGTTTTTGTAGCAATATTTGTTTCTGTTTATCTGAACTTTGCCAAGTCAAGGGCAGCTTTTATTGTGACCAATTTTCTATAAATTTTATTTATGTCGTACCTTTTAAAATGAGTAAATGTTTCGAAGTGCTTCACACAAACATTCTGAAAACAAAATATGATAATGAGCCAAGCAGGGGGAGTCCAGAGACCAAAAGCTTGCTAAGTGGTGGGTTTTCAAGAGTTTTTATAAGAGTCATAAAAAAGTCATAAATCATACAGAGAGGAAGAAGTGTAGAGAAGGTATTTCTTACCTTGAGTCTAGGTGACAGAAGGCACACCCACTGCGCTTAAACAGTCAAAACACCGGGATGTCTGAGTCAAAACACCAGGATGTCCGAGACACTAGAATTTAAACGCAGATCGCTTAATGGAGTTGAAAGAGATTGGGGACAGGGACAGTTAAGGCCATGGACAGATTTGAAAACAGATGAAATTTTAGAAAACAAGGTATACCTTGGTCAGAGCTGATGTAGGTCAGTGAGGACAAGGGTAATAGAGGGGCAGGATTACCTGAGGGCTAGGAAATGGGCAGCAGAGGTTTGAATTCCCTCCAGTTTATGGATGGTAGAAATTGGGAAGTTAGCCAGGAATGTATTGGAATATTGCTGCTCAAGATAATGGGCCAGAATGAGAATTTTGGCAAATGAAATCAAGCAGTGTATGGAGATGAAAATTGAAATCTTACTGGTATGAACGTGAGGTCAGAAGCTCATCTTTGTACTGAATGTGACATCAAGATTGTGAATGACTCACTTAATTGCTGTTGCCCAGGAGAGGGATTCAGTCTGTTGTCAGGGAACAGAAATTGAAGTGAGGACAATGATATCAGTCTTCCCAAAATTTAATTGGAGGATATTTCTGCTTTTCCAGTACTGGATGTGTCAAGATGAGCAATCTAATAATTTATTAGCTGTGGAGAGTTGAGAGTGGTGGTGGAGCTGAACTGATTGTCATCAGCATATGTGAAAAAAACGTAATGCTGTTCTTTCAGATGTCAATGAAGGGCAGCATGTAATTGAGAAATAGGATGATGCCAAAAATAGAACTTTTGAGGGACTTCAGAGGTAACGGTGCAGGAGCAAGAAGAGGATCCAAGGCAAGCAACTTTCAGGTTATATGATGGGTAAGAATAGAATCGGGCAAGAGCGGATCCATGCAGCTGGATGATGGAGTCATTGAAACAGTTTATTTCTCCAAACTCCTTCAAAGGCTGTAATATATTAAGGATCAAGAGGGAATGTTTGCCCTTATCACGTTACATCGGGTTTAATTTGTGACTTTTTGATTCAAGCTATTTAAGGCCTGTGACAAGTGCAGAAACTAGTTTGGAGAATGGTGTTTGCGTTTAGAGATGGGAATGGTAGTTCATCAGCATGTGGAGTGAATTTTTTTGAGGTGTGGGTGTTAACAGATTTAAAGGAAGGGAAGAACAATATCTGAAAAGGCAGAAATGCTTATTAATATCCCTGAGGAAATCAGCAATTTGGTGGGAATAGAACAGAGGGAATAAGAGGTGAACTTCATGAGCGAAATAAGCTGAGGGCATGAGGGGTGATTGTTATCGTTAAAATAAACTAAAATACATACTTTCTGCTCTCCTAATGCAGAGAGGCAAAATATCAATTTGACTTTTTGACCATTTTGACTTGCTTGCGTTTTGGATGAACGGTGGTTCTAGCATTGAAAAGCACTTTGAGTTAATGGAATATAAGAGTATAACTTCACGTTTTGGATAATTGCTCAGTTTCAAATTCTAGGACCACTGAGGCTGAAGTACCTAAAGTTATCCATCCAGCCCTCTGGAGAGTGTTTATACTTCCTCTACCAATATTTGGATGCACTGATGTGATGTAATGAGACAGGGCTAATTAATGACTTAATAGTAAAGTTGTCGTTAAGGTAGCAGTGACTAATATGATTAAATTTTGAATTCACTTTCAGGAGGAGTAGAGTAGGCCTAAGTCTCATGTTCTAAACCTATGTAAGCACAGTTATTATGGTATGATGACAGTTGGCTAAAGTGAACTGGGAAATTAAGACAGGTCAATAGACAAGCAGTGGCAGATATTTAAGGAAATATTTCAGAAGATTGAAAGTTCATTCTTGCTGGTATGTAAAACTGGGGGAAGGATACATCCACTGCGCTAACTAGTGAGTTGAAGATAATATCACATTTATAGAATAAGCATATTCTGCAAAGACTGATTACAGGACAAGATTGGCTAGAACATAACAAACAGCAAAAACTGACTAAAAGAATAATGATGGAGAATGAGAGAGGCTAGCTGAAAACAAGTATAGTAAGAATTTGTACAGGTATTTAAAAGGACAAGAGTAAGTAAAGGGAGCATTTATCCAATAGAGCAGAGTCCAGATAATAAATGGAAAATAAGGAAATGATGAAAAGTTGAACAGATAAAGCCTGTTTTTGCTATAGACGTCTCAAATCACATCCAAGAAATAGTCTGGATTATTTAATACTTGATTTCCAGTAAGAGAATCATATCCAATAGGTTGGGTCCATTAGCACTTAGAAGAATTGGAGATTATCTTATTGGATTGATTTGGGGCAGATACTTGAAGGACCAAGACAACGTAATAGTTCCTCAGTACGAAGTCAAGTGTGACCAGCTTATTCTAACAAACAGATTATGTTACCACTGCCAGAGTGGAGAACATCCTTTCCACAGTCACAGCTGATTGAGACAGTCACACATTTCCAGAGAGAGATGCTCAAACAAAGAGTCAAACACCACCAGGGATAATTAAGACCCTGAAGAGATGTGAATTGGTAAATGTTGAAAGGATGTTTCTCCATGGACATACTGGAACTAGAGAATACAGCTTAAAAATAAGATATCTGCAATTCAGACAGATGAGAAATTTTTCTCCGGGTCTTGAATCTGTAAAACTCTTAGCTTGAGATCAATAGAGACAAAGTCATTGAATCTTTTTTTAAGGCTGTGGTGGATAGATTTTTGACTTCAGAGTCAAAGGGTATTATGGGGAGGCAGGAATGTGGAATTGAGGCTAAAATCAGATCAGCCATTAACTTGTTGAATGGTGAAAGTGTGAGGAGTTGAATGGTTTACTTCTGTTCCTATTTCTTGCATTTTGCATGACCTTTTGCATGATTTCGCTTTGAGATTTGAAATTTTGCCTTGGTGGAGATTTTTGCAAGCTATAATATGCCCCTTCCTGTGGAAGGGGTGGGTGGGGAGAGAGTCTGAAGAGGTTACATTTTTGCATATCATTTTGTTTTTCTTTACTGCAGGTATTCAGGAGCAACATGCGGTCTTGCCTTTGTATTTGTTTATCCATCTCTCATTCATATGATGTCACTCCACCGTAGAGGACAGCTGAGTTGGCCGTCTGCGATCTTCCACAGTTTCCTTATAGTTCTTGGTGTGGCTAATCTCATTGCACAGTTCTTGATATGAGTCTGCCAAAAATAAAGACTGAATTTTAAGATAACTTATTAACTGATTTACATACTGTTCTTAGGATTGTAAATTTCAGTATTATTCTTATACGTGGTAATACTTATCAAGTACAACAATCAGTTGTTATCACCACTTGCACCCAGAAGGTTGATGTTTCTCCGGTTATTGCAAGCTATTCCATTCCCCTATGACACTGATTTGAAATGGGAGTACAGACAAACATTGTTGATCTTTCATTTGGTTTGCACAGTAAAACCACAGTTGGTAAATTGCCTACATGGTGTTGTTCATCCTCTAGGCTGAAGTGGGTTCTCAAATATTTATCAGATGTAATCCAAATAATAAGCAAAAGACAAAGTTTGAGAAGATCGCTTGTAAGCTACTTTTAAATGGATCTTTAATGGGATACCATTTCTGTTTTTTGAACGGCACACATTATTTTTCTTTTTCCAAGCTGTTATCTTTCAGAGATTGCATGTATCAGGTAGAGGAAAAGATTCTGTAATATTCCAGTGAATCAGTTAACCTTTTCTCTGAGTAGCTGTTTGGTATATGGTAGAGAATAAATTTTGTATGTATTTGCCTGAAAGCTTTTACGGAGAATTGATTTTGTTGGTTTAAAATAGTCTTGAGGGTACATAGACCTATATCTGAGCCACTTTGAAAGACTGATGGTGGCACCCTTCACTTGTGTTCAGTTTTATAATGCTAGCTTTTGTTCCCAATGGTATGGCTGAAAGTGTTGGCTAATATTTAGAAGTTTCAACAGATCACTTTGCTTATTATGTTTTCATGTAAAAATACACCTTCAAGTTATTACATTTATCTGAATTTTCAGCCATTTGAATGATTCAGCTCACTTGAATGCAGTACAGTATTCTACATCGTGATAGAATGATAACATCTTGCTTTATTTAAAAAAAAAACACTCCTATTTGCCCGGGGAGAAAAGTCTAAAAGATTGGGTCATAAGCTTTGGAACAAGCTGTGCAAGCTAGTCACTAGTCGTTTAGCTGGGTAATAAGTTTGCATTTCAGCTGATTATGACAGTTACTGGAAAATATTAAGCTGAACTGTTCCAGTTTTGTAGCTGCATTGATTAAAAACTTCCATCGGCAGACTAATTAAAGTTAGACTGAAGGAATGGCAATAGAAAATGCAAAAAAGAAGAGTACATATATTGTGTTGATAGTGCACTACGTGTGGGGTCTTGGGTGTCTTTTTTTTTAAGAGTACTAATCATACTATAATTCAGGACCATTGAAGTGGGAGAACGCTTTACTTTCTCAACTTTACTGCATCTGCTATTGGATTGTGATGTATTGGTGCTGGCCTCTTCCTCATAGGAAGTAGTTCCTTTCTAATGCCCGTGCATCGTGGGAGCAGGCCAAGAAGCAGCTCAACTGCATGTACGGGACACAACAATAGGTCAGTTGGCCAAATATCTGTTGGAATTTCACTGTCTATTGTTTTTCTTGAATGGAATACATTGCAATTTTTGCACTTCAATACATGCCAATTTAAACCAATGGACTACTTCAATTTTGGGTAAATTTTACTTGGAAAGATTTAACTTCTGTGGTAAACTGGGCCTTATGCAAGACAATATGATGCCAATTCTGTACCAGTTAACATGTATTTCTGTTACTGTTTTGCACGAGGCTTTTTGATCATTTTGTCAATGCTTGTTTTGCTTTACTTTCCTCTGGTGCGGTACATTTGTCTATGGATTGAATATGCATCTGTGATACTTGATGTCAGTAAGTTACTTGTACAATTTCAACAAGTTCAATCAATAAAATAAAGCATATTTCAACATGCTTTTTCAAGGTGTTTCTTACAATACTGTATCTTATACTTGGGTTACTGCAACAACAAAAGTGACTGGAATGATGTAGCTAATATGCATTTCTGTTAAGTATAGGCAGAAGAAACTGCCTATACACTTTGATTTATTTGTTCATGGGGCATTGCTTGCATGCAAGCATTTACTACCCAGCCCAAATTGGTCTGGAGAAAGTGGTGCCTAACTGCTGCCTTGAACTGCTGGAGTCCATGTCGTATAGGTACACCACCGAGCTGTTGGGGACTGTTATGACTTTGACCCAGCAAAAGTGAAGAGGTGGCAAATATCGTGCTAAAGCAGGTTGGTATGTGGGTTGGAGGAAAACTCTCTAGTAGTGATTCCATCTACCTACTGCCTTGCCCTTCTAGGTAGTAGAGATAGCACCTTCCAGACCTGCAATCATGGGAGCCTTGCTGGGTTTCTGAAAATTGTGGAAGTGGTATGCAATACAGCCACTGCATTGTTGGTGAAAGGAGTGAATTTTGACGCAGCTGGTTGAGGTCTGAAACAATAGGCTGTTTGATGTCAACTCCTTGTGGTGTTGGAGCTGCACTTCTCCAGACATGCAGAGAGTACTCCAGCACACTGTGCATCGTAAATGGTGGACAGGTTTTGGGAAGTCAGGAGGTGAGTTTCTCAGTGCAGAATTGCTAGCCTCTGACCTGTTCCTGTAACCACAGTATGTGTATGGCTGGTCCAGTTCAATTTCTGGTCAATGGCAACCCCCCTCCCTGCTTTTAACCAGGATGTCCCTCTCCTTACCAGAATGTTGGGGAATACAGAGATAAGTAATGCTACTAACTGCCAAGGGTGATGGTTGAATTCTCTTGCCAGAGATAATTAGTGTCTGATACTTGTGTAGCATGAATATGACTTGTCATTTATTAGTCCAAACCTGAACATTGTCCAGTTGCAGTGTGAGTGGCAGCCCTTGACATCAATGCTGCATTTGACAAAGTGGCATCAAGGAGCCTGAGCAAAACTGGAGTTAATTGGTATTGGGGGCAAATTCTGCTGGTTGATGTCATATGTGCCACATAGGAAGATAGTTGTGGTTGTCGGAGGTCAGTCATCTCCATTCCAGGCCAAGTCTGCAGGTGTAGTCCTCAGGATAGTGTCTTAGGACCAACCATCTTCAGCTGCTTCATCAATGACCTTCCCTCTATTATAAGGTCAGAAGTGGGGATGTTTGCTACTGTGCAATGTTCGGCACCATTCCTGACTCCTCAGATACTGAAGCAGTCCACGTTCAAATGCAGCAAGATCTGAACAATATCCAGGCTTGGGATGACAAGTGGCAAGTAACATTCGGACCAGGCTATGACCATCACCAATGAGACAATCTAACCATTGCCCCTTGACATTCCCCACTATCAACATCCTAGGGTTGTAGCCACTGCACATAAACAAGTGCAGAGGCTACAAGAGCAGGTGAGAAGCTAGGAATATTACAGCAAGTAACTCGCCTTCTGACTTCCCAAAGCCTTGTTCACCATCTGCAAGGCACAAGTCAGGAGTGTGATGGAATTCTCCCCACCTGTCTAAGTGGAGCTCTAACATTAAAAGCTTGATACTGTTCAGGACAAAGCAACCCACTTGATTGGCACCACGTCCACAAGCATCCAAGACTGATGCTCAGTAGCAGCAGTGTATACTATCTACAAGATGCGCTGCAGAAATGCACCAGAGATCCTTGGCACCTTCCAAACCCACAATTTCCATCTAGTCGGACAAGAGCTGCAAATACACAGGAACACCACCACCCTCAAGGTCCCTCCAAGTGACTCAGCATCCTGACTTGGAAATAAATCATCGTTCCTTCACTGACATAGAATTCCAGGATTTGGATCCAAGCTTTAACAGCATTGTCAGTCAACCCACAGCATGTGAACTGCAGTGGTTCAAGGCAGCAGCTCACCACCTTCTCCAGGGCACCCAGAGCAGACAATAAATGCTGGTCAGCCAGTGGTGCCCATATCCCATTAATGGAAAAAAAAAAGCTTCTGTCACCTGTTTTTAAACCTCTTTCGCTTCTTTGGTGACAAAGCATCTGCTGACCTTTTTTGATGAGGAACCAACCTACAAGTGACTTCCAGATCTGGCTTCGTGAATAACAAAAACTCGTTTGGATAACAGTTTGTGTAAAAAGGAACAACAGACCAAAGTCCAAAAGTCATTTTTAGCTGTCAGTTCCCAGTTCACATCTCCAAACCTAAATTATTAAAAGAATAACGCAAAAATTATGAACCTACAGCTTTGTAGTATCTAGTGCCTTTAGCTATTTAATCTCATGCAGTGAATCAATTTGCTGAAATCTGGTATCTATAAGACGAGGCATCGCTGGTGTGGATCAAGGTGGATTGACCACTAAGCACTACTAGCTGGAGATTGTTGTAAAAGATGAGGCTAAAGCATTTATACAGTCATAGAGTCACAGTATCACACAGCACAGAAACAGACTCTTTAGTCCAACTCATCCATGCCAATCAGACATCCTAATCTGACCTAGTCCCATTTGCCAGCATTTGGCATTGTATCCCTCTAAACCCTTCCTATTCGTATATCCAACCTTTTCAAATGTGACTACCAGCCTCCACTTCCTCTGGTAGGTCATTCTGTACATGCACCACCCTCTGCACATAAATATTACTCCTCAGGTCATTTTTTAAATCTCTTCCCCTCTCACCTTAAACCAATGACTTCTAGTTTTGGGCTTCCTTATTCAAGGAAAAAGACTTAGGGTGAATAAGCAATCATGATTTTATAAATCTCTATAAGGTCACCTCTCAGCCTCCAATGTTCCAGGTGGAGAAAAGCCCCAGCCTATTCAGCTCCTCCCTGTAGCTCAAACCCTCCAGTCCCAACATCCTTGCAAATCTTTTCTGCACCTTCTCAAGTTTTAACAACATCCTTATACAAGGGTGACCAGAATTGTATGCAGTATTCTAAAAGTGGCTTCACCGATCTTTCCGACCTATGAAGGCAAGTGTGCCAAATGCCTTCACTACCCTGTCTACCTGCATCTCCACTTTCAAGGAAGTATGCACCTGCAGCTTTGGGTCTCTTTGTTCAGCAACATTTCCCAGGGCCCTACCATTAACTTAAGTCCTGCCCTGATTTTACCTGTCCAAAATGCAACACCTCACATTTATCTAAATTAAACCCCATCAGTCACTTTTATCCACTGTTTGATCCATCCTCCCAAATTTCAACTTGTAAAACAGGATTTTACTTTCATAAAACTATGATTACTCCTGCTGATTATATTACGATTTTCTGAAACATCTCACTACAATTTTAACAATTCCAACATCTCCCTGACACTTGGTAATAGTTTAGATGGCAATTTCCTGCTTTCAGTCTCCCACCTTTCTTGAATAGAAGGGTCACATAGATTTCTAACCCACTGAGATTCTTCCAGAATTTCCTGGCTATGTCAGTTCTAAAGAAGGGTCACATTAAGATTGGGCAGCGTGGTCACTGAGTAGTTAGCACTTTTGCCTCACAGTGCTAGAGACCCAGGTTCAATTCCAGCCTTGGGTGACTGTGGAGTTTGTATATTCTCCCTGTGTCTGCATGGGTTTCCTCCCACAGCCCAAAGATGTACAGTTTAGGTGGATTGGCCATGTTAAATTGCCTATAGTGTCCAGAGATGCATTGGTCAGGTGGATTAGCCCTGAGAAATGTAGGGTTACATTGATAGGGTGGGTGGGTCTGGGTGGGATGCTCTTCGGAGGGTTGGTTTGGACTCGATGGGCCGAATGGCCTGCTTCCACACTGCAGGGTTCTATGATTCTATGAACTCTGCCTTCTCTCCACACATGGTGCCACACCTGAGTTTATCCAGTAATTTCTGTTTTCATTTCAAGTTTAGATGTACAGCAGGATATCAGACAAAGTAAAAGTACCTCCCAGCAAGTTATATTTAGGCATACTAATAGTTCTGTATATCCAAAAGGTTTCTGACTTAAAATTCTAGATATGAGAGTCTAGATAGTTCTAGATATTTGAGGTAGATATCGGGGAGACAGAAATAGGTTCTTTACTCAGAGTGTGGTAGGGGCGTGGAATGCATTGCCGCAGAGGGTAGTGGAGTTAGCCTCATTAGGGGCATTTAAGCAGCTATTAGATAGGCATATGGATGATAGTATAAGGTAGCGGTGGAGGTTAGATAGACCTTAGATTTCGGGTAAAAGTTCGGCACAACATTGTGGGCCAAAGGGCCTGTACTGTGCTGTACTGTTCTATGTTCTATGAGAGTCATCCCTAAATCAACAGATGTACATCTGTACTTATTCTAATTCAAAAACCAACTATGGTTTCACATTGATCTGCTGGGCTCCCCCTTCTATTGAGAGTGGGAATATTGGTGGAGCTGCCATCTGAAGTGAGCTTTTTAATTGTCCACCATTCACGGATGTGGCAGGACTGCAGAGCATGGATCTGATGTGTTGATTATGGAATCAATTATATGCTGCTCAGGCAGCGTGGGATGCAAGTAATCTTGTGTTTACCAACTTTACCAGGTTGACACCTTATTTCTATGAATACTTGGTATGCCTTCATGCACTTTCAGTCGGGATTGATCCCTGGCTTAAAAAGAGAAAATGCTAGAGAAACTTAATGTCTGCCAGTATCTGTGGAGAAAGAAACAGTTAGCATTTCAGTCTAATATGACTCCTTTTCTCCAACACTTTCTGCTTTATTTCAGCTTTCCAGCATCCACAGCATATTGCTTTTATTTAATTCCCTGGTTTGGTGGTAATGGCATTGTCAGGGATATGCTGTGCCATGTGGTTATGGATGGTATTTGAATGCAATTCTGCTGCTGATGGCCCACAATACCTCTATGGATGCCCAATCTTGAGTTGCAAGGTCTGTTTGAAATCTATCACATCCAGCAGACTGATGGTGCTACACAACACATCGGTGCTATCTCAAGGCCATTGTCTCCACAAGGACTGTGCAACTGACAGTGGTTTCATAGTTACGCTGAATAAAAAAAGATTTTTACCAAGTTTCTTCAACAAACTCAAAATGCTTACTATAACAAAAAAATTCTTTTAGCAAGTGGAAAACTGATTACGTAGAAAATACAGAAAACAGGAGCAGGAATAGACCATTCAACACATTGAGACTGCCATGCTAATCAGCATGATCATGGCTAATCAGCATGATCATGGCTAATCATCCAATTTGCACCCTATTCATGCCTTCTTCCTGTATCCTTTGATCTCATTTGCCCTCAGAACCATATCTGGCTCCTTCAAAACATTCAGAGATAGTAGGAACTGCAGATGCTGGAGTCAGAGATAACACAGTGTGGAGCTGGAGGAACACAGCAGACCAGGCAGCATCAGAGGAGCAGGAAAGTTGACATTTCGGGTCGGGACTCTTCTTGAGGGTTTGAAGAAGAGTCCCAACCCAAAACATCAACCTTCAAAACATTAAATGTTTTAGTCTCAAACATTTTCCATGACAGAGAATTCTACACTCTGGTGAAGAAATTTCTCTTCATCTCAATCTTATATGGCCTACCCTGTATCTTTATACTGTGACCCCTGGTTCTGGACACCCTGATAATCAGGACATCCTTCTTAGTTTTACCCTGTCCAGTCCCGTTAGAACTTTACAGGTTTCTGTGAGAACACCCTCCCTCATTCTTCTAAACTCAAGTGAATATCTAAGCTATAAGGTCAATATCTAAACTATGGTCTAGAATTGTAACTATATCTCCCTTTTTTAAAAAAATGGAAAGACACTTTTTTTGACCAATGGCCTGTATAGGATAGAGGTTGATGAACTGTCAGTTCACAGAGCTTCAAATTGACAAAATAAAGTTACTAACAGCTGTATAACAATGGAAGATCTTTTAAGTAACACTTCAGTTCAATTGGAAAGCCAACTGAATCAAAATCTTTAGTTAATGGTCACAGTTCAACTTTTTCAAGTTTTCAAGGTAGTCAAAATTCTGAGCTGTTGACTTTATTAAGTTCCCAATTGTCAATGAAAGGAACAGGGGATCTTGCAGACTCACTTGCTCCTCCGTTCCTTTCCTCCCCTTTCCTGGCAACCAGCAGCACAAAGATCCCATAATCTCTTCCAAAGATAGGTGTTGCAGCAATTAAGGGCAATACTCAATATATTCCGAACAACAGATATATGTTAACGCATCACACAAGATGTTAGGAGGACCCGTGATTCAATTGATAGTGCTTCAGCCAAAGATGAGTTGTCAACTCTCGATTTGTTGTATTGCTCAGTGAAATTTGTACTTGATATTCACGCTTGCTGAATAAGTGTTCTTCACTAAATTTAATTTTTCTGAGGATGTGACTCACAAAAGAAGTCACCAGATATGGTCATTTTTGTTTCTTAAGATTTCTCATATCTTCACACTTACTGTTAACATTTTATGGATTTAATTGTACTTATGAACTATATGCGCTGGTAAAACTATAAAACAGACTCAACTAAAGGTTTGAAGCTAATATTGACAATGAAACAGTCAGATTAATACTTCTCAAAATTTGAATGGATATTAGAAACCAGCTTCCCAACTGTTAGTGTATTAATGAAGATGTCTTTTAACTTCCTTTTCATTTTATCATTTTCTGGATGTGGGCATCACTGACTACAGTAGTAATTTTTGATCAACTCTAGTTACCCTGGTGAAGGTTCTAGTAAGTTTTGTTTTTACTGGTACATGGCAATGGTAGCGTAACTTGCATGATCAGTATTTATTATCCATATCTAATTACCCTTGATGATGGTGTTGGGCTGTTTTCTGGAAACAGCAAGTCCATGTGACAATCTTTCGATTGACGAGGGAGTTTGGGGTTTGAAGGGCAAACAGGAATGTGGAGTTATGACAATGTCAGATGAGCCATAATGTTACTTTAATGGTGGAGCATACTTGAGGGGCCAAATGACCTGTTACACATTCTTATGTTTTTTTTCCATCGATATATGTGCTGCCAGCACACCAGCATTTGTTGCTCATGCCTAACTGCCTTGGAATTGAATGGTTTGCATTTCACAGGGCAGTTGAGAGTCAACCATACTGTTGTGGATCTGGTGTCACATATAGACCAGATCAGATCAAGGCAGCATATTTCCTTCCCTAAAGGAACGAGATGGGTATTTGACAGTAATTGATAATAGTTCCATGGTTACCATTACTGAGACTAGATTTTAATTCCTGGTCTTATCCAATGAATTCCAATTCTACCAGCTGCCATTATGGGACTTGAACCCGTGTCCCCAGCAAATTATCCTGGACCTCTGCATTATTGCCTGAGTGTCATTACTAAGGCAACATCCCCCATTTTGTGTCTTTGGGAAGGGAGTTCCAGATTCTTGCCCGAGTGACAGTGAAGGAACAGTGTTACATTTTCAAGTCAGGTTGGTGGTTCACTTGATGGGGAGCTTGCTGGTGATGGTGTTCCCACGTATCTGCTGCACTTAATCTTCTAGGCAGTAGTCATGGCAGGTTTGAAAGGTGTTCTCAAAAATTTGGTGAATTGCTGCAAGTGTACCTTGTGGAGGGTAGGTACTGCTGTTACTATGCACTAATGATGGAGGGAGTGAATATTTAAGGTTGTGTTTGGAGTGCTAATCAAGCATGTTGGTTTGTAATGGATAATGTTAAACTTATTGATGATGTTAGAGATGTATTTATCCAAGCAAGTGGAGAGTATTCTATCACACTCCTGACATGTGCCTTTATAAAAAATGGACAGGCTTTGGAGTCAAGTGAGCTACTTGTCACAGAATGCTCAGCCTTTTGCCTGATCAGTAGCCATGATATTTATATGAATGAAACAAAATCTGAAAACAACCAAAAACAGAAATTTCTGGAGAAACTCAGCAGGTCTGACATATCTATGGAGAGAAGGCACAGTTAACATTTCACTGGACTTAAAATGTGTTAACTTTGTTTCCACAGATGTTGCCAGGCCTGCTGAGTTTCTTCATGATATTTATATTGTTGGCCTTTCCAAGATGATGTTGATACTCTGTTGTGTTGCTGCAATGTAAGTGGTGAAAATACTGCTGGTGCTGTAAAGTAAGAAGTCTCAGGTCACAAATCACCACTATCACCTTAGCCACCAGATTTACATCTCCATAGGACATGAGGAACTATGAACTGGCAGCATCTGTGGAGTGAGAAAATGTTAGTGTTTCAAGTTCAATGTGGCATTTAGTGTGGTGTATATAACAGAGACCTGGGGCCCAGGGAAGAACAGGACTGGGTGTTAACTATTCAAGGTGTTCAGAAAAGGAAGAAAGACAAGGGATATTGGTATCTGTTGATGAAAGCATTGCAATGTCCCAGAGGGTTCAAGGGGAGAATCAATTTGGCTAGAGTTAAGGATAAGAAGAGTGGAATTATCATTGCTCAGTATCATCTATGGTCCACCCTTTGGGTACAATGACTTTTAAAAAGGTATTTTTTTCAGTGCATTTGTTTGTAGCAGGAATCGCTGTGTGGAAATTGGCAGCTGAACTTACCTATCTTAAAAAAAATACATTTCAAAGGTTGGAAAAGACTTTTTAGGAAATATTGAATATATGATAAGGTACAATATGAATTCAGTACAAAAAGTTTTTTCTTTCTTGTGTGTTTAGAGCATGTTCTTATCTTTTATCTCTTTCCTATTCTTGTAGCCTTGAGGTTTATTTGGTTGATCCTTCTGAGTTTCTCAAACACATAAATGAAAACATTTCTTCAGCACTTTTCATGATTCACAAATTCTTTGACATTTTCAGTACAGAAGTAAATGTCAGAGCTGGAACAGGGGTAGGCCATTCAGCCCCTTGAATCTGTACCACCATTCAATGAGCTCATGGCTGATCTGTGGCCTAAATCCACAATACCTGCCTTTGGCCCATATCCTTTAATACCTTTGCTTAACCACAAAATGTATCTGTCTCAGTTTTAAAGCCAATAACTGATTTAGCATCAATTGTTTTTTGTGGAAGAGAATTCCGAACATCTACCAGTTTCTGTGTGTAGAAGTGTTTCCTCACATTTCTCGTGAATGGTTTGGTCCTAATTCTAAGACTATGACATCAGTTCCAGAATTTCCAACGAGTGAAAACAGTTTATCTTTATCTCACTTGTCATTTCCTGTTAATAATCTTGAAGACTTCATTTAGATCACCCTTTAATCCTCTAAATTCTAGAGAAAACAGGCCTAATTTGTATTAAGGTGCAGGGCTGGATGAACACAGCAGGCCAAGCAGCATCATAGGAGCAGAGAGGCTGACGTTTCGGGCCGAGACCCTTCATCAGTAAAGGGGGAGGGGAAGGGGGTTTTGAAATAAATAGGGAGAGAGTGGGAGGCGAATAGAAGAGGGATAGAGGAGAGGATAGGTGGAGAGGAAACAAACAGGTCGAAGAGGCGGGGATGGAGCCAGGAAAGGTGAGTGTAGGTAGGGAGTTAGGAAGGGGATAGGTCAGTCCAGGGAGGACGGACAGGTCAAGGGGGCGGGATGAGGTTGGTCGGTAGGAGATGGAGGTGCGGCTTGAGGTGGGAGGAGGGGATAGGTGGGAGGAAGAACAGGTTAGGGAGGCAGGGACGAGCTAGACTGGTTTTGGGATGCGGTGGGGGGAGGGGAGATTTTGAAACTTGTGAAATCCACATTGATACCATTGGGCTGCAGGGTTCCCAAGCGGAATATGAGTTGCTGTTCCTGCAACCTTCGGGTGGCATCGTTGTGGCACTGCAGGAGGCCCAGGATGGACATGTCGTCTGAGGAATGGGAGGGGGAGTTGAAATGGTTCGCGACTGGGAGGTGCAGTTGTTTGTTGTCTCGGATTCTCCAGCATCTGCAGTTCCTACTATCCCTAATTTGTATTATCTCTTCTGCGTCTTTATGCTTACAAAGATCTGACTAATCTCATTTTCCACTTCTTGGTCCATAGCCCTGGAAAATAGGGCAATACAAGTGATTGCAATATGGTGTATTCTTAAATGTTACAAGTGCCTGACTTGACCATTCTTAACAGGAATTCTAGACACTCACCCCCAGCTGAATGAGAAGGGCCTGTTTCCACACTGTAGGGATTCTATGATTCTCTGTCCTTAGTCTTAAATCTACAATCAGTTTTATTCAATCAATGCAGTAATTTTGATTGTAGTCACTGCTGTAATGTGGGAAAAGGTGGCTGACAATTTCTGCAAAGCAAACTCTTATAATCAGCTATGTGATTTCCAAATACTTGTTTTTGTAATATTGATCAAGGCATGAATTTTGTCCAGGGCACAAAGGAAAGCTCCTCTCTTCAAAACTGTTCAACGAGATTTTTTCTTCCTTTATTGAATCATGGGATGAGGGTGTCACTGGCTTGGCAGCATTTATTGCCCATCCCTAATTGCACAGAGGGCAGTTATGAGTCAACCACATTGCTGTGGATCTGGAGTCACATGTAAGCGAGACCAGGTAAGGATGGCAGTTTCCTTCCCTAAAGGGCATTAGTGATGCCAGATGAATTTTTCCTGACAATTGGCAATGGATTCACAGTCACCATTAGGCTTTTAATTCCAGACTTCTGTTATTGACAGGATTCGAACCCAAATCCCCAGAATTATTTAGGTCTCTCGATTAACAGTCCAGCAATAATACCACTGGGCCATTGCCTCCCCTTTTACACTAAACCAAACAGGCAGGGTCTGAGTCAGTTTAGTTTTTAATGTTCAACTCTTTAAACCCAAATCTTATGTCTTAGAGGTGTCACCTAGCAGAGATAAACTGTAGGAAATTAATTGAGCGGGAGGACTCTGATGCATGTCAATGGGAAGTTATTGGGTTTTTTTCATGTTGGAAATACCCATTGTCTGGCATTGAGCAAATGTTTCGTGTCATTTGACTTGTGAACCCTAGTCTCAATGATGTGGATTTAACTTTTGGACTATTCAGATCTCACATACTCCACTGTACAATAGCGTGCAGTGTTTTATTGCAAATACTGACATGCAATTGAGGTGTTTTTTTTCCACGACAAGGTGTTGCCAGGTAGTTAGCGCATAGCTACGCCTTTTCATTGCTAACAGCGGCAGGGCGCAATCTAAGCCTTCGTGTTACTAACCTATAATTTGAACGACTGTCAATGTTGGGTGACAAGGTGGCCAACATAAATCTGCAGTCGGATATTTTGATTTAGGTTTGGGAGGATTGTAAATATGGCTAATACAATGCCGAGGCCCAACCAATGCAAAATAAATACCTTTTGTCCTCATCTATTTATCTCACAAGCAATGTAAGTTGCTTCTGGTAGAAATATACGTCGGGGCGTTTTTTTTAAAGAGCTCACGCAATGATGAATTGATTTTTCCATTGCGGCAGTGAGAGGCTCGGCACTCCTCTTTTAGCTATGTGTCCTTCAGCGAGACGGCCTGCCGGGGCTTGGGGTTGCCGCTGACGTGGTTTAGGGAGGCGTTTCTGTCGCGCGGCGGCGGCGGCAGCAGAACCCGCTCTGTCCCGGCTCAGACTGGGCCGGCTCGGCCCCGTTCCCTCTCGCTCAGCCTCTCATTGTGACAGTGACAGAGACACTAGCCGCATTGTGACAGGGCCAGCCGCCACCAGACAGCAGCTTCTCCGTCTCTGCTACCAGTTCGAGCCCGATCGTCCCCCTCCCCGCGGCTGGGGGCTTGTTTAATTTAAGGGCGGGCAATAGGGTCGGAGTTGACTTTGCAGAACTGTCTGTCGCTGATCGTATATCTCAGCTTCGGGTGTCCTTATTTCCCTGCCCCCTTTTACCTACCTCCCCGAGCAGCCGACACAGCTTGTGTCGGCCATTAGTCTTCCTTTCCCTGCAGATTGCACATTAAACTTGTGCGGACAGCTGCCAAGCGTCCTTTTAAACCCGCATTCCCTCCTCCTCCCACACACACACATACACACACCCCAAAGCGAGATCGCGCCGCAAACAAAATTCAGCAAATTTCAGAAGACTGCTTACAGAAAGAGAAGTGTCTGTAGAAAGTCAGCGACCGTCAGTCCCTTCCAGTACAAAGGCAGCGAAAGAAGATGTTTGACAGGCAGAGAATCCCCTTTGTTTGCTTGGATGTAATATGCCTCATACTGGGTAAGTATATTTGAATATCTGAATCTATATAATGTGTTTATATAATCTATAATTATTATTAGAGATGTATTCACTTATTAAAGACGCATGTATTTTTGTTTGTTAGTATGTTTGTACATTTGGGCGCAATCGCATTTGACTTTGTTTTAGTAAGGAACTGCTTTTACTTAGGATGTTCATTTTCACTGCTGTCTGGGTTCTCGTGACGTGTTTTGCTTTTCCGAACTCTGTGAATACGATGGTAAAAGGAGACAAGATTCTGATTAAAAGGGGTACACAGTACGTGCTGGTTCCACCACTCGGTTTCTCCAAAATCACACCATTTTAACAGGGTGCTAACGGAGAGCAAGTATTGCTGGATGAGTTTTCTTTTTTTTGCTATTGTAGTTTCTGTGAATTGTTCCCGGCTCCAACACAAGGGGAACCGTCTGTTAATGTGATCCAGGCGGTCTCCACAGCGAGTCACTTTTTGTCAGTGCTTAGCCAGCCTGAAGCCGTTGACTTGAGCAGATTATTCTCTCTCTGCAGTTTTCGCCCGTCTACTTCCCAGTTCCGTGGCTCTTCTTACTTCTTAGTTCCCAGCAAAACTCAGTGTCAAAAGGAAAGACGCTAATTTGACAAAGAAGTTCCCCTGATCATGCAAACAACAAGGGCTGCGACAGGAGGACGATTAAATTTATTATGCAGTTGTCCCAAAATAGACTTTAAAAATATATATCGGACCCATTCTGAGAAACAAGTAGGTTTCAAATTTTCAAATGCTAAACAAAGGATAAATTCATATTTTAAAGTTAGATTATTGACATTGAACCAAAACAGTCATAAGTTTAGTAATATCACGGTCGTTCTTAAATCCGTGTAGAACAATTTTCTTACATACAGTAACCAGTTCGCAAATGATTCAATGGACTTCGCTCTTTCAGGGGCAAAGAAAGACTTATATGAAACAAGACTGAATTTCACATATGGTAACATTTTTAGTTACTATGAAACAAGTCTGTCCAAACCTGGTCATATCTTAACTTTCATCTCAAGATTTTCGAGGTGGACGCGGGGAGCAGGTCTTTAATGGTTATTTCTAGAACGGTAATAATATAATGGTAAAGTTAAATTTAGTTCAGACACAGTCATTTGAAAAACAAAAATAACGTTAATATAATGCTCATCGCGACCGCCAGACGCCTCAAAGCTCATTGCAGCCGTGTTAGTCACCTGTATTGTGCGGAAAGAGAAAGTCAATTCGAGCACCCATAATTATCACAAACTGCATGAAGGTACTGGCCAAATAATTTGTATTGTGTGATGTTGATTGAGATAAATGTTGGGTAGAATTTGTTGACAAAGCCCAAATTACAGCAATAGAGCTAAAAGAAAATCAGTTTACAAAAAGTAGCGGTGCTTGTTCTGCGCCTGGGAGCTTCCTGTTATGACTCATTTTACACTGTCAGAAGTTAAAGTGCAATCTGCTCTCCTAGAGCAGTGGAAAGGGATTCAACTCCACCACCCCAACATATTGACTAACTACAGCTTTCTCATTGCAGGATGCATCAGCTGGACGTTGTATTCTTCAACAGGTCATAATCATGGGACAGAAGGCAGCCTTTTGGCCCATCAAACCTGTACCAGCCCTCTAGGAGCAAACCACTTTGTTCCATTCCCTCATTCGATCCTCATAGCCCTACAAATTTTAAAAGTGTGTAATTTCCGTTTGAACTCAATGATCATCACCAGCACCTCCCTAAATAGCAAGTTTCAGATCATTGCCACCCAGAATCACACAATGGTTACAGTATAGAAGGAGACCATTTGGTCCATCATAAATGCACTGGGTCTCGAAAACAGAAGTTCACCTGGTGTCACTCCCTTGTTCTCTTTTGTACTTTTTCAGGTAGTGACCCACTTCTCTTAAATGCCTTGATTGAAGTTGCCTCCACCACACACCCAGGCAATACATTCCAGATCCTAACTACTCTTCATGAAAACATTTCTCCTCATGTCTCCATTACTTCTTTCGCCAATTATTTTCCAATCTGTGATTTCTTATTCTAAGACCTTCCATAACTGAGAATAGTCTGCCCAGATCCCTTGTGATTTTTGAATACCTCTATGGAATCTCCTGTCAAACTTTTCTTCAAGAAAAACAAAGTCCCGACTACATAACTGTAGTTCCTCTTCCGTGGAACCAGTTTCAAGAATCTTTTCTTTACTGTCTCTAATGCCTTTATGTGCTTCCTAAACAGTGGTATACGGGACTGGATATAATATTCCAGTTAAGGACGAACCAGTGTTCCATATAATTTTCTTGCTTTTACAATCCATTTCCCAATCCATTTGACTGGGATTTTGTATGCTTTATTAACTGTCTTCTCATCCTATTCTGCCAGCTTTGGTGACTAGTGCACACATACATCTCTATGCAACTATATCCCATTCAGAATACTAACCTTTATTTTATATTGTCTCTTCCCACTCTTCCTGACAAAAGTAAAGCACTTTACAGTTTTCTGATTGTCCTCAAGCATACTTTTTTTTCTTAATTTAATCTCTATGTCTTTCATAATCCAGGAAGCTCCAGATTTGTTTGCCTTTTCTTCCCCATCCCCAGGAATATTTTCTCTTCAAATGCAGCCCATTGTTCAGTTACTATGTCTCCTGCCAACGTTTTGATTCCAGTTTGATTGGGTAGGATCCATTCTGGAGTGTGGGAGATTGAGGGGTGACCTTACAGAGCTTTGTAAAATCATGAGAGGCATCAATATGATGAATAGCAAAGGTCTTTTCCCCAGACTAGGAGAGTTCAAAACTAGAGGGCATAGGGTTACGGTGAGAGGAGAAATATTTAAAAGGGACCTGAGCAGCAATATTTTTACACAGTAGGTGGTGCATATATGGAATGAACTGCCACAGGAACTGGTAGAGGTGGGTACAGTTACAACATTTAAAAGACGTTGGTCAGGTACATGAATGGCAAAGATTTAGAGAGATATGGGCCAAATGCAGGCAAGTGGGACTAATTAAGTTTTGGAAACATAGTTGGCGTGGACAAGTTGGACCAAAGGGTCTGTTTCTGTGCTATACGACTCTGTGACTATGACTCTATAAAGAAAGCAGCAAAGATGGCTGGTGATAAAGCTTCAGCATGTCTTCAGATTTCACTCTGATGAGATACTTAATGAGTTGTAGCTGTGAGGTTCAGTTCAGTTCTGTAGAAAATAAATAAGACTGATCTTTTGCCAGACTAATAAAAATTAAAAGTGGAAAACTTGAAAACTTGAGTATGGTGAAAAAAAGTGACATGATATTGAAGCTTTTCATCTTGTACTCATCAGAATAGATGCTAGAAACAACAAATTTCAAAGACTGTAACAAGTTACATCGAATGAGAAGTGGATGCTGGTGGTTGGCAAGTCAATGCTGCTTACTGATTGCGTTGCACCAGGGAACACTTTTCTCCTCTGCTTTTGTTTAGTGTCAAAAAGACAATTCCTTAATGTGTTCTTTTTTTCCTGTCTGTGAATACATATAGCATTCAGCAAGTGTAAGTTGAGCCATATGGCAAAAATGACTGATAACCTCAAATTGGTTGTTGCTGTGCCAGTTCCTATTGTATGGTTAATATACCTGGCACCACACTGTACTGAAATCCATACACACATTACACATTTGTGTGGTAAGTAGAATCTTTGTTCGGCTTAACAGTGTAAGCGAGAGTATATTTTTCTTCTTCGGGACTAAAAACCAAAATGGGGACTATTATATAGCTGAAGTAACAGGAATATTTAGCAACTTGGGAAGAATTAAATGCTTCACTTTTTTAGCTGGGCAAGCCAATGTTGCTTTTTGAAGCAGTGATGGAGATATTTTGAGTGGCATCAAGAATATTTGTGTCAAGGGAATTCTGCCTAATAACAGCCTTCCCATTGGTTGAGCTGCAGTTTGTTACAAAACCGTAAGAGCAGGAACAGCCAGAGACACCCGGAGCTTGTGAACTGTAAACATCCCTCTCTCCCTCACTCTCATTCTCCATAAGTGGAAAAAGAAAAAAACAAGAAAGCTTAAAAGAAGGAATTCTAGCAAGGAAAGACCTTTCAAAGACACTGGGCCGGATTTTAATGGTGGCAACCGGGGTTTGGAGAATCATTTAGAACCTATGTTGCTTCTTTGACGTTACTCAGCAAGTGCCGTCCAACTACGGAATTACAACTAATGTTAGACATTTTGTTCTGAGGTTTGTAAACACAGGCTATCAAAGTGAAAAACAACCATCGCTTTAAAAACATTGTATGCCATCATTGTTGAAATCACAAAGAATCATCAAAGACAATTTCACCCATCCTTGAAATCTAGACTGTTGATCTACAGAGTTTCTTTCCCTATCGTTTATTTTTCACTCATAACATATGTCAAATCATCTATCTTCTGTCTGTCTTGACTGTGAATGAGTGTCTAGATATTTTTGGGGTTTTAAAGGGTGTAGTTTAGGTCACATAGTCATGGATTAAGATTTCTTTCTCTTCTGTGCCATTTGTCAAAAGTTGTATGGTATAGTGAATAGAGTTATTTTCTATTAATGACAAAACCTGACGTGAATTGCTTTGGTCCTGAATAATAGTCAGTCCAGCAAATCGGTTATTTTGGGTGCCTAATTGGGACTTTATAAATTTTGTGATGGCTTGTGGAACAGTGGGGCATGATTATTACCAATCACCTCTCAGTTAAGTTGTAATAACAGAAGCATCCTGTTAGTAGAAAATAGCTTTGATGAGCTTGTTTGGTATCAAACTTGCACGGCAAGCAAACAGTTTGGGCCGTATTAATGAGTTTGGCCAATCTTATAACACATGACATATTGACCAACGAAAGTAGGTTTGTGGTAGACAGTGGGAGAGAACCCAATAGTGGGGTTTCTCAACTGGTAAAACTGATAGTTCATATTACTGAATATTTACTTTGAATCTTCACAATAGGCAGAGTACTGATTGTACTCAAACAACCTGTGCTTACAAATCTCATAACAAAATGTCTGACGTTAGTTGTAATTCAATGATTGGAAAGCACTTGCTGAGTAACCCCACAGAAACAACACAGGTTCTCAATGGTTCTCCAAGCAGTGGATGAGGATACCTCCATCCCCCAATTGCCACCATTAAAATCCAGCCCAATATTTTGATAAAATCTCATAGAACGAAAAGTCATATTTTTAGGAAAAGTGGGTAACAGATTTAAAGTAGAGATGAGGAGAAATTACTTCTCTCTGAATCTGTGGAATTCAGTATCTCAGAATGTGGTGTATGTTAGTAAATTGAAGGAGGGTAGATTTTTAATTAGTAATTGGTTGAAGGGTTATGAAGAGGGGCATGAAAGTGGAGTTGAAGCCAAAATGAGATCATCCACGATTGTATGAGATGGCAGAGCAGGCTGAAGGAATTGAATTACCTACTGCTGCTCCTGGTTCTTATGTTCTTACCCTTATGCGCCCCTGGGGTTACAGGACTAGTTTGTGTAATCTTTCTATTAAATTTAATCTTTGACACCCAGATGTCATTCTAGTAAATCTGTATTGTACTTCCTCAAAGCCAATGTGTCCTTCCTTCATGACGATATCTAGAACTGCTCACATAACCCATTTGTGTTCGTGTATAGCTGTAGTATGATTTGTACTCATTACATTTTAGGTCTCTATAGGGGAAGGTCCAAATCTAATTAGCCATTTTTTTGATTATTGACTGTATGTGTTAATGATATTTTAATTATGTATGGTTTAATTGAATATGGTCATCACTGACCTTAAATATCTTTGAACCTCAACCATTTCTGGCTTTTCCGAAAATAGAAAGTACTGTTTTTGGAAAGTACTCTGATCTATCCTTTTTAGGTCAAAACTGGTTGCCGTCACATTTTGCCTAGCTTGAATTCCATTTGCCATAATTTTGCTTTTTCATTTAACCTGTTACACCTTTTAATTTTATGATTTCAACAACACTACTTATAGTGCTATTTCTATTTGCATCATCAGGTAATTTGGATATGTGGCTGTTTATCCTTTCATCGATGTTGTTTATGAATATGGTGAATATTTACACAGATTTCTATGCTGCACCCACTAATCATTATCCTATCAATAGGGTTACCGATACATTATCTGTACTTTCCGCTACTCAGCCAGTTTCCTAACCCCAGGTCAATAATTTTCCGTCAATCCCATCAGCTTCATCTGTAGCTAATGATGTGTTATTTTGGATTTAATTAACTTCTGGAAGTCCACATAAACAATATATATATCTGTCCACTTCTTTAGTCTGCTTCTGCTGTTTGTAGCTGCTTCTATTATACAATCTGCGGTCTTGGCATGCCACAGTTGTCTATATTGTGCCAACCTCTCACATCCACTCTAGCTTGTTTGCAACCGCTTTGTGACATCTGTCATCCAGCTATACCCAGATGAACCCATCTTCCTGCAGCCTTTTGCTGGCTAGAAAAGATCTCTGTAGTATTGCAGTCTGACAAAATGGCCAAAGTAGCGATGTTTTCTTTTCTGGATGTCACTTTGTATCATATGTTTTGCTCATGCAGTCGCAATTTATCTTTTCATTTGTCTCTATGGCTTGTATATAGAATTTTTATCTCACTATCCACAATTCAAATGCTTCTACTTTCTTCCACAGATCTTTACTTATTGATCAGGTTTTCAAAGCATACAGGAAAGCAAATAGACTGTAGTATCTCATGAATTTTTATCTTGTCACCTATTCAAATAATTAAATCAGGCCTCATCAGGCATGTCATAATCAGTTTGCATTTGCATTTGTTATCTCTAATCAGCTGAAAATGTTCAAGATGTTCAAATGCTCTATCCTTGATTATAGACTCTGAGTATTTAACTGACAACAGATGTTGGGCTCACTAGTGTGTAATTTCTTGACTTTTTTTCTCCTATTTCAAACATCTGACATGCAATTTTCTCAATTCCGGAACACTTCATTTTGATTGGTATTCAAAATAATGCTGCACTAGTTTTAGTTTTATTTTACACTCATAAGAAACTTTGAACATTGCATCATTATATTTAGCATACATAAGATGCATGCAGGTACACTCGTTTTTATTTATTTATTATCCGAGTATTCAATTATGTTTAACTATTAGATATTATCCAGGGATTTAGTTGTACTCACGAAAATGAGCAAACTAAACTATGGCTGTTAGGATAGGAAATGTATGTTTGTATCTCTGTAAATAAAAGCTAATGAAGATTGTAAAGATTAAGGTCCAGGGCATTCATGATTGCCTGGAGCCAAGTAGCCATTACACAGGGTTGCACTGCACTATATATGGCCAAATATAGTTGAAGCATGAAAGGGATGGACAGAAGGCTAGAGACCAATGTTCATGGTCTTAGAGTTGACTTTTGGAAGTATAAAATCCAAAGTAGTTTTTGTTTAATTTTTAGTTTTAAATTTTGGCTACACGTTTTGAGATTAGAACTTAATCGGATTGTGATGTATGTAGTGGATTTGTATGCAGATACTCACAACCCTCTCTTTGCAATGCAATATGAATCAGATAGTATTGAAATAAAACATTTGCACAAAAGCTCTTGCAACAGTGTTACCAGAAAATTCTGACTAAATATTGAGGTTCTACACCAATTCTACTCTTGGCAACTTGTGCCTGAATTTTTGAAAATCTCAATCATCTTTATCAGAAAGGAAAAATGCATGTCAAACAAACTACAATCAATATAAGCAATTGAGTCCTGAGAAAAGCCTGGAACATGAATAAAGACAGACTTGGAAGCACTAGAATAATAGGACTGGATTTAACATTCACCGACCAATGGGATGTAGGCAGGGAACACTTAAATTCCAATGGGCCCGTACCTTCTTCCTACCTGCCCACCCCAATTTTACCAGCTTGTTGGCTGCCAATCTGGATCCAAGCCAGCTGGCAAGACAGAAAGCAAGGCCCCTTTCTTTGTGGATAGAGTTTATTAGCTACACAGTGTTATAGCACCTACCACATGCAGTTTCACTGTTCCTCCTTATAACTACAAAGTCAATTAATTAATCAATTCACCCCAATCATCTGTTTGTCTACTTGCTATATTAACAGACTTCCCTCAACTCTTTAACTTAATATCTTTTCAAAACACGCAATTAATCCTTGAGACCAATGAATGGAAATTAAACATTATTTCTGTCGTATTCTATTTCTTTCCTAATATGGCAACAGATTGCTAACAGTTTTTATCATAATCACCCTTCCTTTCATTAAACATAAAAAAATCTTTAATCAGAAAGCAATACAAGCAAAAATTGATTGATTTTGATTTCATGTTCTTATAACTTCTCATATTATCCCTCTCTGAGGATATCAGTGCCTATCATCCTCAAGGAATGCACCCTAACAAAGTTACTGTTTCCCCATTGTTAACTATTACCTTATTTGGACTTATCCCTCTTTCTGCCCTTCACTTTTGTAATATGCCACATCCCTTGGATTACAACTTATTCCTGATAACCTTTGCAGTGCTGTAAGGCTCACTGAACTTCCTCTGAAACACCATTGTGCAGGGCATTCAGGTGCTCAGAAAAAATTGAGTTAATTATGGCCCCTTCTGAACCAGGGAATGGTCACTCCTTATCGAAGGAATTTTTGGATTTCTTCAAAATGTCACTTCATTTAGACTGTAACCTTCAAACATTTTTGGGTCAGTTCTTTGCAGGGATTTGCCATGCCATGGCAGATGTTAATTTACAACTTGGTTGGTCCACTATAATTTTCTGGAGCATCTCACTTATACCAGTGGTCTCTTTAACATACTTCATTACTATAGGGATTTTCTACTGCAATGTTAATGACCACAGTTTCCACAGATCCCTAGTTTCATTATTGGCAAAATTCCAGGGTTCCCAAGTGGAAAATGAGATCCTGCAGCCTTCAGGATGGTTCAGTTATTGAGTTCAATAATCTTTGGGCCTGAGCATCTTCCCTTATGTCCTTCCCCCACCTCCAGGACTTGTCATCACATGAGCTGCTACCACAACCAACCAATTGTCAGCTACTAACGATACCCGTTCATTCTCTCAGGCTGACCATTACCCATTCCTTTGTCTGCCCAGCTGTTTTTCTCTCTCTGTCTGGGCTCCATGTCAATTGTTTACTCCTTCCCCTCCCCCTGCTCCTTCTTTAGCATAGGTGCCAACCTTTCCCTAGCAATTGTCAGTTCTGTAGAAGGGTCACTGGACCCGAAATGTTAATTATGCTTTCTCTTTTATTAGATGTTGAGTTTCTGCAGCAATTTCTGTTTTTGTTTCAGATTTGCGGCATCCGAAGTTCTTTGGTTAATTAAAAACCCAGTTCCCTCTGCTGGATCAGCATCACTTGCCTCTCCTCCCAAATCTTCTGTGCCATGCGTGTTTTCAAAATCCTTGTTATTCCATTTAGGAAAATTCATTCCGTAATGAAGTTTCAAAATGTATCTAAAACACCCATTGACCATTCCCAGGTTGACTCTTCTGTTTCAGTTTCCTGTTGTCTGTTATAATTGCTGGATGTATTTCTATCCCGTTCCTTTTAATTACGGTATTGGTGCTTTGAACCTGTATTTGAGCCAACTCACATTGCTGCTGTGATGATCCTCCTTTCTTTGTATTACTGCTGTATGAGCCATGAAGGCTTCCCAGGAATGTTTTTAAAGCTTTTGATATTTGTTCCAAGACACATTTCTTTCTGGAAGTCTAGCTCCAGTTATCAATAGGAGCCGAATCATGTTTGACACCTTAGCACAGCCCAACAGTTTAAAAATGATTACTGAATTAGGAATCTCCAAATAGAAATTTTGCAATATTGTCTGTTAAATTTCATTAAATATTCTTCTACAGAATATCCACTTTGCTTTCTAAATTTATCTAAGTCTGACTATGTCTCATATGGATTTAATAGGTCATCTTTCTTGTTTCAGAGTTTCTCCAAAGATTTTAATAGAATTTCCAAAACTTCCTCAGTATCCAATTGTTATGTCTCTAGCTTTGAGAATACTTTACCCATAATCTTGTAGCTGGTGGGGACCAACAATATTAAGGCTTATGACTTTATAAGGAGCCTCATAGGACTGGTGTGTGAAAGGAGCTACTGTTCCTGCTTTATATTAATCAAGTAAATCAATTGTTCAATTAACATTGTATTAACATAATGGGATGGGGGGGTGCTCCCCTCTGATTTCTTAGTTGGAAGCATTGGGACTGCCAAATCCTGTTAAATTCAAGTATAGATTCATTGCTGCAGAGAAGAAGGCCATTTAGCCCATCATTTCCATGCTAGGCTTTTTTGGCGCAAACTAATTGACCTAATTTAGCAACAGAACCACTCAAGGTACTGATGTATTAATTGAAAGAAAGATCATATTTGGATAAAAATGAAGTACTGAAACCAATCTATTTTAACACATGATGGCTACTGTACATGGACAGAAGCAGTTAATAGTTAATATACCTCTATGGAATAAGAGCATTTAGCAAAAACTTGGACTAAAAGAGAATAGTGTGCAATTTGGTTTTTCAGTTTAAGCTGTAATGTGAGAATGCAATTTAACAGAAAAAAAAAATTTGAATTTGTGTTTTATTTGTCAGTGTTTAAGGTTGATGATTTTTATCAAACCTGACAGGAAGACAGGGGCTGACAGTATCGCTAGGAACTAGCATAGTCTTTAAATGAATGGCATCTTGTTACTAATTTGTTTTGGGAGCGGACAGGACATCCTCACATTTATGTTCGGCAAACATTCATTTCCCAAAAATTTCACATTGTGTTTTATTTTTCCTCAACGGAATGTCTTAAAACCCTAGTCCCTAGTTACTTACAACAAAATTGAAGCCTATGGGATTAAAGGGGCAGTGGCAGCGTAGATACCATATTGGCTCAAGCCACAAAGCTGTGGGTGGCTGTTTTATCAGACCAAAGAAAAGTATAAAAGTGGTATCCTTCAATGCTTTGTATTAAGGCTGCTGCTGGTTTTGATCTATGTTAATGACTGGATCGTGGTTATAAAAGGAAAATGTTCAAAGTTTGCAGAACAGACAAATTTTAGGATATGGTTAACAATGAAGAGGGTAATGGCAGGCTTCTCTAGAATGGGACTGGTGAAATGGGCAGACATATGGCAGATTAAATTTAATGCAAAAAACTGAAAAATGATGCAATTTAGATGTGACTAACCTGTACAACTTTAAAGGGTCCTCAGAAACAAGGAAACTTAGGAGTGGTTCATCACAAATATTTAAACATAAAGGGACATATTTCCCCCTCCCCCATTTCTGAAGAAGTGTCCTGACATGAAACATCAACTTTCCTGTTCCTCTGATGCTGCCTGGCCTGCTGTGTTCCTCCAGCTCCACACTGTGTTATCTCTGACTCCAGCATTGGCAGTTCTTACTATCTCTGAGTGAGTTATACCACACTGTGAAGCCTCTTCTAAGGATGCCCACCTTGAAGAAGTTATCCTCCTCCCTCCAAAAAGACCTCAGTGGATCTGTCTCCCACTGCAACCCTCCGGTATTCTCTTCGGCCCTGAAACATCCCATGACCAACCCTCCCTCTCATCCCCGCCTCCTTGACCTGACACAACCTGTCCATCTTCTCTCCCACCTATCCGCTCCTCCCACCTCACTGACTAATCTCCACCACTGCCTACCTGCACTCACCTATCACCATCCCACCTGCTTTCTCCAGCCTCACCCCTCCTCTCTGTATTTAGTTCCGAGCTCCCTTCTCCCTCCCCCATTTCTGAAGAAGGGTCCTGACTCCAGCATCGGCAGTTCTTACTATCTCTCATTTACAAGCCTGTTGGTATTAAAAACAAAGCATGTAGAATCCTGGCTTTACAAAATTAGGCACAGAATGAAAAAGCAAGAAAGTTAAACCAAACTTCCATAAATGATTGATGGCTTCAGGTGTAGAGTATTGTGTCAAATTCCGGGCACCAGAGTTTGGTAAATATCTGAAAGAGGGTGCAGAGAAGATTTTCTGGAATAGGACTTGGGATAAAGAACTTCAGTTAAGTGAAGAAACTGAAGAATCTAGGATTGTTCTTGACAGAGAAGACAGGTGAATGGGAGACAAAAATAATTCAATATTTATAGAAAATATTTTGATATACTGGGAGAAACTGTTTCCAGGAGTGAGAGAGTTGATAACCAGAGGCCAATAATACAATACAATTGGAGAAAGAAGCAGAGGTGAGGAAAAATAATATTGACGAAGTGAGTTGTTATGGTCTGGAATGAACTCCCTTAAATAGTAGTGATAACAGATCCAACAGTTGCAGTACAAGTGAAGCCAGTATAACACCGGGAGAGGCAGAGAACTGCTTAGAAGGCTATAGTGAAAGAGTACAGGAATGCAAATAATTGGATATTCCCTTTGAACAATCAACACAGGCAAGGTGAGCTGTATTATCATCTTCTGTGCTCAATTATGCCATTTTTCAACATTTATAGTTAATTTTACACTTTGGTAAAGGCTTCATTTTTCATTTATCTTAAAAGTCTTTAGTCAGTGATCTCTGTGTAGCAGTTGAGTTGAATTTGGTACATGCAGGATTGCATGCAAATTTGACACCACATACTGAATAATGTATGGTTTTGTTTTGTGATAAAGTCACATAGAGTCACAGTCATAGAGTCATACAGCACGTAAAGAGACTCTTAGGTCCAACCAGTCCGTGCCAAACATAATCCCAAACTAAACTAGTCCCACCTGCCTGCTCCTGGTTCATGTCCCTCCAAACCTTTCCTATTTATGTATACATCCAAATATCCAGTTTTTCAAGAACTGTAAATGAGATCTAACTGCCGAGAATCTGGCACACGAAAACAGCCTTGACCTGGCTGTGAAAATTAATACCTAAAATGGGTGGCAGCACAGATGAATATGATCTAGCTAGTGACACCCTTATCCTGCATATGATTGAGAAGAAGTAGGTTCCCTAATGGGTTGTTCCTTTAGTATCGTATTCTGTCTTTGAAATTTTGAACTACTGTTTGGATACTCTAGCTCCAAATGCAAAAGTAATCCACTCTGAATCTCTGACTACTTTTCTTCAGCGTTTAAGAGAATTGTGTGCTATCTAATGCTGGATCCCATTTGAGTGAAATAAACAAATTATGTTTGTGACTGCTGCACAATCTTTGCATTCGTGAGCACACTTCCTCAGGATTGGGAACTAATACTGTTCCACTGGAAAAGCTAACAAAGGTAGCCATACTTTGCTCAATTGGCCCCTAAGCCAGTTGAAATACGTGTGAGACCACTATTTTCTTCTTCTTCAGCACAATCGTAATGCAAGGAGAGGCTGGCAGCTGTTGGCTGGGAGCCGTCTTCTACTCTTGTCTCCACAGGGCATTACTCTGATCACAGAGATATAGTTTTGTTTAGAAGTGCATGAGCAGCAAACCCCGCCTGGGTTTTGGCACATTGTAGTACGAGTCTGGCCTATCTGTGCATGGAGACAGCTTATGCCTAAATATGGTGGAAAAATGCAAAACACTCTTTAATCAAGAGCAGATGGCCAGACCCAAGCAGAGTTGGCTTTGGCAGCGGATATTACATGGGCACTTGCTGATCTATATAAACAGCAGAGCGCAAAGTGACCTGTAACGTACAGAGTTAGTTGTGAAACTGATAAGGGAGAGCATCCCCACTTTCCCCTACACTCCAGGTAACTAATAACACTTCCCAAATAATTTTGACTGTTTCCAGAAAGTACTTGACAAGATAAATGTTTAATTCTATTTTATCATCAGGCTCCCTCTATTCATTAGAGCATATCACATGTAAAGCTTTAACAAATCAGCAAAGTAAACAGTTCTTGATCTGAGTCAAAAAAATTGCAATATTTCAAAGTAAACAATTTGTTCTGTTCAACTTTTCATCGGTGTGCACATAATTAAACTTGTGTCTCTTTTGTTATCTGACACCCTTCTCACCTGCCCACCTTCTGGTATAGCTTGTTCACGTTTTCTCTTCCCTCCATTGGTTTCACATTCTGGTTTCCTTTCTGTACCTATTACTTCTTGTTTCTTCTTCCTGTAAATTGTATTTCTCTGTCTTCCTTTTTAACAGAAGCCTTCAGCACAGAAGATGATTCAACTCATTGTAACGGAATTGACTCTTCAAAAGGGATGCAATTAGTTCCACTCCAGTATTCTTTAATTATAGGCTTGTAAACCACTCTTATCCTCTCCGTGCATCATAATTCTGGCCTAAAAGAGACAGTCACCTTTTACTGCCATTGACTGTATTGCAATTGGCAGCAGACCCATCTCCACATGAGTAAACGACTGTATCCACGAAATGAGAATTGGCTCCCAATTTCAAGTATATGTTCAGTTCTCTGTTGCAAGTTGTTAGATTTAGATCTAAAGTTTATTTAGATTTAGCATCAGATGAGAAGCCATTAAAATCAGATAAAATTAAATCAACCAATTATTAACAAAGAATACAACAAAAACAAATTGCTGGGGAGACTCAGCAGGTCTAACAGCGTCTGTGGGGAGTGAAACACAGTTAACATTTCGAGTCCAGTGACCCTTCTTCAGAAGGGCTTCTTTGGAATATATGAACAGAACGATTAGACCTAATAACTTTAAGAGATATTTGCCTGCAAATTGGATGTTTATAGAATCTAAAAACATCAAGAGATAGAAGAGTTATTGCTAAGTTAGGAAAGGAGATAAAGTGGCAATATTGACTCAGGGGAACGTTGATGTAGATAGGGAAGGGCTACCATTAGACTCGGATACCAAGTTGGATGCACTGAGCTGGGAAGTTTCCTAACTCTGACTGCCCACCTCTAACATGTAAGTCTTGCCCAATAACTCAACTTAGTTCTGCTCCTCAACTTTGCAATATGCTGGGTATGGAAAAAAGCTTCTCCTGGATCATATTGAACAAAATTCCCTTAGAAATGAACAGCAGTGGAAATTATTTCATAACCTCCAAACTGTAAGAATATACGTACTCAGAAACCTGAGGACCAATCCGAAGAACTTCCACTCACTTGGAAATTTTGGCCTTAAGATGTCAATGCACCACATGCATACACAAGGCTGACCACAAGGATAATTGTTAGCCTGAAATAAGTTTGGGGCAATACGCCAGCATAAAGTATGTGCTCACATATTTCAGCGGAATATTTACGTGGTTCACCAATTTGCACTGTACATCTCTCAAATTGCAGCTGATAAGTCATTGAGCCAAAGCACTACTGCACAGTGGTAATTACACCAGAATCAGTTACCTGTAACATAAAGTCACAATTCCTATAACTACAGCTAGAGCATTTATACCGCAACTGGAGTAATTACAAAGTTGACTGTATGGATTTGATTTAATAGATTTGAAATTCTGTGGGTATTTTCCCAATCTCTCACCTACCATACACTTTTCTAATAGAGATACTAATACATTCCTGGGTCGTTCATTGGCTGCAAGGAGCCCTTCAGTGCAACCTGCATTTCATGAATCACTTTTCATATTCTGTGGACATCTTAAGGAATTGTGTTTTTAGAAATGTCGTCACAATAGGCAATGTAAAAATATGGGAGCCAATTACTTGTAAGCAACAATTATTTGGATTTCAAAGTGCCATAACACAGCTTCTGAGAATTAAAACATAAATAGGATGATTGCAAGTGTGTAGGAAGATGTAGGAGACATGACTGAAAACTTGGTTGAAAGGATGGGCTTTTAACTTTTGAAAGTTGAGTGAAATACCTCGATGGTGGATTTTGAGAGGGAAGGTCAAAGAGGAGTGTTGAGACAGTTGAAAGCTCTATTACAGTTGTTGGACAGGAGAGGGACAGACAAGAGTCCATATTTAGAGCTGGGAGAAACCTAACAGTAGCGAGATTAGAGAGGTAATTCTTTTAATCTTCTCTGATTTTAGTTGGAGAAATTAAGTCATCCATGACTTAATTTCAGGCAGGCTTTCTAAGAACACACAGTTGGTTGTGTGTCCAAGAATGTCATGGAAAGACAAAAAGCTTAAGAAATGAAACTAGACGTTGTAATCATATGTATGAAAAACCAAGATATAGATGAGGAAGTAAAATATGGTGAATCATTGGGGCCCCCAGTAGTGAATGTTTGGAATAGGACGAAAAGTTACTGTTTGAGCTGTGCTAGGTGCAGTGGGCATGGAGTCGAATTTTTCAAACAGTAATCTTTCTTGTGTAAATGGCTCATTACCATATTGGGTGGTGTATTTATTCAAAAACCTGTCTGAGAACTTTTTGCAGTCTTTTCTTTCCTTGTGGATTGAGCCCCCCCCCCCTCCCCCCACCATAACCACACTAATTTTGGTAGTCCCATTTTCCTGTATCTGCTGATTGTTTCACACATTAACTCATAGTCTGTGAAAAACACCTCCAAATTGATTATTTTCAGTCTTTGCTAATGCATATCATTCATATAAATAATTGACATATTAACAGTGGCACCTGGACTCAAGAAATCCCCAATTTTTAACGTTGTTATAAAAACAATATTAATAATTGAATCAGAATGGAGTTCTGAGGAAGGGTCACTAGACCTGAAACGTTAACTCTAATTTCTATCTACAAATGCTGTGAGACCTGGTGAGATTTTCTAGCAATTTCTGTTTTTGTTTGTGACTAATAATTGAACAATTTGGTGGTAAATTTTGCTAGGTTCTGTCAGGGACTTTTCGGTCACTTACTCTAACGTTAAGGAGCTAATGCTCCAGACTATAGGAACGATGTTGTTAAACATGAAAGGGTGCAGAAAAGATTTACAAGGACGTTGCTGGGATTGGAGGGTTTGATTTATAGTGACGGGCTGAATAGGCTGGGGCTTTATTCCCTGCAGTGTTGGAGGTTGAGGGATGATCTTATAAAGGTTTATAAAATATCAGGGGCATGGATAGGGTGAACAGCCGAGTCTTTTTCCCAGGGTAGGAGAGGCCAAAACTAGAGGGCATAAGTTTAAGGTGAGAGAGGAAAGACTTAAAAGGGACCTGAGGGGTAACTTTTTCACTCAGAGGATGGTATGTGTATGGAATGAATATGTGTGAATACCAGAGGAGGTAGTGCAGGCAGGTACAATTAAAATATTTAAAAAGCATCTGGATGGGTATATGAATAGGAGGGGTTTAGAGGAATATGGGCCAAATGCTGACAAATGGGACTAGATCAGTTTAGGATATGTGGTTGGTGTGGATGAGTTGAAATGAGTCTGTTTCTGTGCTGTGTGACTGTATGACTCCATGTTTTGAGTAATTCTAGGAGAGCACTAGATAAGTAGTAATTGGGCCATTGTTTTCAAATTATGCATGTTGGTATTGTGTTTGCACATTGGAACTGATAGGGGATGTCCATGCAAAATATAAAGAATTATCAAGTCTATTATTTTGTTCTGGAATTTTATTTCTATTCAAGTGGGATTCTAGAATACCATGGTTGAAGTTATTTATGTTTGTAATCACTATTAAAGATCCTAATGGGGTAAGGACATGGACCATTTCTTCTTGGAGATACATATTCCCCTTTATATGACCTAAGTGTTCCCTGTCGCTTGCCAGTCCAAATCTGCATGTTGACCAGATCCTTGTATAGGCTGCTTTGGCTATCCTGTTATCAGAAGAATTGTGAGCAATTTTACAGTTATTACTATCATTCATGATTCCCCCCTTATGACACAGTGAATGCCTTTGATAACACAAAAAAATGCATTGAAGAAGCAACTGAAGATGGTCTTTAGTGAAGAACAATATCTAGAGAAACATCTTTGGCCTGCAACGATTAGCATCTAATCCAGGACATCCTGTATGGCAGCTACATCTCACAAAGCTTTTCTCTTTCAGTTGTATTCTTTGTACTGCAGTATTGCTAGTTTATAATAGCATTTTGTCATTTTCTTGGGATTCTCTGACATAGTTTGAATGTTTCCGAAGGAATCATTCATTCAGCTGTTTCAGACTCCTTTACTATTACGTAAAATCTTCAAATGATTCAGGAGCAGACATCTGTTTTAAGTGTGACTGATTACTTTGAAATCAACAAACATTTATACAGGCAAATGTAATCTTCTGATAGAAGCTATTTTCTAAGATCTTAATCATAAGAGGTTCTTTAATTCATAAGGATTCATTCATCACAGATTTCTTGAGATTATATAGTTTACACAGTTTTGGCTGTGGTGATGCTGCACTGTACAGGTTGTTTTGCATCTATCTTTGTTTTGATTTTGACAAATGCCACGATGCCACAAAAAAATGATTTTTGCTTGCTTGCATTCGTCCAGTGTAGATTTTGCCAGAATGAACTCTTGTGCACTAACTAATGATTTTCTGCAGATGTGGAACCACTTCTTTCAAGGCATGAACTCCGAGAATTAGCTCTAAATTCTGAAATATCTCATAAAGGGAATTTCAAAAAAGATAAATTGTAGGCTTAGCTATAGGTTTAATAGTAACTTCTTAATCTTGCACATTTATTACAAACCCATGATACAAGCATATAATTAAATTTTTCTTTTACCAACAATGTTTTGAGAGCTGTTTATAGCAGCCCTTTCAATAAACAATTAATCTCCCATTTTGCTGACTTTTGAATTTGCCGAGTCACATTATGGGATCGCATAGGAACTCACCATTACCTAGTAGCTCACTTGATCTTAAATAGCTGTTGTGTAGAATATTAAAATTGCGCAAGTAATCAAAAACATTAGAAGTATTTTTCTATGGCCCGTCCAGAGACGGGAGTACAGTTGTTTTACCATTGATGTTTTACGCTTTGAATTCCAGTTTCTACTGTGAATAGGACAAATTCAGAGCATCGGAAAGTAACATAGATGGTAAACAATTCTTGCAATCTATAATATGGCTGAGAATAAAGGTTACACAGAATAATTCTTATCTGTGACTTGATGTAAGTAAGAATTGGTTGAATATGCTCGACATATGCCATTTGTAGTTACTCACAGGAACATGTCAGTATTTACATATTTTACATACATTTAAGCATGATGCAAAGAAATGTGAAGCGTTATATTGAGTTTTACAATGGAGGAGTGCAGATCTTTGTCAACTCCAGTGTGAACTTCACATTTTTTCCCTTTTGATTAGTAAGAGATCAAGTCAGCCAAATCTCATGCTCCAGATCACTATCTGGTGACTTCTGCTACAAAATGAAGACTTCTAGCCGTCAGATGAGAACAAAATGAGGATCAACACTGTCGTCACATGGGGTCACATGACTTACCAGCAATCAATTCCTGTTGTCCTCCAAATCATCTGTTGTGTGTGTAATATATTATTTCAGTAAAACAACAGAACAAGAAAAAAGTATCCTAGGCATCTCAAGGTCTAAAACATAGACTTCTGCTTGTGTTGAGCCATAAATGGCCACTAATAGGTCAGTGGCTCTGCCAATCTGTGATATCTGAATGATTGATTTTTTTTCTATTCTTTTCTCGCTGTACACAAGAGGTGCCCTGTGGTAGACATGTACTGCTGGCATTTTGGTGGAACTTGGTACAGATTAGGTTATGAGCAATAGCTTCAGATGCGCTTGTTATTTACAGACGGTAAGAGATGAGAGGCTAGGCAGGACAACATTGAAGGAATTAAGTAGGAGGTAGAAATCCATTTGAAATGAACCCTTCATGTGTCAGATTCCTAGTATTTCTTCTATTTTCCAGATATTTTTTCTCGTACCTTCATTGTCTTGATTATTTTGTTTTGGTATTCATAGTATTACTTTCAATGTAGGGTTCAGAAAAGGGGAAAATACATTTTTTTTCCCAAATAACGAGCAGAATACAGCAAGAAGATTAGCAAATTGCTATATTGAGATTTAGGAAGGCAATAAAAGTTGAAATGAAGGAAAAGAAAATTTCTGTGCTTTTGTTAGTAGCAGCCAAGTTATGTCTTTTATACCCAATTATCACTGTTTCCAACACAAAATAAAGGTTCTGTGTAGTGATTATTTTTTTTTCATTTAATATATTGACGGTTTGTTATGTCTGTGAGATCTGTCCTGACAAAGCCTTGTCTGATCTTTTAAACTGTGCAACCAAACTGCAGAAAATGTGAGTCAACAATGTTTTTTAGTTTATCTTCACCAGGATTTCATTGAACTGGTAACTTAGAGCCCCAGGCCTGATGTTCCGGGAACAATGGTTTTGAATCCCACAATGGCAGATGGTGAAATGGGAATTCAATAAAAATCTAGCATTAGAAGCTAGATTTAGTCTAATGGGTGACCTTGAGGTGAAGCTCAGCGTGGCCTGGAGTCATGGCCCAGTGCATACTAGAGGTTAGGTGCCGGCGTGGACTGGGTTAGAAGGATTATTATTCTGAACTTTTTATCTATTTTTCTAATTATTTCCTATGATCTGTAATGCTGGACTTCTTATTTCTTTTCGCAACTTTTTTTCCCTTAAGAAGTTGTGCTTAACAGTCTGTACCTAGGTACCTTTGTACCTATGATGGCGCCGTAAATGATGACTTGTAAACTTTCCACTGTCTCATTTGAGTATATGTGACAATAATTCTTTAAATTCTTTAAAAAAAATGATTCTTGTAAACACCCATCTGGTTCATTAATTACCTTTAAAGGGAAGAAATCTCCCATCCTTACCTGATCTCATCTACATGAGTCCAGGCCCATAGCAGTATGGTTGCCTCTTAACTGACTACTAAAATCACCAGTAAGTCATTCAGTTCAAGAGCAATGAGGTTTGGGTAACAAATGCTAGCCCTACCAGTAATGTCAATGTCCCATACAAGATTAAAGAAATAAAATTTTAAGAGTTATCAATATTCTTTGGTAGTCAGTCAAATCACTTTAACATGCAGATAACTACGAAGATAAGCATGAACATAGGCTGGAATGTCTCTTTCATCATTAAATACCAGTCAAGCACTTAAATGGTAATGCTGCTGGTTCTCAGGGAATCAGTTCCTGTGACAATGATGTCCCACTTGACCTGAAGCTGTCAAACAATCAGAGAGCAGCAGCCTCTATAAGGTGCAATATAGCTTCAGAGGCCCAAACACCTGGCCAAGCAGGTGAAGACCAAGTGCAGAGGCCAGTTCAGAGACCTTTTATGGTGCGGGGTAGGAGTGGGAGTAGGGACATGACAAGATCATCATCGCAGGGAGTGGGATCAGTGGGGTCAGAGGCAAGAATGGGGGTGAGGTTTTCAGCCACACCCTCCCCCATTTTTGCCTCTGACCCCAAATTGGGGCGAATTAAGGCCTCTTCCCCAACCTAGCAGTCAGATCACCCTGCTGTGAACATTGGAAAGGCAGCTGCTTTTCAGACCTGCTGGGAATATAGTAAACCAGGCCAGTGACATGATGAGGCCCATGAGTGGTTGTGCAGCTGACCAGACAGTGGGTCAGGAAGGTCTACCCAGAAATTAATTGCTGAAATTGCATGAAGGGGGCAGGTATCTCCCTACTGCCAAGCCACTTCATTGCCCTTCCTGCCACCTTCCCTGCCACTCTAGGGAAGGGAAAAGCTGGCCATAGTCAGTCCCCTTTGTGAAAAAGCCTCCATAATTGGTAGGTAATAAGTGCTACCTGCTGCTGTCACGTATGTATGTCAAGTTACTTGAGATGCCTTCTTTTTTATTTTATTCTGGGTAGGCACAGACATGTTGAGCTAAATGGCCTCCTCATGTGCTGTACGTTTCCGTAGTTTCTATCTTCTGCCCACTATTACTAGCTCACTTTTCTGCAATTGTACTTTTAATACTTTGCTGCTTTTGAGTTATACCGGGCAGACTTCACACTGATTTCTAGACTGTGAAGTTGCTTGTTTTAATTAACTCTTATTTCTGGATGAATATCGCTTTCTTTAACTCTTAATTTCAGGTTTTCTATGCAAAGGTGCAATTGATTCTCAATTGTTGTTTAATCCAACTGTTCACTTGCGGACATGTCTTTGGGAATCTGTTCTTCTGTCAAGCATTTATGTCTAATTCACCAATGTTGCATCCAAATAACCACAATTTTAGCATTGATCATGTCGATGCATTGTTCCACTTTGGTAATACCACCCTGCATCGCATAATTATTAAGAGAAATTGTATTTGGCCTTGAGATTTTGTTTTACTGATTTCATGTTCTGATTATGACGATTTCAGGTTTTTCAGCGTATAAAAATGTTATGGAATTTGCAATAAAAGACCAACATCTATGTGTACTTTGATTGCAAAGCATTTTTGCCTGTCCCACGGTTATATAAGGTGCTGGTCATTCCCTCCTTCCTAACTTCAAATCACATTAATTCAAGCCGTCATTGTTCAAGTGGCTGGACTGTGTGTGTGTGTGTGTGTGTGTGTGTGTGTGTGTGTGTATTTAACTTTGTGTCTCACTCATGATCTTAGGTTTATCATGACGTTCATTGATACCATACATCATTTGTAAAAGCTTTGGTCTTTTCTAATCTAAACTACCCTGTATCATCGCTTACTTTCAAATTCATATTAATATTGCACGTATGCAGACCTTTCTTCACTCAGAGAGTGATTAATGTTGGGAATTCTCTTCCCCAGAGAGCAGTAGAGACTAAGTCAGACAGATTTTGATCTACAAGGAAGTCAACGGCTATGAGGGAAAGACAGGAAAAAATTAAGACCACAATTGTATAGGCCAAATCTCTGCAATTCCTGCTTCTACTTCTTATGTTCTTATTTGTACAAATATATGGAATGTACATCTGCAACAGTCTGGATAGCAACCCCCGATCCCATGTCATAATCTGAACTGTATCTCTACTCCCAATCTAATAGTTTCCTGCACCAATGTGTCTCTTTTCTTTTCCAATGTTGGGCACTCAGCTGCCTGATGGGGTGAGTTGTTGAAAAAAGCTAAGTAGAGGATTGAAGGGTGTGGTGGGCACTTCAAAGTGGGAGAAATTTACAGGCAGGACTGGGCAAAATTGTGAAAGTAATTAAATGGATATGTTAAGATCAGGGGAGCAACGTAGGTCAATAAGACATGAGTGATTGGTATGTGAGGCAAAAGGACTCCAGATGTAGTCTCACCAGTACCCTGTATAACTGAAGTAATTTGTCCTGCTTTTGTATTCAATTTCTCTTGCAATAAGCAACAACATTCTATTAGCTTTCCTGTTACTTACCCTACCCCCGTACTAACATTTTGTGAATCATGCACTAGTACATACAGATGCCTTTGTATCTCAGAGCCCTGCAAACACTTGCCATTTAGTTAATATGGTTCTATTTTATTCTCCTTATGAAAGCGGACAATTTCACATTGCCATATTATGCTGCAGTTGCTAGATCTTTGCCCAATCAACCTATCCAGATCTTTTTGTAGCTTCCTATGTCTTCTTCCCAACTATCTATTGTTCCTATCTATTGTTGTGTCATCAGATCCTGAGAGCCTATTATGAGCCCTTTATGGCATTGATGGAAGTTGGATCAGTATAGTTTTCTTCAGCATCTATTACGAAATGAAATTCGGCCATGGTTCCCGCTCCTGATATTTATACGTAATCTATTTGGTAAAGTGCCAATGTGAGGTTGCTGTTTAAGCACAGGATAGACCATGGAGAAGCCTGAAAATGGAATGCCCCACAAACTTGACTTATCCCATTTTATTGGTGAAAAAAGATATTTTTTAAAGTTATATGAGTAAATTTTCATCAATTGTGCTCCATGAGTCACTGCCTTCAAGAAGTGAGAAATAAAGCAAGAAACATAGAGAGTTTGAAACAGTTTAAAAAAATTTAGCAAGTTATTAGCATTTAATAAAACTGCAGGGTTTAAAAAAATTGTTTTAAATTTTCAGATGTTGGCACTGCATTGATTTGTTGACAAATTCTGAGGAAGTGATTCTTGTCTGATTCATTGCTGACTAAGTGCAGAATTGGGATCAATCCCAAAAGGGATACAACTCATACCAATCATTCTACTTGCACAACTCTAGCACACGTGAGGCTGGACTGAAGCTTTATTTGCTTCAAAGATAGAGTGATGTTTCATAATTTAAAGCATCAGTGTGAGAATGTTTCTGCTGTAGATACATGTCTGTTTAGGACTTTCAAACTGATTTAACTTTCTAAATAATCTTACATGGCCACGAGAGGTGTCTTTGCACATCCTGAAGGATTGAGTAAATCCATCTCTATGTGGATTGTTGAGGTAGTTTGACCCAGCTCCCAGGAGCCAATCAAACTCAGAAGCCAGATGTGCAATTACTGAAGCAGTCAATGGTTCAGGTCATAGCCTAATTCAGTTCAAAAGTGTTTGTTCAGGTGCTGTCTTTTGATTTCTTGATGTCTTTTTTTTTAATTATTAAAAAATTGCTACCAAGTCTATCAAAAGTTCCACTATATTGTAATTAGCTATAGGTGGGTATATTTACTTTTAACCTTTTATTCTGCCCTCACTCTAAATTTCACGACCATCACATTTTTCCTCATTTAAACTAAAGTATTTCCAAAAATAACTCATAACTTGAAATAAAATCTGCTTCCAGTTGTGTAAAGTGATTTTTTAAATTTACTTTTGAGAGCTGTCGATCATTCATGTAGATGGATTGAGTAACACAAACTGCTGTGGTCTAAGTCAAGTTGACCATTGAATCAATGTGTAAAGGACATCATGATTATGTTACTGTGCATCATAGTAATTACATTGAATTGGAGGTTTTGTTTTCAAGCAAGGGTTATTTTGGTTAGTACTCCAGTTTGAGTGAAAATTGTATGGTTTAATAAAAGAAATACAAGCTTTAATATCTGAATTAGTCCCCTGATGATATATTTTACAGTCACAGCAATATCAATAATATAAGCATTCCTCCCCAACAAGCTCCCTATCCTTTTGTATTGTTAGAATTTGAAGGAAAGTTATGATTAGGACCGAGCAAAACATTCTGTCAGTCTGTAGCCACCATGGGAATTAATTTCATGTTTCTCTTGAAAGATAAGGGGTTTGCAAAAAGAATTCCTTGCAAGAGGTTGCTATTGAACTTGTGTTCTCAACCACCATGTCCATCTTTTACTATAAAGGAAATCCACCTTGTTTCTGTTTTTATTTTAAACTTAGAATGTCCCTAATAAAAGCCCTTGTTAGTTTTGCTGAACTGCAGTCTGTCATACAGAAATGTAGATCGAGTATTACTTCCCTTATGGAGTGCTTGCTTCCTTAGCCAGTACTTTCAGAATAACAGTCCATAGAGGGGTCACTATCATTGCATATACTCTGCAATTTAGCGCTACCACTTGTGCATCAATAAATTGGTTCCAAGTGAGCACAAACTGTCAGAGATGCCTCCTTTAATAAGACAATTGGACTTAAGTTAGCTACTTACCAGATAGAGTGGCTAAAATATCTCATCTGGAACCAATTTTATTGTTATGTGATGATACCTTGTAAGGTGAATGCTTCTATTACTAGTTCAAGTTGGAGAGAAAAGGCAAACTTGCCTGAGGGAGGTGATAGGCCACTTTGAGAATTGTCATATGGTTAATGAAATGACTAAAGCCCTTTTCCATTACAAATGAGTACGACACAAACTAGGGATCTACAATTCTGTTGTCAGAGGAAGTGAAGTGATTTATTGGATTTAATCTCCACAGAAGTGGAGCTGGGAATGTTTATGGATATTGGTTATTCAGTCCAACCTGGAGGTCATGGACAGTAACCTTAAAAGAGCACAAAAGAGATATTGGGAATGGGGTTGGGGCCAGGGGGAAACTACTTAGTTTTCATTTAATGTTGTTCTTGATTTTAGACTATTGCTCAAAAGAAAGCACATTTTGTCAAAACTTTCACCTTGCGCTCATCAAGACAATTTGCAAAAATGCCAATTGAAGGGGAAACCCACATTTATACGAGTTGAGAGAAATGCAAGTGAACAATTGATAAAGGCAATGCTAAGGAGAAGTAACTGATTTATGCTGATTGATAGTTTACTGCCAGGCATTGTTTAAATTTTAAACCAAGAAATCGACTCTGGTTAAGGCAGTGCCCCTAGAAATAAATCAGTGAATGTCTGTCATCTATTTCGGTGAGTTGAAATAGATGCCGTGCGTGTATATCTTATTTCTGTCTGCAAATAGTTGAGCCCTTTGTATTAATCTGTGTAGCACCTAGTACACATAAATAGCAGCACTGAGGGCCTGACTGACAACCTATATTGGTTATCAACGTAATTCTTGGCACGCTCAGGATTATCCAGCAAATGATGGCCAATTGCTGAATCATATTAGACACTGTTGTCAGTTTTGCAAATATGGACTCATTGGGTATGGTCGGCTTGCTGTGAACAGTTAAAGAGACACACTATTGATTTGATCCGTCAGTCTTTTGGACATTTGGCACGTATGACATTAATCTTGTATGAAAGGCAAAACATCTTTTTGGCTCGATGGCAGCATCCCGTTAGTAGTGAACACCACTCATGTTTTGTACTACCAAATGATTATTTTTGATATTGTTGATGTTTTCTCTTTCTCTTCTGATTTAGCAGGTTCCATGGTCTCATGGCTCAAATGTAGATGAAGGAATGAGTCCCAAATGCTGATAATGTAAATTAAAATTAGGTGATAGAATCTGACTGTAGCACTGTTGTTATCAGAAGGGATTCAAAACAAGCTATTTCATATGGAATGCAGGGAAAACTAGCTATTTGGATACAGAACTGGCTTGAAGGTAGAAGACAGAGAGTGGTGGTGAAAGGTTGCTTTTCAGACTGGAGGTCTGTGACCAGCAAGGTGCTGCAAGGATCGGTGCTGGGTCCACTGCGCTTTGTCATTTATATAAATGATTTGGGTGTGAACTTAGGAGGTATGGTTAGTAACTTTGCAGATGACACCAAAATTGGAGATGTAGTGGACAGCGAAGAAGGTTCCCTCAGAGTACAACAGGATCTTGATCAGATGGACCAATGGGCCAAGGAGTGGCAGATGGAGTTTAATTTTAATAAATATGAGATGCTACATTTTGGAAAGGCAAATCAGGGCAGGACTTATACACTTAATGATAAGGTCCTAGGGAGTGTTGCTGAACAAAGAGAACTTGAAGTGCAGGCTCATAGTTCCTTTAAAGTGGACTCACAGGTAGACAGGATAGTGAAAGAAGGCGTTCGGTATGCTTGCCTTTATATGTCAGTGCATTGAGTAAAGGAGTTGGGATGTCTTTTTGCAACTGTACAGGACATTGTTTAGGCCACTGTTGGAATACTGCTTTCAGTTCTGGTCTCCCTGCTATAGGAAGGATGTTGTGAAACTAGAAAACATTTAGAAAAGATTTACAAGGATATTGCCAGAGTTGGAGGGTTTGAGCTATGGGGAGAGAATGAATAGGCTGGGGCTATTTTCCCTGGAGTGTCAGAGGCTGAGGGGTGACCTTAGTAGAGGTTTATAAAGTCATGAGGGGCATGGATAGGGAGAATAGCTAAAGTCTTTTCCTCAGGGCGTGGGTGAGTCCGAAACTAGAGGGCATGGGTTTAAGGTGAAAGGGTAAAGATTTAAAAGGGATCTGAGGGGCAACGTTTCACGCAGAGGGTGGTGCATGTATAGAATGAGCTGCCAGAGGAAGTGGTGGAGGCTGGTACAATTACAGTATTTAAAAGGCATCTGGATGGGTATATGAATAGGAAAGATTGAGAGAGATATGGCCAAATGCTCGCAAATAGCACTAGGTTAATTTCGGATTTTTGATTGGAATGGACGAGTTAGACTGAAGGGTCTGTTTCCATGCTGTACAGCTCTATGACTCTATGTGCTCTGTAGCATGAGTCTAACTTGTGTTTGTTTATTCTCCCCAGTGCTGACTGACCTGCATATTCCTAGCATTTTCTGTGTCTGTTCATGTAGATCTATTTATTATTGATGTATAATTTAAACTAAGTTTGCTATTTAAAGGCTCTGGCAGAAATCTTGACTTTGCATAACTCGTTAAAACAAGTGACGGTGAAGAGACTGCTTTTTTTAACATCTTTTTCATTGAGGTCATTGGCAATAGAAATGGGTGGCTTCTCATGAACACTCAGTTAAAATCAAGCTTTACCTCATTTGATGATTTTTATTTTAGATTCATGTGGACACAACGTGGAATATTACAGACAAGAAGGTGCAACAATACGACACCCCTTCCACATGTTCACAAACAATCAAAGGAGTTAGCAACAACACAATATTGCAAATGAATAGAAACTATTGGCAATTTCCTTTTTGATACTACCAGATGTGGAGGAGTGGAATGGTTCCCCTTTCTTCCCACTCCTTGTTTGATTTTAACATTTTTTTTATTTTATAAAACATTCATTTGCCGATTCAGTGTCTCCTTATCTTTTACATTTGGATGATAAAGAACTAGCCAGGTAGGTTTCCTTAAGTTGAACAAGTAAGAAGTTCATTTTGTCATGCAAAAAACAAGGTGAAAAAAATTAAAAAACTAAAACTGGGAAAGTTCATCCCAACTTCTGCAAAACATGTCCAAACACGTATACTTGAATCGCATGCAAATCTACAATACAGGTTAATTTTGGTAAGTGATCTGGTCATAGCTGACTTGGTCACATAACTTTTCTATAACTGCCATCAGAAATTTTAAAATCCTTTGGGTATTCCACAAAGTATCTTCCTAATGGTAGCAGAGGGCTGTAGAAGCTGGGTTTTTAATTATCTTCAAGACTGAGATAGACAGATATTTTAATTAGTAAGGGAATCAAGGGAGGAAAGTGGAGTTGAGGATTATTAGATCAGCCATGATCTCATTGAATGGTAGAGTCAACTCAATGAACTGAATGGCCTGCACCTGATCTCATGACATATGGTCTTATGGGGAGGCTGTTAATAGACCCTTTTGGAGTGGATTTGGAGTACTACAGAGTCAACTAAAGCAATTTTTAGTTTGTCAATGACCTGGTTTTAGTTGAAATTGCCTTTACAAAAAGTCTAATGTTTGTTTCCAGCTGATGAGTTAAAAATTAATATTTGAATGAACATGTCTTTGTAAGACTTTATGTAGACACTTCAGATTTTCACATCTGTGAGATTGTTTCTTCTTTCAATCATAGTGCAACACAAATAATATTGCGTTTGTCACTTGTTATGCTTTTCATCCTTTTTTAATGTATATTGAATTCAGATGTTTTAAAATCAAGCAAAATGAGTAATGTGTGGTTGTTTCAATAGATTCCACTGCCTAATATCAGGTAGAGTTTAAATTTCCCCCTTCATTTGTGTGGAATTGCACTGAGCTGTTCACACAAATTTCTAGGTTAAATTTTCCCATCTCCACAGATAGTAGGATTGTCACAGGTTTAGAGAGAAAGAGAGGAAAAATACACTCTCCAGTAAATACCACTGATACAGCTGCTCCTGTTTGGATATTGGGTACGGTGTAGGATTGGATTGGTTGGGTCCGACCATCTGGTTCGGAATAGCCAATTGTGAAATGAATAGCTGCACCCTATTGATGATGAATGAAGTCACAGTTTAGTAAGACACTGGCAGTGTCTAGTACACACATATGACTATGTATAAATTTTGTCTTCAGGACAGGAAGACAGAAAATAAACTCAGTCTTCTGTAAGTGAGATTAATATTGGCTCAGAAGTAGATGATATCTAAATGAGCAGACCTAAGCAGTGATCATTCCAAACTGAACTGAACCCATGTAGGACTGTCTTTCATGTTCTGTTTACTCATTACTAAAATACCATTGCTATTTCCTTCAAAATTGCATTAAGGCTTCCTGGACTTTTAAACATAATGAGTTTGTTTGAACTGGAACATTAACATTAAAATTACTAAAATTGGTATTCTGCATAATAGCATTGAATAAGTCATTGGTGTATGACTATTAGATCTGTAATGTAGTGCTTTAAAACATGTAATCTATGTTCAGAAGCAGAAATGACTGTGCAAACACTATGATTGTCCTTGGCTCACTGGTTAATGACGGAGCGGGCTGTCTCATCTTCTGATCCTGATCCTGATTGCTATCCAGAGAGTCCTGTGCACATGAATGTTGGGTGTGGACTAGATAAGCTGCTGAATTGCAGCCCATTCCATCCACTCCCAACACAATAGTCAAATAACTGACTGTCAAAGTTCATGTCTGACTTCTGGAAATTTGCTAAGGTTCCAGAAAGCTACTAGCACCTAAGGATCTGTAACCTATAAGCAGTTATTGGTCTCGAGAGAAAGGAAAAGGGGGAGAAATGGAAGGGAAATGAATCATCTAAAATAAATGCAAAGAAAGAAATGTCCTTAAAATTTTCATTTGAAAATATTAGATAAGATAAAGTTAAAAAGCTAGATATGTTTTGCAACTGCAAATATTATACTGTACAAGTCCAGAAACATTTTGAACTCAATATGTGAATCATTGCAGGTTAATGTTGTCCAAGGTGAGCATAATTTCTTAGTATGACTTCACGTTATAGGGAGACTGTACTGGGGAAAAATAATTATTATATACCAAACTAGGAAGATATAATCAAAGTAAAACATTATACAATGCATAATTTTTTCCCCAGTTTAATTGAGAGACTAGTCACCTTCTCCAAAACAGCAAGCATTCAGCAGTGTGATATTACACAATATTTCCAGGTAATCTATACCAAATTCAAATCTCTTCTTCAGACTGTGACTAAAGACATGTTAGTTACAGTGTTATGTTCCTTCTTATTTGGTGTATCTAACAGACAAAAGAACAGGCCCTCAGTTGAGTTCTATGAATGCCATAACAGTGGTTTTGTGAAACCAAACAATGGCATTTCTTGTATACAGGCGTACCATAGAGTTTGCTTTCTGCTGTTATGTGGTCCACATTTAGCCACACGTTTTGCACAAAAATTAGGTATAATTAACAAATGATGTCAACATTGAAAGAAGCAACTGTAAACCTCAAAGGCTGGGGCTCTTGAAGGCCAAAGGAATGGCTTGACATGTGTCCATGCCACAAGTTTTCATGAATTCTAAATCTCTGACCTGAGCTATTTCTTTGGGTTGAGTATGAGTGAAGGCTGCAAGAGTAGCAGGAAAACTGTAAAGCATGTCACCATACTCCAGGCCTCCACCCACATCCGAGAGAGACTAGTTTGGATTAATTTAGCAAAGGCTTTTAAGTACATCTTTCAGTCCCTGTTTTGGATTATGTGGTACTAGAAGGGCAAATTAAATTTTATAACTTTAAAAATCCTTTCAACGATGAGGCAAATATGTCAATTTATTTGACCTCTCTTATTAACGGTGTTGTACCTCTACCATGGATAACTATACAAAATGGAATGATGTTATAAAAGTAAATTAGCCATTCAGTGGTCATGCATTGAATACAAGAACCAGGTTTCTGATAAATTTGTTAGTATTTCCTTAATCAATTCGCACTAATGCTTGTTGCTAATCAATAAGACCATAGGAGCAGAAATTAGGCCATTCAGCCCATCGAGTCTGCTCCGCCATTCAATCGTGGCTGATAAGTTCCTCAAACCCATTCTCCTGCTTTCTCCTCGTAACCCTTGATCCCTAATGAAAAAGAAAGTGAATCACCAAAACATGACTTTCCAAATCGCAGTCTGAGATCCATCATGAAACTGAAAAGTTTTCAGTGAATGCCAAATAATTGAAGTTCATGTCATGAGAAAAAAGTTGGGATTTCCATCTTAGGATGAAACAAACATGTGGCCACTCAATTTGCAGTAAAAACGGAATTACCAATTCTAAACCTATTTGACACAAATAAAAGCAAGGACATATAGCAAATTAAGTGTTCTGTGTCTGTAAATTAAAATATATAGAACTGTTTACTTAAGTCTTTGATACAGAATTGAGTCAAAATCTGGCAAGTGGACTGTTTTGTACTTTGAATTTCCTGGATACAGGATTTGTGATTGTTAACTCTATTGTAAAGTTGTCAGTTGAAGGTTCACTTAAAAGCATTTTTTTTCTTCCTTCCCTACAGCTGGTATGCCAATGGGTGTTATAAATTTGTTCAAAGTAAACCCATTTCAAAGAGGTTTTTATTGTGATGATGAAAGCATCAAGTACCCGTTCAAGAATAGTACCGTCACGTCCACTGTGCTGTATACAGTGGGGCTTTCACTGCCCATATCATCTGTAAGTAGCTCAAACTATCTGTGGAACAATAAAAGTTGCCCCTTAAAACTCCTGATAGATGAGTGAATGAAGTGATTAAAAACATGCTGCTGACATGGCTTACTTGTTTAATTAAGGTGAAGCCTGCTTTTTATTCCTTTCTACATTTTCTTCATCAATTTTCATCTTAGCCAAATGCAATTTGTAATCATAAAATTATAAGATGGACTTTCACTAATACTGTATTTCAGCCTATCACTCCTAAATAAACAGAAGCACCACACTGTCATTACCATTAATGAGCGAAGGGGAGATGGTGAATCTGTGGGGCTAGTCTATGGATTGCACAAAGAAAGAGCAGGCATAGATCCCTTGGGTGGAATGGTTTTCTTCAATGTTATAAACTGATGAAGGTTTATGTAATGTGACAAGTGATTTTGAGGGCCAGGCAATCGTTCATGGAATAATTAAAATAAAATGGTTATTTTAAAAGTAGGATTTAGTCTGTTTGCAGTTGTATATGCCTGGCTACTCTTACTCACTGTTTTATTTTGACCATGAATGCTTTCATCTTTTGGATGTGTCAACAGCTACACATTCAGGCACTGGCTTGTTCCAATTTTTTTTTTAATCCAATTGTGTGTCAAATTATTATTGCAGCTAATCAGCACTGCTATGTCTGATTCTTTCAGCTTTTTTGGACTCTTCCATACAATGTCAGCCAGTCTTGAACAGGATGACATTTGAGCTGAGCATTTCAGATCCTTCTAGAGAAGAATATTGATTTTTTTTTTTAAGTAGCCACTGAGAAAGAACAGGTTTGCACCCAGCTCCCGCACTAGAACAGTGCGGGTGAACTCATGAGTCACCAGTTTCGATCTCAGCTTCTGATGACATCAGTCTTCCCTTGTTACCCCCATTTCCATTGACATTTCCCAGCTAAAATCTTAGTGGTGCTGGAGACTTCGAAGCCTGAGCGCTGATATGCTGTATTGGACACAGGGGCTGTGCTCCTGCCTGTCAGTTATAGAGTAGCATTGATTTCTGCTGCTAAAAAGTCAGCTTGCCCCCTGGTTGAATAGAAAGCCTAGGTCATGGGGAAATAATTGAAGCCTTGAGTCACAGTAAAACTGAAGATGCAGAGGTTCTCCAAGGCCCACAGGATGCAGCTTGATATTAAGCTGATGCACATCACCAAGTGCAATTTGTTGATGTCTGAGTATCTGAGATTAGCAAAATGAATGTTATGAACAGTTAATATTTATATTTTTGTTGACCTTATAAAAAGCAGAATAGTTGCAGCTAAAATTGACACATGATGCACAAACATGATATGAGTGGTGCTCACGGTACAGCAGATGTTTTCCATTTATAATTTGAAGACTGTAACTGCATTTCAGCTGAAAGAAAACTGCAAGAAAATGTTTTCAGATTAATCCTGCATTCCATGGATTCAGAATTATTTCATGAAATAACATCATTTGATTTTTAGATACTGTTACTTCAAGAAGATTATTTTTAATGTAGGAATGAAGTTCATTGTTGGTAGAATGTTCAGTGCTCAGAATTACTCTTGCACCAGCACGAAAAAATAGGAAGTCACTATATGCACTTGTAACAGTAATTGCTTATGACGTTAGTCATGCTACAACATGAGCACAATGTGCTTTTCTTAAAAAGGAAGACAATTTTGCATTAAACTAAATAGACACTATGGATTTAATATTTATAATTGCTCATCCATTTTGATGCCATTTTCACTACATTTGTACCTGCTGATGGAAATGAGTTTGATCCAACTCGAGTACTACTAAATATAATGTGGAGTGAGGGTCTTATTTTAAGATGATTATTAGCAATTGATCAAGTAAAACTTGTTGAACTGGTGACCATTTTACTGTTTTGATATTAGATGAAAGAATAACCATTTTCTTTGGAGTTCCCAATGAGGTGCTGGAAGCATTACTTTCTGACAGGGGTCTTTGATTAATCTTTCTATATCCTGACTTCTTATTTCGGCATTCTTGAGTTCTGTGGATAAAATATGGCATAAAAATGTCAAGTTATCAGTGAATTTGTGCTGGATACACAGTGACTGTCACTGTATGATTGCAGCTTTTTGGGTTGTATTGCTGCCTGAACATACTCTTCCAGAAACTGTGTCGTTGTATTAGTTCCATTGGATATCTTTTAATCCAACAGTATTCCAACTTCTTAGCAGACAACTTAGAAAACTTCTTGCTGACAAAGATGCCATCGTTTTTGCAGAGATTAAAGAGCACACGAGACAGTGGAACAATTTAGCTTGCTTCCTGGTTTCCTCCTTCAAAGTTTTATTTGAAACTGTTCCTTTTGTAAGAGACTTTGCAACTGTCCACCTCAGAAGGTATTGGAGGCAGGATCACTGAATAGTTTTGAGAGAGTTGGATGGATACTTGTTAGGCAAGGGAATCAGGAGTTATTGGGTAGAATAGTAGCTGAGAATGTGGGAATGCAAACAGATCAGCTATGACCTTATTGAATGGCAGACCAGACTTGAAGGGTGAAATGCTCTATTTCTACATATGTTCCTATTTCACACATTTATATGAGTTGTAAACAATTGGTGAATTGAAACGTGACGAGCTCCTTCATGATTGTGGTCTTGCTTTTTGAAAATCGCAAACGCATTTTGGCCTGTTCTGTGGTCAACAGTTCCATTGTTAATCTTTCTTGTGCAATTTTTGGTTTTGTTTCAAAGAGGGAATAAAATAGTAATTGTCTCAAAGTGATGAAGTGCATTTAGCACAACGATATGTGGCAGAATCCGTGTAGATAATCTTAATGGTGCTGTAGTTTGCGTTGTGGCTTTAGAGCTTTGCTATAAGCCATGGTTCCAAGTAGATGGATTTAACGATTGAGAAATCATAGAGTAGAATTCCATTATTTGCAGGTTTACTTTAGGAATATGGAAAGCCACAATACTGGTGATATAACCAAAATATGGCTGCCGATTTCTGATGAGCAAATTGTATCTATAGTAGATTACCTAGCAATAAAAATAAACCACAGAAGACATTTGGAATAATGCTGCAAAATAAAAGCTAACGCAACGTGCATGTTCTGCATTCCAAATCCCATCACCTTGTGGAATGCCCTGTCTCACATGTCTAAAGAAATGCAGCTTGAGAATCAACCTGTTCATCTCCATGATTCATGGCAGAAACTTGGGACTCTTCAAATTGAAGGACAGCAGATGGTGATTCCCCTACACTAACATTAGGAATCAAAAATGCTGATATCTAGGTGATAAAAGTGGTATGATGAAAACCTTCTGTACTTTCAGTGATTTGTGTCAATAATGTTGTCAGTTGAATTACCTTGACATAAAATTGTCACTGTCATTTGCTGCTTCCTGATTAACTTAAATTATTACAAGAAATAAATATCCTTTAATTCCATCAGTTTGGGGCAATCAATGCTGTAATATATGTTCTAACAATACTATGTGAAATTTAGAGCAAGATTTAATACAAACATACAATCTCAATGATCAGGAAAAGAGTGACTAATTCATCATGCCTACCAATGCTGTGGTGACTGGATCATCATGGCTAAACCAGCTTAAACCATTTCTTCACAACCATGGAATCACCTGGGAAAAGTGTAAACCCTGGATGCAATGAGGGAAAAGATATTCTGAAAGATTCCTCCCCATCCTCCATTGTGATTAATTTGAGTTCAGGAGATCCCCTGGATTAAGTGTTTTCAAAATGTGATCGTTACTCCAGCTAGGAAGTGCTTCAGCTAACTCCTGAAGTTAGAGAATTACCACCCACCACACGAGCTGAAGTTTGCTCTAGGAAAGGAAAATCTGTTCAATTTTCTGTGTGTTCCTACTCTTTTAAACATCAGATCCCTGGTCCTCCTCAATCAATTATAATCAAATAGTCTATTAATAGGAATTGAATCTGTCCTTTTAAATATTTTATAGGCTTATCAGATTACTTCAAAATCTATAATACTATAAAACAGACAGACGAAGGCCTTTGAGCCTATCTGAGTAACTGAAGTTGTTTAAGGTAATGTACGCTCTCATAGGTCAAACTGCACTGGGGACCTATGATCTGTCTATCAAATACTGTCTTTTGAATTAGATAAAATGGCTTTATTAGTTCATAGAGCACAGTATTTTGTTAGCTTTAGCTACAGTTTGGTCATGAAGATTTAGTGACTGATGTATAACATCAGGATCTTTTTCTCCCTCAACTTCTCTCAGTATTGTTCCGTGTCACAATATGGATCATCTGTGTTGGACCTAATAACATGCATGACACTATATTTATCTAAAGTAAACATCTTTGTGTTACGAACCCAATATAACACTTCTTCAAAATGTGAAGAAGTCATATTGGACTCAGTGTTAACTTTCTGTATCCACAGATGCTGCCAGACCTGCTGACTGCATTTTATTGACTTGGGTACTTGGGTCCTTAAACCTCTTTTGGCCTCCGCTGTTCCTAGATTTTTGCCATTTAAAAAATACTCGAATGCATTCTTTTTTTGGTCCAAACTGAATGATCTGACAATTATTTGCATTGAAGTTCTCTAATGCAATCTTTTTGTGGTGTTTTAAGACCATTGACTTCATGAGACTAAAACCTCACCTTCCCTGAACTGAACTCCTTACCCACCTTTGCAATGTTTGTCCAGAAGAGTTGTTAACCCATTGCTTTGAAACTACCTTCATGCAAATCTAAACAGGAGGAATAAAGGTTAAAAGGTAAATTCCCTTATGGTATGAATATTTTATGGAAGCACTTGAGTGCAGATAGAAATTCCCTTATTGTTTGGTAACAAGTTAGGTAACTGTTCTAGTGCCTGCTCCATTCACTTGTCAAACCCAGAGCAGGCCCAGTTGTTTCATGTTGGAGGGTGAATTTTAGTCTATGTGGGCTCCCTTTTTAACTTTTTTAAAAGTGCAGGAGGAACTGACATGTGTTGAGAAACTTGGAAGCCAATAATGTTTTGGATTATGCCAAGCTACAAATTTTAGGAGAAAATGCTGCCTCATGAGTGCATTTATTTCTGCATTATCAGCAGTGATGAGGCAATGGACTAGATGAAAAGAATCAGGAAGATTTTCATTTTATGATCCTTCCTGATATTGGCAGTGTTATATTCTTAGAACTATAGCTAAGATGAGTTACAACACTGAACAAACAAGCCCAGACTATATTGATGGTGGGTCTTGGCAGCAGTTGTAAAATCTAATTTTGTTCATAGCATTTCTGCACAAAATCTTGTTTCAATATTTAATTTCTGGAGAGCAATTCCAGAATTTTCTACGTTGGTAAGTCTCACAACCGTTTTGAAGATATTTTTATCAGTTGGTATTTTGCTAACTTTTGCTTCAACATTGCTGTAAAAAAAAGTTAACAGAACATGAATAAATTTAAATTGTTGTACTGTTTAATGTTTGCACAAACCAGAGATAACTCATGCTCTTGTTTAAAAAGAAATAATTTGCATTACATTCTATTGTAAATATGGACTATAATTTTTATCACTGTCAGGATTAGCCATGCCAAATTGCTCCATAGTGTCCATGGAACGCAGGCTTGGTGGGTTAGCCATGGTAAATGCAGGGTTACAGGGATAGGGTGGGGAGAGCTGGGTCTGGTGGGATGCTCTTTGGGCAGTTGGGGAAGACCCAATGGTCCAAAAATGGCCTCTTTCCGCACTGTAGTTATTCTATATCTACTGCCACTGAGCTAATCATTTCAGTTATCATTTCAAGTTAATGTTTAGAAAGAAGTTATATGAAAGTCTAGTTAATTCTGATCTTTGTTTTATGACATTATGATGAGGCTTAATTCCATAATTAGGAACTCCTGATGTGGAGGTTTGTGTACCAAAATTACACATTGAGACTTTGGACATATATCCCAGAGGTCCTACATATTGACAATACGTCTGTTTAAATGGACTCCCACTGCATAATTCCCTTTGACAATAGCAGTACCTTATGAAATTTGCAAGAATATATCAAGTAGAATCAAAAAGCTCTGTTAACAGCTCTGATAGCATTTCTTCTCATCCTCCTCGACCTTTCCTCTTTATTACAGCACCATTCTACAGGTGTTGGGAACCTTTTAGTCTATCACCCAACTGGCTATTCTCTGTGTGAGAGTAGCAGCATACTACGTGACTATAGAGGATAAAAATATCCTTGCAACTGTCCCCCATTATAAATCAAGGGAGAAAATTGGACAGAATTATGTAACTCCAAATGATTTAGCTTCCCAAGCAACACTTCTTTGCTTTGAAGTGGGGGGGGGAGTTGTATCTCCAGTAGTCAAGTTTATGGTGGGTTGTTAAAATGATCAGATGTCAACAGTCCAAAGTGCCTGTATGGATTGTCCATTTGGAATTTTTGTTTGTTAATTCGAGTTCTACTTAGATGCTCATTGAAAGCAGTGACTTTTACCTTTTTTGTCCTCTCCACGTTATACTCCAATGTCCAAAATTGGCAGGCAGCTCAGTGGCAGTAGATATAGAATAACTACAGTGCGGAAAGAGGCCATTTTTGGACCATTGGGTCTTCCCCAACTGCCCAAAGAGCATCCCACCAGACCCAGCTCTCCCCAGCCTATCCCTGTAACCCTGCATTTACCATGGCTAACCCACCAAGCCTGCGTTCCATGGACACTATGGAGCAATTTGGCATGGCTAATCCACCTAATTTGCGCATTTTTGGATTGTGGGAGGAAACCAGAGCATCCAGTGGAAACCCACACAGACAAAGGGAGAATGTACAAACTCCACACAGACTGGAATCAAACCTGTGTCCCTGATGCTGTGAGGCAGCAGTGCTAACCACTGAGCCACTGTGCCACCCTTCACATCTCTGGTGATCGCTACGTTTTCTATGTGGCCAGTTCCATTTAGCAATAATGATTATGAGTCTACGAAGTGGGCAAATCAGCCTGAGATGACCATGTGCTATGACCGCACAATTTAATGTGTTACAGTGTTCGTTTATTTTCTTCTGCTTTAACCTGTAGTTTGATGCTAGACAAATCGGTAAATCAGAAAATATTTTGGCATCAGTCATTGAGCAACCCACATCGTATCTGGTTATACTGACAGTCTGGTTTTTTATTACTTTTGTTAGCTGGATTGCCCTTTGCAATTCTTACACCGATGCAGTCACCATTCAGACGAGGATTTTACTGTAATGATGAAACTATCAAGTACCCTTACAAAGAGGACACCATACCCTACCAGTTATTAGCTGGCATATTTATTCCATTTATTCTGCTGGTAGTAAGTCAACTTATTTTTACTCGATGCAATTCACTCTGTCGCTTTTATTTGCTCTTGCAAATTCTGTTGCTTAGTCACTGATGTGCCCATCAGTCACACTAAGGAAAACTTATGGCCCATTTGACTTTAGTCATTGCCTGAATGGATTGGTGGGTAAAATGTCAGCTGATTCTTAACCGTTGATCAAATAAGCCCATGGTTAAACCCCTAGTCAGTGCTGAGTGTCAGATGAGGATTTGAAGTTTGCCTTATTGCCCCAGTCAATATCTAGTCACTGTTCAGTGATTCCTGGGGGAGAGGGGGGAGCTCAGTTAGCTCAATTGACTGGACAGCTGATTTGTGATACAGAGTGATGCTAACAACATGGGTTTAATTCCTGTACTGGCTGAAGCTACCATGAAGGATTCTCCTTCTCAACATTTCCCCTCGCCTGAGGCGTGGTGACCCTTGGGTTAAACCATCACCAGTTACTGCGCTCTCTCTGACGAGCGAGCAGTCCAATGGTCCAGTAAGACTATGGTGACTTTACTGATTCCTAGAAGAAAGTCTAACTGTGGATGACTTTGTTAGCACTCAGCAAGAGAAAATCAGCTATTGATGATCATTTTACAGAAACATAGAATTGTAAGGCTTGCACAAAAATATTGAACTACAGGATTGCTAACTTTGTACTTGAGACTATCAGTGTCTTTAGGAGAGAAAGAACAGGAAGGAGTATTTCTAAGATGAGAAACAATATCCTTGAGTTTCCTGTCCCATTATATTGGCAAACTAGCAAGTGAAGAAGGAAAATTGGATGAATTAGCTTTCTGTGAGCACCTGCCCCTTGCCATCATTTCTGACATTTTCTGCTGAGTGATGTTGGACATACTATTGTCTGCTTAGGTATGCCTGAGATTGTTATGAAAATAAGAAGTACATTTATATGTTGTGTTTCCTTCCCTTTCCACTCTCACAAATTAGACACAACGGACACCTGTGCATCCCTTGTGCCTAATGTTGCTGTAGGTTACAGGGTAGGGGAAACTTTAAATGGCCAACTTCTTTTGGAAATGATATTTTCCAAATCTCTGAGATGGTAATTGGCATTATAAATAGTCCCAGTGCTAGCTAAAATACATAAATGGTCCTGACCCACAGCTGTAGACTGACGTCCGGGAACTACTGACAATGGGCAGAAGGCCTACCTACATTCTGACTTCATTGCAATTTCTAAGACAATTTCTTGAGCTTTGATGTATTGCTTTAAACTCAACTCTTAAATTCTTAAATTCTTAAACGTCTTATTAAAAGAGTGTCTTCTTCAAGAAAATGGGCTTAATTAGTGAAGCTTTTTAAAATTATTTGTTAGTTTCATCAGCTATCCTGTGATTTGAGGATAGTGCCCGCTCTAGGTTATGAGTTACTGCCATGGGTCTTCATGCAACTGGACAGGCTGATTTTGGACCTGCAGATCTTTGGACAAGTAGGGCAAGACATCACGTGATGTACTGGAATCCAAGATGCAGGATTTGCTTCTTCTTTCTCTGCCATCATCTGCCCCAACAATAAAGTATTTGGACTGAAGATATATACGGTTTCATGGGCAACTAGTTACCATTTTGGTAGCAAGCTCCTCTCCAGTCAATATCAATGCTGCCCTGAGGAAGGAGCAGCGCTCCAGAAGCTTGCTGTTTCAAATAAACCTGTTGGACTATAACCTGGAGTAATGTGACTTCTGACCTTGGTCAATCTTTTGAGGAGACCTTCAGAATGTCTATGAAGACTTTTCTTTGTCCTGCCCTGGAACATTGGCTCAGCTACTCACTAGATCAACTTGCTGAACAGTCAAGCAAGATGTTTCTGCCTCAAGGAACAAAAACTATTTTCTTAGCACTCTGTGTGAACCTCTGATTTGGTGCCTTATGTAGTTCTGGTGTAAAACCTGTTTATAGGCTTCTAATCCCTGAACAATGTATTTTAATTATATGCACAATATGTCATGTCAAAAAGACATGAAATTCTTAAATTATCACATTCTATTCTCTGTTGTAAAACAACTTCAGCAAATGCTGCACTTTTGCTTGTTACTGAATAGCATGTAATATTGTAATGACATGCTGTACCAAATTCAAGGCAATTTTACAGTATCAGGTTATGCCAGTTTATTACCACAGCAAACCCAAGGTGACTCAATGTTTTCATGTATTATGTTGGATTTGTTTTAGACCTTGCTAGCCTAATTCAGAAGGTATTAGGAGTCAACCACATATTGTGGCAGACAACATCAATGAAACAGCAGGCTCCTCAATTCTTTCTCTGTTCTGGGTCCATAATTCAAATTTTTAAAACACAATTTTACAACTTATGGTAGAATTTAAACTCAGAACTACTTGGCTTTTAGCAAACACTATATCCACTGTATTACCACTGCCATATTGTGGCTATTGAGTATTGAACTTGCACAAGTCTGACATTGCTAGATTCATCAAGTTGGAGGATTGGTTCAAAGGAGTTTTAAAGATGGCCTTTACACTCCTCAGTGACACCTGCAATATATTGCCTCATAAATCACAAGTCAGCTTGCAGTACTTTGTAACCTGTGCCTAAGATACAGTGGGAGAGAAGGGAGAGAGAGAGCTTCTACATTGTCCAAAAGCACCAAGCTTCCTCAAATAATTGAAATGGTAGGCTTCATCTGATGTCGGGTCATCTGGGTCCTGTGGGCTTCACGTCAGTCTCCTACTGTTCACACTGTGGTCCTTGTGGACCATGGGACTCTGCTGTGCATACTTCCCTTGATGTTGGAATGTTTTGCAACATGCAGCAGACTGTGATTATTTGGTTCTGATGGGAGGTTATTGACCTGAAACCTTACGCTTGTTCTTCAGATTCTGATTATTTGCAGCATTTTCTGCTTGTGATTATTTTGGATTCCTCAACTGGACCGTAAAAGTGGTCAATTTCTCTGAGACTGTGGTATCTTCCTGGTCCAATTTGCAGTTTGGGGGTCTCAGTATGTTAAGCACAGCCACAGCGGTGACCCACCCCAGAGCAGTTAGGGAGGGGCAGCAGTTAGCCATCCAGAGGTGCCAGGATCTTACAGGCTTTGGAGTGGCCTGCAGCTGTGCTGAGCCCAGCAGGAGAAAGCCTCTTGGTTGGGGGGAGAGTTGTCCATACTGGCGGGGCTGCAGACTGCTGGCTGCAAAGGCCGAGCCAAGCTTCAGGAGTCATCACTTTTTGAATTTGATCCACATCTCACCTCCGTATTGGGGAGCTTGCTGTCTCCCACCTTGTGAAATCCCCAGTCATCCAAAGATACGGGGGCCCCATCACCTTGGAAACCCTTAACATTAATTGGATTAGCATTCCTGGAAGAGCCTCTTAACTGGCCACCTCTGGGAATGTCATGCGCAGAGGTGGGACTTGGCCAGTTGGTTGTGACTCTCACTTGTTTCTGATAGAAGAATGTTTTCAATAGCAGAAAGATTTTTGCCCCCTTTTGTCAGCTTTCTAAATGAGTGCATTCATTGAACCATGTTCTGCACTGGTCGGTAACATTTGCTGCAGTTCAGGCTTGTTAACAGCCCTGACTGGGGAGGAGAGATTAAGTCTTCCATCGGCAGATGGGCCAGTCTTTGTGAATCATTGCGTTATGCGGATACCATGGGCTGCTACATAATAAACTCATCATGGATACTTCCTGGATTATGGCATTTGCTTGTACAGTGACATTTGCTTGTACAGTGACATTTGTTATGGCCAGATGCCGTTAATGGAAAGTTGCCCTTCCTGCTCATGTAGACCATAGGCTTGATGTGAGAAGTCATGATGTCCACCAGGATTCTGGTCTCTTGGGAATTGTGACCCATGGTGGCTATTCCACGACTAATCCAACTGAAGCCCTACTTTGGAAGGACAAGTATTAGAAATACTATACACTTTATGGGGAAGTGACCCAGGGACTCATGGCATGTTCAGAAGTAAGTGCCACAGGGCAAGTCATGGGGATCTGGTTCAACATTGTCTCTTTGCTCTTTTCCCGAATGTGGTTTCAGTTCTGATTTGGCAAACCTGCTCGGCAGCAGCAGGAAGCCATTTAGGGCTCTTCAGCAATCATTTCACAACATTTTTCCAGTGCAATTGATTTTACTGTTATGGCTCAAATCTCACTCCCCTGCTGTGTCTTCAACTAACCAGGTAACAAAAAGCACATACACAGCAGGAGGTCAGAGAACTGAGACAAATAATTCAAATTTACCTACATGGATACAAATTGACAAACCTCAGATGGTCTCCTTCAGATGGATGCTGCCAATTTCCTCCAGTCTCTTAGATACTGCAGGAAGAGATAACGCTTGCTGGTGAGGAAGTGGTCGCTATTTCCTCCAGCCACTTTAATCTATTTTTGTCCAATTATCTTGCGTACAAGGCACACCAGCAATGCTCTCAGTGCAGGTACGGTGAAGGCTGCCTACTGACCTTGCAATGACATTCACTCAATCCCCCTCCCACCTTCACAATCTGCTCACCATTTAAAATTGGACCTGGATTGGATCCTCTTAACTGGGAGCTTGCCCCAAGATTTTCTTTGAAGGTGGTCTTCTGCGAATAAGTTTGAGACCCAGATATATTTGTGACAAATTGAAAATTTTGACGTTTAAGAGATTCAGCCCTAGGTCTTTCTTTAGTTTAATGTTCACTGATTTTGTAGTTGTGTCTTTGAGAGATGTGGTGACAGAGAACTTCAGTGGTGTGGTAGTTGTCATTGCCAGAGGTGGGTGCAGCCTGGAGCAGACTTACAGTTTTCCTCACTGTGTGATTGTGTATTGAAACACTACCCTCGCACTATTTGTTTTTCAATCAGTGAGTGACATTCACTGATATAGATCTAAGTTACAGTTTGAAAATTGTGGCATACCAAAGAAAGAACACTGTACACATGAGCACCACTCAAAGTTTCATTTTTAGTGACACAAAAGTAAGCTTCCAAAATGATTCATAGTTCAAAATATAGAATCTAATAAAATCTGATTTCATTTTGCTTTTGCTTCTTTTCCCTGTGATTATCTTTGCTGATGTATTTGTGGCAATGTGCATGTTTTGTGAATTTTGTGTATTCATTATTTCCTATGCAGATCTGATCCCCTATTTTTCTCTGTTGCAGATAATCGTGGGAGAGTTAGCTTCGGTTCATTGGAACCACTTATACTCAAACTCCTTTGTTAGAAATTCCTATATAGCCACTCTGTACAAAGCCATTGGTACATTTTTGTTTGGGGCTGCAGCAAACCAGTCCCTGACTGACATTGCCAAGTATTCAATTGGTCGTCTTCGGCCTCACTTTCTTGATGTTTGCAAACCCGATTGGGCGAAAATCAACTGTGATTCGGGGTACATAGATGACTTCGCATGTCTGGGTGACCCAAAGATGTCCACAGAAGCAAGGTAAGTCAGAGTTGAGCTGCATATGAATTGTACACCTGTATAACCATTGGGCAGTACCTTTAATCTGCTGCTCATTATGTCACAAACTTCTTGCATCACAGAGAGCAATGATATTTAAACTATAAAATGTTGCAAAGCATGCAAATAATATTATAAAGCAAAATTTGATACTGCTCCACATTAAACAGACATTAGGAATAAAATAGAAAGTGCTGGAAAACCTAGCAAGTCTGTTAGCATCTATGTAGAGAGTAACAGTTACATTTTTGCATTCAACATGACTCTTCTGGGAATACTGAGATTTTGGAGATATTAGGGGATTTGATGATAATCGGATGGATGACCAAAGACATGGTCAAACTTTTGCAGGGAGTCTTAACTAATGAAACAGAGATTGATGGATAGGTTCAGGAAAGGAATTCTAGAATAGGATGGATGTGAGCAGCTAAAGGCATGGAAGCCAGTGATGGAGTTATTTAAATTTGGGATGTTCAAGGGGCCAGAATTAGAGGAGGGCAGTTGTCTTGGAGGATTGAACAGTTGGAGAAGATGACAGAGATGAAGAACGGGCAAGGCTATGAATAGATTCAAAATAAGGATGTGACTTTAAACCTAAGGCACAGCTTGACCAAGAGGTCAGCAGGAAGAAAGGTGATGGGTGAACAGGACTTGGTGCGAGCTAAGGCCCAAGAAAAAAATACATTCTCTCTCTACCACACAAACAGGCAATGTGGTACTTAAATTTTAGTGCCAGTGAAAATCCAGGTGTATTGGCCAAATGTCTCAACAACTGGCAAATCATATCAAACAGCATGTCCCTTTGGTTATTTGTCATAAAGTGCTAACCATGCTCAACCAGCCAATGCCTGCAAAACTCAGAACATAATGTCCACAGTTGGGTGTGATTTTGTAGTCAGGCAGTGCTTGCAGAACAAGCCCAAGTGTATTAAAAGTTATACTAAGGACTAATTTAAGATTATCACTGGAACGTGCAACTGCATTATGGGAACTTGATTTGAATATCATAACCAGTTTTGTCACTCCAACCACAAATACTCCTTGCATCCATATGTATTGAGCTAGTTTGCTCAGCAATTTAGTTTTTACATCTCACTCCTCTGTTCTTTTCTTGCCCACTGTAGAGATAGTGGACAGTTAACATGAACACAGTGTTTCGCAGATGACAGTGTTCCAATTTGAAAATTATAACCTCCTTTGAAGAGACTTGTTTACAACTCGGAAAGTCTGTTGGATCACTTGGAAAATTGTATTGTCCCTGTTCCTCATAGCGCTTTTCATGTGTATTGGGATTCTGAGACTCTGTGGTATGCTAATAATTTCTTGAAATACTAATACCCTGGACTCGAGATCCAATCATTTATCTTAAATTGATGTTTAAAATACCAAACCAGAATATTATACAACCCTTAGTCTCCATGTGTTTGATGAATGTTCGATCCAATTTCATGAAGTTGTGTTGCAGCTCTGAGGATTTTGCTGCAGAGAGAGTGTGTAAGCTCAGATACAGAGCTCAATAGGACCAGATGGATTGATCACAGTGGACAGAAGGACTTGTTAGTTGCGTTGTTCAAGCTCTCAATGTGTGCACCTTGTAGGCAAAATTCAACATTGAGAGTGCACCATTGAAGTCAGATAAGAACAATTGCATGAGATGCCTGTAAGTTGTTGATACTTGCTGATCAGCTACTGCAGCATGAGCTCAGAATTTGGTGTGATTCCCAGAGGTGCTCTGGGTGGAAGGTATCTCTGAGCCAGCAGCTTTCTAACCTGGTGAGTTGGCTGCAGGCAGCAAAGGCTTGGCCCAGCTTCATGCCTCATGATTTTTTTTACCTTGTGTTTTTACTGTAGGGATCAGGGGTTTGATGCTCGCCAGAAAGCAGAATGGAATTATAGAGTCAGAGATAGTAGGAACTGCAGATGCTGGAGAATCCGAGACAACAAGGTTGCAGGGCTGGAT
>NC_063332.1:60410226-60429574 GCF_021869965.1 Rhincodon typus | reverse complement strand
GGCCAAGCAGCATCATAGGAGCTCTGCTTGGCCTGCTGTGTTCATCCAGCTCTGCAACCTTGTTGTCATGGAATTATGGAATTTGATGAATAGCTCAACCTGGGAAATGAGCATAAGTGGAAGAGCAGTAAATAGTCCACTTGACATTTTATAGGTTAACACCTGTTTCAGATGATTGTAAAGAAAGATAGATTTCAGTTTGATGAGGTTGGGGTCTGCAATGTATAATTTCTCACTCTCGCAGCAAGCAACATCTGTTTGGATACTTGTTATCCATGATTCTGATTTTTAACTCATGGGAAAAAGGCATTGCGGGGCTAAGCGCCACAGTTTACAATGAAGCATATGCAAGCATAGAATTGATATTAATCCTAGTCTGTGGGAAAAGGTTCTGTCAAGCTTAAAACTCATTTTATACTTGCAGGGAAAAGCACATGACAGTAAAAACACTTTGCATGATATTACACAGAATAGTCCCATTTGAATAGTACTTGGAGTTGCTATACCAGGCAAATTAAGGGCATGACATTTTATATAAGCATTCTGCATTCTTCAGAAAAGGAAACAAGGCCAAAAAATGAGGTGTATATTACAATGCGAAGCAAAATTGGACAGTGTTTAACAGATGGCAATTCCATTCTCAACTAAACAGAACTTGACCACATTCACATTCACTAAAACCCATAGTTCTTCAATAAAACTGCTAGAGAACATTGACTATCGCTATGGTTGTTGAGAAAGATTTGTGTCTATGAAATGCTTCATTGTAATTATAGCAGATGAATTGGATATTTATAAATCTCAAATAGCCTTTTTAAAAGTCAACGTTAACAGAGGCCAAACAAGTGCTTGTGCACCTTTGTTGCACGAATAACTGAACTGAAACATTTGAGATGAAGGTGAAACCTATTCAGTTGCGTTTAAACTATGCAGCATTAATTATTTATTCTCTTAAGGAAATGATTCCCCATGAGAAATAGAAATCTAGCCATTTTGTTTTCAACAGAACCCATGATGTAAGAGTTGTAGACATCATGTCACCTGATTTATTGGCATTTGCCTTTGGAAATAAATAGCAGATAACTAAGAATACATTATACCTTAGCTGGTATCTATCCTCATTGCAATGCATAAGACAGGCTGCTACAGCCAGCTACTAAACAGTCTCTGGCTGTGGCTTTATATAGTTTGGCCAGAAAGCCGTAAACTTATTCAGTAAAGACTTGCCAATTCATCATTTGACCTTTGATGAGCTGAAGTAAGCTGCATGCTTTTCTTGTGAAGTCAAACACGCATAGAATTTCAATCTTATACACTTTTGCTAAAAAGCAGAATAAAAGTTCAGAAAGTAATGGTAATGACAGAAGTTCTTGAGGCAAGTATAATTCATTGTATGAGATGATTGGAAGAACTCCTTCAATAAATCTGTCAAACAGCAAAGGCTGTAGGAAACACAGAACTGGAAAAGAAATTTGCAGAAGGTTTGTATTTAAACAACTATTACTATTAGGAGAGTTGAATTACCAAGTTTTAAAGAGCACTTTTTGTTCTGCAATTGTACTGGGTCAGAATCTTGGAATTCCCTCCCTAACAACATTGTAGGTTGACCCACAACACAGGGAGTGCAGCAGTTCAAGAAGACAGATCACCACCACATTCTCAAGGGCAACTAGAGACAAGCAATAAAATGCTGACCCAACCAGGGATGCCCACATCCTATGAATGAATTAAAACAGTATTTCCACATAATTTTGGCTTTAAATTTGTTCTGACTGTAAACCTCCTGGTTCATCTGCAGGTGGACCGGAAATCAATGGAATTGGAAAATGGAAAGACTAGGTGAAAAGTCGCATTTTAATCAGTATTTTGTTCTATAACTTAAGAAAACGTTACTTGTTTAGTTAATCTTATTTTCTTTACTTTCTCCTGTATATCTTTGTGTAATGGGGCACTGGGAGATGAATCGGAAACACTGTCTATTTCCTTTTCCTTTTCCTCTTCCTTTCCCCTTTGAAATTGTGGCTGAATAAATCCTGCCCAGAAACCCTCTCAGTTTTTCACACTTGCGGTGTCATCTCAGGTTTTGCCTCCTTTCTAAAAACTGATAAAACTGCTGATACTGTAAATCAGAAACAAAAACAGAAATTGCTGGAAAAACTCAGCAGGTCTGGCAGCATCTGTGGAGAGAAATCAGAGTTAACTCTGAGGGAGGGTCACTTGATCCGAAACATTATCTCTGATTTCTCTCCACAGATGCTGCCAGACCTGCTGAGCTTTTCTAGCAGTTCCTGTTTTTGGTTGCCTGCTTTCTGCTGGCCTAAGTTTGCAGGTGAGCAGGCAGTCTCCTTGGAACTGATGGGTAGTCATTAGCATAGTTAAATATACACATACGGACAAGAAGAAGGAGTAAGCTATTTAATCTCTTATGCCTGCTCCAACATTGCTGATAGGAACAGAGGAATTAGGAGTGGGAGTAGGGAATTCAGCCATTTGAGCCTGCTCCACCATTTAATGTGATCATGGCTGATCTTATCCTGGTTTCAACTCCACTTTCCTGCCTGCTTCCCATAGCTCTTTATCCCACATTTCAGCAGAACACTTCTTTCTTTCTTTCTTGAATCTGTTGACTGATTCTGCCTGCACTGCACTCTGTGGCAGTGAGTTCCACAGATTCACAACCCTCTGAGAGAATCAGTTTCTCCTCATCTCAATTTTGAACTATCTATGACCTCTTGTTTCAGACAGTCCCACGAGGGGGAACATATGTTCAAAATGGACCTTATCAATCTATGTTAGCATTTTACATAGCTCAATCAAATTCACTTCCCCCCCCCCCCCCCCCCCCACACACACACACACACACACAAACACACCCCACCAACTCATTCTTCTGAACTCCGGCCCAAGCTGTTCAACTGCTTCTCATAGGACAGCCTTTTCATCCCCAAAATCAACCTGCTGAACCTCCTCTGAACTGCCTCCAGTACCACCACATCCTTCCTCAAGTAAAGAGACGAAAGCTGGACACAGTCCTCCAGGTGTGGTCTCACCAACATCTTATACAATTATATAATTGTAACAACAGTTCTTTACTTTTATAATCTGGTCCTTTTGTAATAACTGCCAGGATTCCATTTACCAGTCTTATTATATGCTGCATCTGCACACCTTCTTTCTGTTTTCATGCACAAAGATGCCCAGATCCCCCTGCACTGATGCACTTTGAATCTGCTTCACATTTAAATAACAATTTGCCCTTTTATTTCTCGAGCCAAAATGGACAACGTGGCCCTTACCTACATTAAACTCCATCTGCTAGATTCTGGCCCATTCTCCTAGCTATTGGTATCCATCTGTAAACTCTTTCTCTTCTCATCACAGCCTGCTTTCCCACCTATTTTATTATCATCCATGAATTTTGCTATGTTACACTTTGCCTCCACTTGCAGATCATTTGTACAGATTGTAAATAGTTGAGGTCCGAGAACTGAACCCTGCGGCACTCCACTAGTTACAGCCCACCATCCAGAGAAGAACCCATTTATCCCATCCCTATGCTTTCTGTCAGCCAATCCTCTATCCTTAACTCTCTGGGATCTAACCTTTTGGATCAGTCTTTTACGCAGCACATTGTCAAATCTTTAATCAGTTAGAAAGGAGATGCAGGATTTGATTGATTAAAATGCAAATCCCAGAATTTCTTTCAAATCACTGCCCCGAAGTAACTAAAGGTTTTACCAGTGTATACAAAAGGTGACATCTCAGGACAGACAGTACATTTTAGGTGTGAGGCCTTGTTTAGAATCTGTCTGTATTTTAACCTGGAGTCAGACTGGTTTTATTTCCAAAGCACGAATTTATAAAATGGCCCATTGACTGAATGAGTCTACAAATTGTGTGCTTTTTGAACAAAATAGAATATATCTGCAAATGTAAATTCATCCCATAGATGGAAATGTATGTATGTATGTGTGTGGGTGTGTGTGTGTGGTTGGGGTTCCCTGTACAATGGGTTTCAAGATGCCCTCGACATAGCCAGAGAAGTTCTCACACAGGGTCCCATTGGCTGATACAATGGGACAATCAGGTGTGTTGGCTTTGTGTATCTTTGGAAGGCAATAGAAGTCCCCTATGTGGAAAGTACGTGGGATGAGAGTGCGTAGGGTACTCTGAAAGACTGGATCAAATATCTTGACCAGTCTATTCAGTTGAGGGGTGTGTTCTTTGGTTGGATCGGCAGGTAGTTGTCAGTAGTGCTCCTGGTAGTTCAGTTGTCGTTACACTTCCTTGCAGTAGTCCATTTAATTCGTCCTTTGCTGGTTTGATGACAATGTTGCATTGCATTGTGCCTGGGTGACGTTTTGCACTACCTTGTGAATGCGGCTGATGAATCCAACATGGTCAAGCCATCAGAGAATACATGAATGCCAGATTCGACTGTACAGATTTCTTACAGAAACTCTTCACCCACAAACCAGTCAAACCAGGAACATTTCTCAACACAATGGACGTTTCGGCACTCTACACCAGCATCCCCCACGACAATGGCATTACTGCAACAGCCTCAGTACTCAATACCAACAACTGCCAATTCCCAGATGCCATTCTACAATTCATTTGCTTCATCCTTGACCGCAACGTCTTCACCTTCGACAACCACTCCTTCATCCAGACACATGGAACGGCCATGGGGACCAGATTTCCTCCCCAATATGCCAACATTTTCATCTACAAGTTTGAACAAGACTTCTTTGCTGCACAGGACCTCCAACCAACACTATACACCAGATACATTGACAACATTTTCTTCCTTTGGACTCATGGTGAGGAATCATTAAAACAACTACATCGCGATATCAACAAGTTTCATCCCACCATCAGACTCACCATGGACTGCTGTTTAGAATCAGTCTCATTCTTGGATATATGCATCTCTATCAAGGACAGACACCTCAGTACCTCACTCTACCGCAAGCCCACAGATAACCTCACGATGCCGCACTTCTCTGGCTTCCACCCTAAACATATTAAAACAGCCATCCCCTACGGACAAGCCCTGCACATACACAGGAGCTGCTCAGTTGAAAGTGTTGAAGGATCCCCTCATTGGAACAGGATACAATGCTCAACTCATCGATCACCATTCTGACGTGCCACAGTGAAAAACCGTAATTACCTCCTCAGAAGACAGACACGAGATATGTCAGATAGGGTACTCTTCGTCGTCCAGTACTTCCCAGGAGTGGAGAAACCACACCATGTTCTGTGCAGCCTTCAAAACATCATCGATGATAATGAGCACCTCATCAAGATCTTCCCCACGCCTCCACTTCTCACCTTCAAACAACCGCCAGACTTTAAACAGACCATTGTTCACTGCAAACTACCCAGCTTTCAGGACAACATCGACCACAACACTATACAACCCTGTCATGGCAACCTCTGCAAGACATGTCAGATCATTGTCATGGATACTCCATCACACGTGGGAACACCACCCAGCACGTGCACGGGGGGTACTCGCGTGACTTGGCCAACATTGTCTATCTCATACACTGCAGGTGTGGATGCCCGAGGCATGGTACATTGGCAAAACCATGCAGACACCACGACAACAAATGAATGTTCACCGCGCAACAATCGCCAAACAGTGATGTTCCCTCCTAGTGGGGGAATGCTTCAGCAGTCAAGGGCATTCAGCCTCGGATCTTTGGATAAACATCCTCCAAGGCAGACTTGGGATACACAGTAACGTAGAGTTGCCGAGCAGAAGCTGATAGCCAAGTTTGGTACCCATGAGGATGGCCTGAACCGGGATCTTGGGTTCATGTGACACTACAGGTGATCCCACCACACTATACACTCCCACACACACACATATAAGTCTATTGGGTGAATTTGTATTTGCAGATACATTCTATTTTGTTCAAAAAGCACACAATTTATAGACAGTCAGTCAATGTGATGTTTTATAAATTCCTACTTTAGAAATAAAACCAGTCTGACTCCAAACCAAAACACAAACAGATTCTAAACAAGGCCTCACACCTAACCTGCATTGTCTGACCTAAAATGTTACTTTAGTTTAAAACCTTGAGTTCTGTCGGGACAGTGACTTGAAAGGAATTCGGGTATTTACGTATACATATTAATCAAATAAAACCTTTTATATAATTAAAGATTTAACAGCATCTTGGGTTTATTTAGTACATCCTCATCAGTGGTGTGACCCTCTAACCTTTTGCTTATAAATGCTGTGTCTGATACTACCTCTCTCTCTAATATCTGAAGAAGGAGAAAAGCTACGAAAGCTTGTATTTTCAAATAAACCTGTTGGACTGGTGTTGTGTGATTTCTGACCTTGTCCACCCCAGTCCAACACTGGCACCTTCACATCTGGCCTACACCATGGCATTGGAGCCACCAATGCAGCTGTAACCACAGCAATCACATGAATACCAACTTAACTAATAACAACTGCAACAGCAGAACTAACACCAGTAGCAGCTGCCTTCTCTCGAGGCACATGCCACTCCAAAGATCAGAGCAAATGCCTTTGAGGTGAGACCCACGTGGATGGTGTGAATATTATCTGTGCTTCATGAGGCTGAGGTTCTCACTCCAGTTCATTGCTGACATCTGTAGCTTCCTGGAACAAGCCTTGCTTCCCAGTGGGCCAGGTAAACAGGCATTTCTAGTGGCGAACACTGGAGGGCCAGGCCCCCACCCAAGATCTGTGCCTTCCCGAAATTGTACTAAATGAGAGAAAGCAGAGGATTATGAATTTCAGAAATGGCATGTGTGGATAGGACAGTGTTTGTAGTTTGTGACTGTGAGGCATAGATGTGAGATGGCACAAAAATGAGTGTTAATATTGGCTGTTCATTTGGAGATGTGAGAAAGTGCATAACGAGACAGGAATGTGTGTCTGTCTGGGGAGTATAATGGTACCACGGTACTGAGACTGAGTGTTATGCCACTCAGTGTGCCCACTCTCTCGAGGTGCTAATTCTCTTGATGCAGGTCGGAGGGATCATAACCTTATTGTTGGCTTTCTTGGCAACTTTCTTTGCCCTGCTTCATACTCACCAGCTTAGATTGAGCATTTGGCTTCTTCCTGTCCTTGGGAAAGATCACTTCAAGACAAGCACTTGGCTGTCTCAGTAACACCTCCTGTTAGGAGTGAGACACATGGAAACAGCCTTGACTGATCTCCTGTCCATGCCTGTGATTGCTGGAGGTTCAGACTATATGTCCAAATGAATCTTTGAAAAGTAATGGATTGCCCTTGATGCTAGTCTTCCTTTAATTAAAATTGCCCCTTTAACTGATCGAGTGTGTAACTCTACCCACCCTTTGTTGGGGAACTTAGAAGTGTGATGTTAGTATAACAACGCTTGAAGTTCTACAGCAAAAGCTGCTGACTTTTCCTACTGGTTTCTGATCCATCATAGGTCCCACTGTTGCATCAGAGACAATTACTCGACAATTCTATCTGAAGTTCTTTTTTAATTCATTCATGAGATGTGTGCACCATTGGCTGGGCTAACATTCATTGTCCATACCTAAATGTGACAGTTATTGAAATATATTCAGCATGCCTCAGTTTAGTTGATCTTTACACAAACTGTACTGAACTCATTCTGGAAAAATGGTATTTGATAATGATTGTATTGGATTAGCTGAACATTGAAGGTTTTTAAAGTTATTAACGTGGGACAATATAAATCAATCATATAGAACATAGAACAGTACAGCACAGTAGAGGCCCTTCGGCCCATGATGTTGTGCTGACCTATTATCCTACTAAGATCAAACTACCCTGCATATCCTACATTTTACTATCCTCCACGTGCCTATCCAAGAGTCGCTTAAATGTCCCTAATGTATCTGACTTCACTACCACTGCCGGCAGCGCATTCCACACACCCACCACTCTCTGTGTGAAGAACCTACCTCTGACATCTCCCCTATACCTTCCTCCAATCACCTTAAAGTTATGCCCCCTCGTAATAGTCATTTCCGCCCTGGGAAAAAGTCTCTGGCTCTCCACCCTATCTATGCCTCTCATCATGTTCCACACCTCTATCAAGTCGCCTCTCATCCTTCTTCGCTCCAATGAAAAAAACCCGAGCTCCCTCAACCTTTCCTCATAAGACCTGCCCTTCAGTCCAGACAGCATCCTGGTAAATCTTCCCTGCACCCTCTCTAAAGCTTCCACATCCTTCCTATAATGAGGCGACCAGAACTGAACACAATATTCCAAGTGTGGTCTAACCAGGGTTTTATAGAGCTGTAGCATAACCTCACGGCTCTTAAACTCAATTCCCCTGCCAATGGAAGCCAACACACCATATGCCTTCTTTACAACCCTATCAACTTGGGTAGGAACTTTGAGGGATCTATGGACGTGAACCCCAAGATCCCTCTGTTTCTCCACACTGCCAAGAATCCTGCCATTAACCCTGTATTCTGCATTCAAATTTGACCTTCCAAAATGAATCACTTCACACTTTTCTGGGTTGAATTCCATCTGCCACTTCTTTGCCCAGCTCTGCATCCTGTCAATGTCCCATTGCAACCTACAGCAGCCCTCCACGCTATCCACAACTCCACCAACCTTCGTGTCATTGGCAAACTTACTAACCCGCCCTTCCACTTCCTCGTCCAAGTCATTTATAAAGATCACAAAGAGCAGAGGTCCTAGGACAGATCCCTGCGGAACACCACTGGTCTCCGAGCTCCAGGCTGAATACTTTCCATCTACTACCACCCTCTGTCTTCTATTGGACAGCCAGTTTTGTATCCAGACAGCCAAATTTCCCTGAATCCCAAGCCTCCTTACTTTCTGAATGAGCCTACCATCGGGAACCTTATCAAATGCCTTGCTAAAATCTATATACACCACATCAGCTGCTCTGCCTTCATCAATGTGTTTTGTCACATCCTCAAAGAATTCAATAAGGCTTGTGAGGCATGACCTGCCCCTCACAAAGCCATGCTGACTATTTCTAATCAAACTGTGCTTTTCCAAATAATCATAAATACTACCTCTCAGAATCCTCTCCAATAATTTACCCACCACAGAAGTAAGACTGATCAGTGTGTAATTCCCAGGATTATCCCTATTCCCTATCTTAACAAGGGAATGACATTTACCACCATCCAGTCATCTGGTACTACTCCAGTGGACAGTGAGGACACAAAGATCATCGCCAAAGGGGCAGCAATTTCTTCCCTTGTTTCTCATACAAACCTTGGATATATCCCATCTGGCCCAGGGGACTTATCTATCCTCATGTTTTTCAAAATTTCTAGCACATCCTCCTTCCTAATATCAACCTGTTCGAGCATATCTGCCTGATTCATGCTGTCCTCACAAACGTCAAGGTCCCTCTCACTGGTGAATACCGAAGCAAGGTATTCATTAAGGACCTCCCCTACATCCTCTGACTCTGCGCACAAATTCCCTCCACTATCCCTGATTAGCCCTACCCTCACTCTGGCCCTTTATTGGGAGTTACTTTATTGGGAGTTTTCTATAGACTCCCCAGTAGCAACAGAGACGCTGAGGAATAGATTGGGAGACAGATTGTGGAAAGGTGCAGAAGTAATAGGGTTGTTGTCATGGGTGACTTCAACTTCCCTAATATAGACTGGAACCTCCTAAGTCCAAATAGTTTGGATGGAGCAGATTTTGTCAGGTGTGTCCAGGAAGGATTCCTTACTCAATATGTAGATAGGGTGACTAGAGGGGAGGCCATATTGGATTTGGTGCTTGGCAACGAACCAGGTCAGGTGTCAGATCTCTCGGTGGGAGAGCATTTCGGTGATAGTGAATCACTGAAGACAAGAAAGGTATTAAAGATATTTCAACAACTCCCTTGATATGCAATGTAATTATTTCTTGAAAAATACAATGCTGTCAGTGTTAACCTAAAGTTTTTTTCAAACTGTATATGTTTTTAATTTTTTATGTTTTCCACATTATTAGATGCATTTCACAACATTCGCTGACTTTACTTGTAAAGTCCAGTTTTGTTCCAGGCAGTAGCGCTTCAGTGAGATGATAGTAACATTGTATTCTTCACCCCACTAGGCTCTCCTTTTTCTCTGGCCATTCATCGTTCTCCATGTACTGCATGGTGTTCCTCGCAGTAAGTATCTTTGCACTTTTATTGCTTTGCATTGTTCTTCAAACATTTGAGACGATTGAGATGATGTTTAACTTGCAGATTGATTTGGCTCCATGCAGTTGAATGTATAATTGTCGGGGAGGGCTTTATTTGCAATTGTAATAAAACTGAAGAGTGGAGAAAGACACGAAGCCTAACCACAAAATGTGACCAAAATCTGTAACGTTACACAGAAACTGTCTGATTAATCGAGCCAGTGGTCTGCTACATTGTGCATTTGTTCAGAATCATTTTACATTCGTAACGTCAAGCTTTGAATAAGACACTGTTTATACAAGGAGACCTCTTCAAAGAGCCACATACTGTGCAAGCAGAGTGGCCAACCCACAGCTACAGTGGAGTTTTAAATGTTTTAATTCACCAGACAGTAAGGTGGTCTCCAGGTTGGAACTGTTTTCTTTCCTGCGTTTCTCAAACTCAATTTTGGAGTTTTGGTCAAGTATCAAACATAGTTAATAGAATAATCACAATTCCTCTCTTTATCTGTTCTTACGTCAGTGAAATGTTTAGTGGCACTTTGATAATCCTACACCATTACATCAAAGCATAAATTTCTGGTAACAGTTTAACGGTGTAGATCATGAAAGAGAAAGGAAGCTAATTGCAGCAAAATTATCACTTTATTCCCTTGAGCGCAGTTTTGGTCTCCCACAGTAAGAAAGATATGCTTGCCGGAGAGGGACTGCAGAGGAGGATCACTAGGCTGATATTGGGGGTGGCAGGAGTGTTATATGAGGAGAGGTTAGTTTGACTGAGCATGTGTTCAATGGAGTTTGGAAGGAGGAGAGGAGATCTGATTGAAACTTATAAAATTCTAACAGGGCTAAATAGACTAGATGTAGGGAGAATGTTTTCCATGATTAGGGAGTCTAAAATCAGTGGTCACTGCTCTCAAGATACAGAGTAAACCATTTAGGACTGAGATGAGGAAACAATTTTTCACTCAGAGGGTTGTCATCCTGAGGAATTCACCAACACAGAACATTGTGAAGGCCAGGTCACTGAATATATTCAATAAAGAGATTAGTAAATTTTTAGATATTAAAGGCATCAGGAGGTATTTAGAGAAAGCAGGAATATGACATTGAGATAGAGGATCGACCACGATCGTTATCAAAAGGCAGACTGGGCTCGAAAGACTAAATGGACGACTCCTGTTCCGAGTTTCTGTGTTTCTGTATATTGCTGAACAAAGCAACTGCATTGTTTCCAATGAACAAAAATCATTCTGTGATAAAACAACACTGATATTACATACCATGCTTCATATTTTAGTTTTAGGAATTCTCAAGGGCATATTTTATGGTGTCATGACGGAAGATTACTGTCCACAGTGCAGAACAACACAATGCAAATACAAAAACACAAGTTGCTGGAAAAGCTCAGCAAGTCCTTCACAGACCCTTCCTCAGAACTGGACCTGAAACGTTAACTCTGATTTTCTTCACAGGTGTTGCCGGACCTGCTGAGCTTTTCCAGCAACTTTGTTTTTGTTCCTGATTTACAGCATCCGCAGTTCTTTCGGTTTTTAGTTGCTGGAAAAGCTCAGCAGGTCTGGCAGCATCTGTAAAGAAAAAATCACAGTTAACATTTCAGGTCCGGTGACCCTTCCTCAGAACTGATGGTAGCTGGGAAAATGTCAGCTTATATGCAGAAGAAAGGGAGGGGGTGGAGTAGGGAGTAAATGAAAGGATAGAGTCTGAAGACAGAGAAGAGCAGTTAGATAGACAAAGGAATTGATAAAAATCCAGCTAGGAGGGTGAATAGTTGTTAATGGGGACTGTTAGTGACTAACAATAGGTAGTATGTGATTGGAGGCTATGTGATAATAAGGAGAAATCAGAGTTAACATTTCGGGTCCGGTGACTCTTCTTCAGAACCAGTTCTGGACCAGACCTGAAATGTTAACTCTGTTTTCTCCTTCACAGATGCTGCCAGACCTGCTGAGCTTTTCCAGAAACTTTGTTTTTGTTCCTGATTTAAAACATCCGCAGTTCTTTCGGTTTTTATTATGTGATAATAAGGCCTGGTGTGTGGGGTAGGAGGCTAAGAAATGGGAGAGTTTAGGCCCTAAAATTATTGAACTTGACATTGAGTCCGGAGGACTGCAGGGTCCCCGAGTGGAAAATGAAGTGTTGTTCTTCCAGCGTGCGTTGGGCTTCGCTGGAACACTGCAGAAAGCCAGAGACGGAGATATTGCCCAGGGAGCAGGGTGGTGTGTTGAAGTGGCAGGCAACAGGTAGTTTAGGGTCTTTTTCGTGAGCAGAATGTAGATGTTCTGTGAAGCAGTCAGCCAGTCTACACTTTATTTCCCCGATGTAGAGGAGACCACATTGTGAGCAGTGAATGCAGTAGACTAGATTCTGGGAAGTGCAGATGAAGTGTTGCTTCACCTGGAAGGTATGTTTGGGCTCTTGGATACTGGGGAGGGAGGAGGTAAATGGGCAGGTATTGCACCTTCATCGGTTACAGGGGAAGGTGCCGTAGGGCTGTGGGGGGGTGGTGTTGGGTGTGAAGGAAGAGTGGACCAGGGTGTCCTGGAGGGAACAGTCCCCGCGGAAGGTGGATAAGGGAGGGGAGGGGAATGTGTCTGGTGGTGGCATCTTGCTGGAGGTGGCAGAAATGGCGTCCAATGATCTTCTGGATGTGGATGCTGGTGGGATGGTAGGTAAGGACAAGGGGAACCCTATCGCTATTGTGGGAGGGAAGAGAAAGGTGAGGGTGGAAGTGCGGGAGATGGGTTGGACCTGGTTGAGGGCCCTGTCGACAACAGTGCTGGGGAATCCTCGGTTGAGGAAGAAGGTGGACATTTCGGAGGCTCCCTTTTCGAAGTTGGCCTCATCTGAACATATGCAATTGAGATGGAGGAACTGAGAGAATGGGATGGAGTCTTTACAAGAAGCAGGGTGTGAGGATGTATAGTGCAAGTATCTGTGGGAGTCAGTGGGTTTATAGTGGATGTTAGTGGCCAGTCTATCCCCAGAAATGGAAACAGAAGTGTCGAGGAAGGGAAGGGAGTAGTCAGAGATAGATCAGGTGAAAGTCAGGGCAGCATGGAAATTGGAAGTGAAATCAATGAACTTTTCCAATTCTGGACGAGAGAGGGAAGCAGCACTGATGATATCATCAATATATCGGAGAAAGAGTTGTGTGTGGGGGCTGGAACAGGACTGGAACAAGGAATGTTCCACGTACCCCAAGTAGAGACAGACATAACTCGGGCCCATGCACGTACCCATGGCCACCCCTCTTACCTGAAGAAAATGAGAGGAGTTAAGAGAGAAGTTGTTGAGGGTGATGACGAGCTCGGCCAAGTGGAGGAGGGTGGTGGTGGGTGGGCACGGTTCAGGTCTTTGCTCCAGGAAGAAGCGGAGACATTCCTGGTGGGGAATGGATGTGTAAAGGGATTGCATGTCCATGGTAAAGAGGAGGCAGTTGGAACCTGCAAACTGGAAGTTGTGAAACCGATGTAAAGCATCAGAGGAATCACAGATGTACTTGGGCAGGGACTGGACCAGAGGAGAGAAGACTGAGTCAAGGTAGGAAGAGATGAGTTCTGTGGGGCAGGAGCAGGCTGAAACAATGGGTCTGCCTGGACAGATCTGTTTGTGGATTTTTGGAAGGAGGTAGAAGCGAGCTGTGCGGGGCTGGGGGTCTATCAGCTTGGAAGCAGAGTCGGGGGGAGGTCACCGGATGAAATGAGATCAGATACCGTCGTGGATACAATGGCCTGATGTGTCATGGTGGGCTGATGTTCCAAGAGAAGCTAAAAGGAGGTATCTGAGAGCTGGCACTCAGCCTCTGCAATGTAGAGGTCAGTATCGGCAGGCTTAATAACAAAGTCAGGGTTAGATCTAAAAATTCTGACAATAAAAGTGTAATCCTTCCCATCACCATCTTGGTGCCCGAATGCTATAAAGCCTTACTTACCAACTGTCCACTCTTTAGCCTGTGAAGCTCCATCTCATTCATAATTCTGCTCATTGTAATATCTGCATCCAATGAAAAAGCATCTATGATTAACTAACCTCTATTTTCGAATGAAGTAAAGGTAAAGTTGCCATAGTCTAGTAAGGACACTCTCTCATTAAAGAGAGAGAGAGAGAGAAGACTGATGGTGGTTTAACCTGGGGGTTACCATGCCGCAGGCGAGGGTTGAGTTTGAGAAGAAGAATCCTTCATGGTAACCTTAGCCAGTGTAGGAATTGAACCCACGCTGTTGGCATTAGTCTGCATCACAAACCAGCTGTCCGGGCAATCGAGCTGAACCAACAAGCATGAAACCGAATCCCCATCTGCCTGCCTGGGTGGATGTAAATGATCTGATGGCACTATTTTGAAGAAGAGCAGGGATCATTATCACCTTGATGTTTGTCAGAATTTGCTAAATGCAAAATGGCTGCCATGTTTCGTACAGAACAACAGTGAGTGTTGAGTGAATAACTGCAAAAACAGTATTTCATTTGCTGTAAAAGTGCTATATCAGCACAATTTTCTTCCTGGCTCACCACTTTAAAATACATTTTGGAGGTCATTTGGTTCATTGTATCTGCAGCAGTCAATCTATTTTCTAGCTTTTGGCTCTTTGCCCTGGAGGCTGTTCCAATGCAAGTGAATATCTAAATATACTTAAACGTTACAAGTTCCTGACTCAATAGCCCTTTCAAGCAGTGAGTTCCAAACTTCCACATAATCCTCAACTCTGTGCATTGTCTTCAACTTCTTATCTTGAATCTATATACTCCCTGGTTATTGATCCATGGTCAATGGAAAATCTGTCTTCCTGTCCATTCTGTCTATGCCTCTCATTATCTTATACACCTTGGTCCTCCAAAGTAAACAACCTGAGCCCATCCAATCTTTCTTCATTAGCTCAGACACTCCAGCCCAAGCAGTATCCTGGTTAATCTCTACACTCCCTCTAGTGCAGGAACACCTGCCTATAATACCGTGACCAGATGTGAACACAGCATTCCAGTTGTGGTCAGGCCAACATTTCATACAGTTCCAGCATAACCTCCCTGCCCTATGTCCTATGTCACTCTAATAAAGGCAAGTGTCCCATATGCATTCTTAACCACCTTATCACCTGCTTTATCTTCAGGGATCTATGGATATGCAGACCAAGGACTGTCTGATCTTCAGTACTGTCCAGGGTCCCACTATTCATAATGTAATCCCTTGTCTTGTTAGCCTTCCCCAAGTACTTACTTCACATGTTTCTTAGTTGAATCCCATTTACCACTGCTGCGCCCACCTGACCAATCTGTTGATATTCCCAAGAAGTTTACAGCTATCCTCCTCAAAATTTGCCACCCAACCACTTTTTGCATTGGCTAATTTCTTGGCCATGTCCCTACATTAAAGTCCAAATCATTAATGTACACCATAAACAGTACTAAACCTGTGGAACCCCACAGGGAGCAGATTTACAGTCCAGAAATATCCTTCCACCATTACTTTCTGCTTCCTGCCTCTTGGTCAAATTTGGATCCCATGGCTCTTATATTTTGATGTGTCTACCAAAAGGTTTTTTGAAAGAAGTTTTCTTAGCTATCAATGTGTAGATTGAAAACGATATTACCTCCTAATATTTGAGAAGATTTTCTAAAATTGGAGACTCAGGAGACTGTCCAACTAGAATACACAAATGTCACAAAAGCATACAATATTTGCTAATATGGTGCAGTTTAAGAAGATTGAGAATAGGAGTAACACCATAGGCTCCCTAGACCCTGCTCTGCAGTTCAGGACAGAAAAAGCTGAATTGTCTCAAATTCAATTTCCATTCTGCTCTCAAAATCCTGTATTCCCCGAAGAGATGAAAAATCTGGCTGTGCCAGCTTTGTGTGCATTCAATGATGGGATCATCACAACCCTCTGGAACAGAGAATTGCAAAGTTTCACAACCTCAGTGAAGAAATTGTTCCTGATTTCAGTTCTGAATGAGCAAACCCTTATGCTGACAATGTTCCTCTATGTTTACCAGCCAGGGAAGCAACCATTCACTTTCTACCCAGGTTTCCTCTCACCCACATTTCCTAATCAGTCTAACTGCTCAACTTGTAATGTGGGGAATTCTAAAATTACATCTCAGTCTTCACAGCTTCTTAAGGTTGTGTGTTTTCTGATTTTGAATTCTTGATAAAAGTGCAATTTTTGCCGTTTCTAATTTGTAGTTTTACTTTCTCATAATTGCATTCTTTTGGATGGATTCAATTTACTGGATTGTTTTTAGAACAGTTAATCTTAATGGGAAACCTGCTGCACAGACAAAGGAGCAGCAAGTTGTATTTCAGTAGCTTGAGCAGAACTAATATTGCTTGTATTGGAAGAACACAGTCCAAGCTTTCTCCTATCCAAAGTGATATTATTTGAGAATTCGATGGGTGGAACTTGGATTTTGTGAACAATCAGAAGTCAAGCCGTAAAGGAAGTGCTACACATAACGCCCATGAAAACCATAGATGTTTACTGCACAGGAAGAAGTTGGCACATCACTTCTACTCTAGCTCTTCACCAAACCAATCTAAAATCAGTTCCATTGCCCTGTAACACTTTGCTTCAAATATTTATCATAAAATATACACTGCTAACAGAATCAAACATTCAAATTGGTAAACTATTCAAATTGGTAAAACATTCACTATCTCCGCTACTGTCTATACAAATATCATTCCTAAACCTGCACCTCACCCCCTCAGTGACAGTCTAATCAAAATTTCCTCATTTGGCTGGGGTTGCACAGCACTTCCCCTGTTGCAACAGGGAGTGAGCAGCTTAGAAGAGATTTCGTATTTCTAAAATGCAAAACATATCTTCTCTCACCTAAAATAGTTTATTTCTAATTACATTATCAAGTAATCTGGACCATGCAGAACAGAATTAAAATGTTTATTTTTGAATGGTAGCTCAGAACACTTTTTTTAAACGCTGGCAAGGAATGAATTGAAATTTGTGGCATAATCTTACAGTGCTTTTCAAGATACCAATTTTTGTGGCTTTATTTTTGAGAGCACAGGGTTTTCAGTGCACTTGTGGATTAGATAAATTATTGCATTATTGCAGCAAGTGCCTTAAGGAAAAGATAGTGAACTTGAAATAATGGCATTTGCAGTGGAATGTCGATGCTAAATATTTATACAAATGTGCATTAATAGGTGATTGTAAGAATATTCCAGTTTGAATTTTTTTGTGAGTATTCTACATTTTAAAATTTTAATTATAACATGCAGTTATTGAAAATTACCTATAAGAATAAGTATAACGAAGAATCTGAAACAAAAACAGAAAGCGCTGGAGGAACTCATGTGGTCTGGCAGTATCTGCATGGAGAAGTATAGAGTTAATGTTTCAAGTCCAGTGACCCTATGCCAGAACCGAAAGAAGTCAGGAAAGTGGTGTAATTTATATTGATGATGGATTTTGCGGTTGTGGAGGGGGTGGAGAGGAAGAGAGAGTGTGATGAAAACATAGAGATGATGTCCAGAGAGAAAGAGAAGTGAGTAACTGATAGAAGTAGATGCTGAATAGGTGATAACAGGAACTTAATATAGCTACATATGTGTTGTCTGTGCTGGGACCAACCCATTCAGAACAGCACCCAGGGATGTTGGGGTGGGTTATGAACATAGAGAAAGGAGCTCATGCTCTGAAATTATTAAACTCACTGTTGAGTGCAGAGGACTGTAAAATACCTAGGCAGAAGATGAGGTATTGTTCCTCCAGTTTGTATTGAACTTCGCTCATGGGAACACAGTGGTGTTGAAGTGGCAGGCAACTAGAAACTTGGGGTCATCTGTAATGAATAGAATGGAGGTGTTTGGTGAAGGAAAGGGGTGAGAGCAGAAGAATGGGAATGGATTGGATATGACTGAGGGCCTTGTCAACTATGTTGGCAGGGAATCCTCGGCTGAGGAAAAAGGTTGATATTTCTGAGTCCTCCTCGCGGAAGATGGCATCATCAGAACAGATGCGATGGAGACTGAGAAACTGGAAGAATGGTATGGAGTCCTTACTGGAGACAGGGCCTGAAGATCTGTAGTCAAGGCAACTCTGGGAGTCAAACCTATCATCACACCTATCCAAGAATACAAAACCTCCTGCTTTTGTATCACATCTCTAGCATTCACAGTTCTTTGTTGTATTAGAATGGAATTTCCACTGCTCAATACAAAACTGCTCAAACAAAATAACAAGCATAACTCTACCCGACAAGACTAATGCTCATAATGCATCTTTAACAACGGACCACCATTTGCTTGGAAGACGGGCTATGTGCAGTAGCATTTAATTCACAGATAATGGGGCACAGTGTTTGCTGACGTCACTTGCCTTCAAGTGTGTGATTGTTTTGGTGGGAGTTTAGCTACTTGATTCTACTCTGGCAAATTCATTCTACCGCTGCGATTAAGTTTATTTTAATTTTAGCAATCCCAGAAATTAACCGCTTATCCTCCAATTTTCTCCGCTGGGATTCTGAAGACAGTAACTTGCACTGGAGTTTAGTTCCATGGTTGTTAGCCCCTCTTTGGTACTTTGCCCAAGTGCTCAATTCTTCATACCTAAGCCATGGCAGTACTGGTTAGCAAGTTTTAAACCATGGGTGGAGAATATGCAGCTTTAGGTGCGCCATATTTTATGAGCCTTATTCTATGTGCATATCTGACATAGTTTTAAAACAAACCTACAATTATTTTGTTTGTCATTTTGATTAATCATTTCAATTTCTTACCTCACATTAATATGCTAATTAGTAGTCATACTGGTCAACTATTGATAAAACATGAGAGACAACAAGGTGCAGGGCTGGATGAACACAGCAGGCCAAGCAGCATCATAGGAGCAGAGAGGCTGACGTTTCGGGCCTAGACCCTTCATCAGAAAAGGGGGAGGGGAAGGGGGTTTTGAAATAAATAGGGAGAGAGTGGGAGGCGGATAGAAGAGGGATAGAGGAGAGGATAGGTGGAGAGGAAACAAACAGGTCGAAGAGGCGGGGATGGGGCCAGGAAAGGTGAGTGTAGGTAGGGAGTTAGGAAGGGGATAGGTCAGTCCAGGGAGGACGGACAGGTCAAGGGGGCGGGATGAGGTTGGTCGGTAGGAGATGGATAGAGGAGAGGATAGGTGGAGAGGAAACAAACAGGTCGAAGAGG
>NC_063332.1:60317244-60405226 GCF_021869965.1 Rhincodon typus | reverse complement strand
CTCCTCTATCCCTCTTCTATCCGCCTCCCACTCTCTCCCTATTTATTCCAAAACCCCCTTCCCCTCCCCCTTTTCTGATGAAGGGTCTAGGCCCGAAACGTCAGCCTCTCTGCTCCTATGATGCTGCTTGGCCTGCTGTGTTCATCCAGCCCTGCACCTTGTTGTCTCGGATTCTCCAGCATCTGCAGTTCCTACTGTCCCTGCTTGACCCCTGTCTTGACCACAAAGGATTCTGTCATAGTATTGTCAATGAGGATCATTGCTGACACAGTGTCGTGGAGGAGATGGAGAATGCTCATGAATTTAAGTGGACAGCCGGCTTTTAACAGGGTCTTCCATAGCACATCCTGATTGACTGAATCAAAAGCCTTGGTCAGGTCGATGAAGGCCATGTAAAATGATTCGTGTTGTTCCTGGCAGTTCTCTTGGCCAAGCGATGAAAATCATGTCCATTGTTCCACCAGTTTGGCCAGATGCCATACTGGCCATCAAGAAGGATTTCCTCGGAGACCAGGAGAAGATGCCTCGTTAGAATAAGGGTGAATCTCTTCCCAGTAATGAAGAATAGGGAGCTTCCTCAGTCGTTCCCACAACCCACTTCGTCTCCTTCCTTGAAGATGGTGGCAATGGCAGCATCTCTGAAATCAGCAGGGATTTCTTCTTTGTTCCAAACTCTACAAAGAGTTCATTTTAATGGAGTAGAGGAAATCTGGAAAGAGCTAAATGCATCCATCGTCTCATGCTGTGAAGAAGCCATTGGCAAAAGACCCTGGAAACACCAAGTCTGCTTTAATGAGAATAACCACATCATCCCGGTCGAGCCCCTATTATAGGGCGGCACGGTGGTTAGCACTGCTGCCTCACAGTGCCGGGGACCCGGGTTCAATTCCAGCCTCTGGCAACTGTCTGTGTGGAGTTTGCACATTCTCCCCGTGTCTGCGTGGGTTCCCTCTGGGTGCTCCAGTTTCCTCCCACAGTCCAAAGATGTGCAGGCTCGGTGGATTCGCCATGCTAAATTGCCCATAGTGTTCAGGGATGTTTAGTGGGTTAGACAAGAGAAATGCAGGAGCATTGAGTCTGTGCAGGGTGCTCTTCGGAGAGGTGGTATGGAATTGTTGGTCCTGTTTCCACATTGTAGGGATTCTATGAATATTCTATGAACAAGAAGAGTTCTCCACGCCTGGCGAAAAAAAAATCACCATCAAGGCAAAGAGGAGAACTAATTAAACTGCAATGGTAAAATTACAAAGAAGAACAAGGAAAATCAAGAACATATACTAGACTAAGAAAGCTAAGGAGCTGAAATCCTTACTGACGAGCACAACGCCTGGGGGTTTCTTCAGTGCTATCAAGGCAATATATGGACACAACACCCTTGGCCTCAGACTGGTGCAGAGTAAAGATGGCACCCTTTGAGAGACAGAGAAAACGTCAGTCTCCAATGGAGAGAACATTTCAAAGAACTCCTAATCCTTGACACAATCACAACAAGGACATGTTTGAGGAAATTCCCCACTTCTCCATCAAAGATGGTCTTTGATTCCCAATTAGTGTTTCTGCTGAAGCTTTCATTAGACACATGAAGAATGGAAAAGCTGCAGGAGTAGAAGGGATTCCACTGGAGATTTTCAAACTTGGAGGAGCAGAGCTTAACCATTGTCTCCATCAATTGTTCCTGCTCTTGCAGCTGCAGTATTTAAGTGGCAAGTCCAATTCTGTTTGTGGTCAATGGTAAATCCAGGATGCTGATAACAGGAGATTCAGCGATGGTAATGACTTTGACTATCAAGGGATGATGGTTAGATTCTCTTTTGTTGGAGATGGTCATGATCTGGCATTTGGTGATATGAATGTTACTTGCCATGTTTTAGTCCAAGCCTAGTTATTTCTCCAGGTTTTGCTGCATTTGAACATGGCCTGCTTTAGTATCTGGGGAGTTGTGAATAATGCTGAACATTATGCAGTCATCAGTGAACATCCCCACTTTGGATGTTTTGATGGAGGGAAGGTCATTGTTGAAGCAGCTGAGGATGGTTGGACCAAGGACACTGTCCTGAGGAACTCCTGCAGAGATGTCCTGGAGCTGGGATAACTAACCTCCAACAAACACAATGATTTTCCTTTATTCCAAGTATGATTCCATCTCGTGAAGAGTTTTCCCCCACTGATTCCAGTTTTGGTAGGGTTTCTTGATACCACACTTTGCCTGTTTAACTTGAATTGGTCTAAGCACCCTGCTATAATGTCTTTAACTTACGGTGAGAAGTAGTTTCTTCTCTGACAGCGTAGTCAATCAATGGAATTCTTTACCACAGAGGGCTGTTGAGGCTGGGTCATTAAGTATATTCGAGGCTGAGACAGACAGGTTTTTAATCAGTAAGAGAATCAAGATTTATGGGGAAATAGCAGGAAAGTGAAGTTGAGGATTATCACATCGGCCATGGTTTCATTGAATGGTAGAGTAGATTTGATGGGCTGAATAGCTTACTTCTGCTTCTATGTCTTATGGTCTTATAGTTTCTAACATGTAGAACATAGATGTAGGACAGATGTCAGACGTAGGTTCTTTACTCAGAGAATAGTAAGGGCGTGGAATGCCCTGCCTGCAAAAGTAGTAGACACGCCAACTTTAAGGGCATTTAAATGGTCATTGGATAAACATATGGATGATAGTTTAGGTTAGATGGGCTTCAGATTGGTTTCACAGGTCGGCACAACATCGAGGGCCGAAGGGCCTGTACTGCGCTGTAATGTTCTATGTTCTTCCCTATCACAAATGTTGTCTGCTTTATGTTTCCATTGCTTTTTGAATACAGGAATTACTTTTGCTATTCTTTCATGGAAAGTCAGTATTTCTGGCAAAGTCAGCATTTATCACCCTTAAACAGTTCAGCAACTGAATATTGCTGTGGGTCTGGAGTCACATTAAGGCAGACCAGGTGATAGTGGAAGATTACACTTCCCTGAAGAGCATTAGTGAACCAGATGGGTTCTTCAAACATGGTTTCATGGTTACCATTATACATTGGCTATCAATTCCAAATTTGCTAATTGAATTTGAAATATTTTATCTGTTATGGAGGAATCTAAACCCGTGGCCCAAGATCATTAGCCATGGGCTCTAGACTACTATTCCAGTGACAATACCGCTATATTATCACCTCCCCTCTTTGCTGTCTGATAGTTCCCTGTATCTATGGAGTTTTGGACAATTAAAACAATTATCTCACGAAGCACTTCTTTGAGGACTTTAGGATGAAATCCACCAGAAGCCAGGCGTACAGAAGAAGATTCAGAGTTCTGAAGATGGTTCACTTGACCTGCAAAATTAACTCTGCTTTCTATCCACAGACGCTGCCAGACCTGCTGAGTTTCTCCTGCAATTTCTATGAACTTTTCATCTAGGCTAACTTTGTTCATGTTATTTCTCCAGTTGATATACGGATAAAAATTTCATAATTATCACCAAGCCTTTCTGGCAAACTTCTATTATGTCTTTCTTTATGCTCCATCTTATTATGTTGGTTACTTTTAGGGGGCTGTGCACCAGCATCACTCCCACAAATGACTTCTTGCCTTAATTATTTCTCATCTCTACCCAAACCATTTTCACATCTTGGTGTCCTGAACCTAGGTCATTCATCTCCATTGTGCTAATACCATCATTAACAAACAGAGCCAATCCCCTATCTTTGCGTAACATTCTGTCAAACTTAAATATCCCACCCTTGAAGATTCAGGTCCCCATCCATTCCCTGTCAACCCAGCAGTCATGTCTCTGTAATGGCTAACAAATTGTACTTAAGTATTTGTATTTGCTTTCTCAGTTCATCTGCTTTGCTTCGAATGTGATGTGCATTAGTTAGTTAATTACTCGTAAGTTTTATCTTTTTATTCTTTTTGTACCCTTAAGCCTTATCCGTTGAGTTACTCTTTTTGTGTTCTTGATTCCTTCCTGCCACAGTGTGTTTGTCATTTCATGTATGAATACTTTTCTCTTTTGCCTTGTCTTTAAACTTGATACCTTGCCCCCACTTTAGTTTAAAATCCTTTCCACTTGCCTAGTGACTCATAAGCACGCCATTCTCAGCAAAGTTCATGTGGACACCACCATATCAGTACGGATCCCACTTCTCTCACATCAGTCTTTGAGCTACACATTTATCTCTCAAAATCTGATTTGCCCCATGTCAACTTACACATGGCTCAAGTAATTGTCTAGAGGTCATGACTTTTGAGGATCTATCTTGTTACTTAGGTCCCTAGCCTCTTCATACTAAACCTCTTCCTTTTTCCTGCCTATGTTGTTAGTACATACATGAACCATGATGACTAGATCTTCCCCCTCTCACTGTAAGTTCCTCTTCAGCCATGAGGAGATGTTTCAAACCCTGGCACCAGCAGAAACACAGCTGTCTGGACCCACATTTCTTGTTGTGAAAAATGGTCTCTTATCTCTCTATAATTTCCTTCTAACTACAGTTACATTCCTTTTTGCTCCTCCCACTTGATTGGCTTCCCATACCATAATGCGATATCATTTTTGCATATCTTGTGAAATTGCTAAAGTAATGTTCAATGAGTTCAGTTGCATTTGCAACCCCTCAGATACTGAAACATTCTGTGCCTACAAGCAGCATGACCTGGAGAACTTTGATTGTTTAGTGGCAATTAACATTCAAGCCACACAAATGCCAGGTAAAGACCAGTATCAGCAATGGAGAACCTGCCTTCCCTTCACAATCAATACATTGCTATCACTGAATCACCCCACATTTTGGGGTTTCCATTGACCAGAAACAACTGAACCAGCAGCAAAAATACTATAAGAGCAGGTCAGAGGCTGGGAATTCTGCTTGCTATCTCATCTTATAACTCAAAGATTGTCCACTATCTACAAGACAAAAATCAGGAAAATAATGGATGTTCTCTACTTCACTGGATAGGCAAGGCTCCAACAACATGCAGGCAGTTCAAAATTCTCTGGCACAATGCGGCCCACTTAAATGACATATCCATCCATCTCCTTAAACCTTCACTCCCTTCACCACAGGCACATTGAGGCTGCAGTGTATAGCTGCTCCAAGATGCCGTGTCTTCAACAAATTCTTCATAACCACCAGGGAGAACATTGGCAGCAAATATGTGAGAACACCACCAACTGCAAGTTCCCTTCCAAACAACAAACTACACTGACTTGGAAATATATCATTATTCCTTCACTGTCGCTGAGTCAAAATCCTGGAATTCCCTCCCTGAAAGTACTGTGAGTGTACTGCCATCACATGAATTGCAGAGGTTTAAAAAGGCCACTACCACTTCAGGGGAAATTAGATGCATGCAATAAATGACTAGAAAGCAACGCCCACATACTGATAATTCATAAAGAAATTGCTGTGAGCTTTTTCTTTTGAAATTCAGTAACAAATTATGAAAGTGACATTCCACACTCATGACACAAGATGGCTCTCTCGAAACCAAGTATTTCAAGTAAACACACTATGGATCCGGCAGAATTTTACTTAAAGAACTGTTTCTGAATGTGTAGTGGTACAAATGGAGGTGGGGAGGGGGGGGAAGAGAAATAACTATGATTTTAAGTGTGAGTGCAAAACATGATGGTATGAATTTTATAGATGTTCTACACAAGATTAAGTAGTTTAGAATTCAATATGTTAACTAATACTTGTTTTCCTTACAACAAATCAAACATCCCACAATGCTTCATGGATTACCATGCAACCGGATAATGAATAGGAAATGGGAAAAAGGATTAGGGTTAAGAGAGGTAATCAAAGGCATAATGAGAGTTAGGGATACTGAAGGAAGGAGATTATAGCAAAATAAAATCATTTGGTGGTGACGACATTCCAGAGTATGTGTCAGTCCATATCTGAATGGAGCCTGATGACAGGAAAAATGCAGAAGACACATGCTGTCACATAGGACTGGAGGTGGCTGTAGATGTAGGGAGTGGTGAGGCTATGAAGGGATCAGTGGCTGAAGGTATGACTTTTTAATTGCAACATGGGGTGACTGATGAGCACAAATGATAGACAGCTTGTGTGAATGTGCAGATTTGAATATGGGCAGCACCATTTCAGACAAATTGTAATTGGAACTTGTAAGTCAAGTGAGAGAATGCCAGAGTACTTTTTTGTGGTGGTGACGGATGTGTCAATAAGAATTTTAGCTGCAGGCTGTGAGGTGAGGCTCAAGGCAGGTTAGAGCTGGACAGGTGTAGATAATTAATTTGAAAAAGATTACTTAAACTGTCCCAACATTAAAACTACTTGTGTCAGCCTGCTTGAATGGGGTAGGGTTTCAAAACTCAACCACTGAATTGCAAACCATTTACTAGCTCTGTAATCTATTACAATGGGATAGCTAGTGGATCCGACAAAATATTTCCAGTTGCATGCGAAGATCAAATGATAAGAACTGTCCTTTGGAGAATCCATGCATTAATATTTCAGTGTAGTCAAAGTATACATGAAAGTTACTTGATTTTGCCTTCTTAGTCGTGCTGAATTATTATTAAACTATTACACAAGTGTTTGAAATGTATACTTCTAAAAAATAAATCTGTCTCAACAATGACAATATTCTTTTCGTTCACACTTCAGTTAATGCCTCTTTCATTCCATCCTATTAAAAGTTCAAGCAATCTACAAGAGGTTCCTGGAACAATTTGCTACTCAGTGGATATCTGCAGAAAGACTGGCATCCCCTGCCACGACGCCATCTTTAAAAGTCCTTTGCGCACCAGGCCAAGAGCTGGAGCTGCCCTGTACAGTTCTTGACATTTGCTCCAGGCATGGCAAACAAGAGGAAATCAACTCCCTGCTGTACAGGCAAGGACCTGGAGCTAGGATGGTGCATAGCCGGGATTTCCACTTGCGCTAAGACCAGCAGTGGAGGCTAGAACACAGGACCATGCCAGCCTGGTCTGAGATTGCCACTCAGGTTAAAGCTGTCTCAGCTGTCTGGACAAATGTCCCAGCACTGTAGGAAGTTGAGGTGAGTTATTCACACAGAATTCGCAGCTGCTGACCTACTCTTACAGTCACAATATTTATATGGCCGGTTCAGTTCAGTTTCTGGTCAATGGTAACCCCCAAGATGTTGATAGTTGGGGTCTCAGTAAGGGTAATGCCACTGACCCTCTCCTGTTTCAGATGGTCATTGCCTGGAACTCATGAGGCAGGAATGTTGCTTGAAACCTAGTGCACACATTGTCCAGGTATTAATGCACAAACCAATTCAAAAAAGCTCTCCATACCACCAGCAAAACACTAGTCAGGCAAAAAGGAGAACTAATCAACAGCATAGGTGAAGTCACAGAAACGACAAGGGAAATCGAGAACCAATGGTGGCCTGAGAAAGCTAAAGGCAAACATGACACCCAAGGGCAGTACATGGACACCACACCCTTGGCTTCAAACCAGTGCAGAGAAGAGGTGGCACCCTTTGGGAGACAGACAACATATCAAGTCTCTGATGGACGGAACACTTTAAATAATTCCTCATCCATGACACAATCATCAACACAGTTATGTTTGAAGAAATTCTCCAAATCTCCATCAGAGACTCGCACCTAGAGTTTTTTTAAAAATTCATTCACAGGATGAGAACATCGCTGGCTAGGTCGGCCCTTATTGCTCATCCCCAGTTGCCCATAGGGCAGTTACACATCAACCACATTGCTGTGGCTCTGGAGTCATGTAAGAATAGCAGATTTCCTTCCCTAAAGGACATTAGTGAACCAAATGGGGTTTTCTGACAATTGACAATAGTTTCATGGTCATCATCAGTCTCTTAACTCCAGAATGTTATTGAACTCAAATTCCACCATCGTGGGATTCAAACCTGGGTCCACAAGAACATTACCCGGGTGTCTGGATTAACAGTGCAGCAATAGTTCTGTCACCTCTCCAATGCGTGGCAGAAGTTGAAGCCTCCATTCGACACGTGAAGAAAGGAAAAGCTGCAGGAATAGAAGGGATTCCAGTGGAGATTTTCAAACTTGGAGGAGCAGAACTTACCTGTCATCTCCATTAACTGTTTATACTCTTGTAGCTGCTGCATTTATATGGCAAGTCCAGTTCTGTTTGTGGTCAATAGTAAATCCAGGACATTACCATTGCTGAATCTCCCGTTGTCAATGTCATTGAATGTCAAGGGGTGATGGTTAGTTTCTCCTCTGCAGCTGAAATTGGTTGGGCCTAGGATACTCCCCTGAGGAACTCCTGCAGAGATGTCCTGGAGCCAAAATGACTGACCTCCAGCAACTGCAGCCATTTTCCCATGGCCAGGTATGACTTCAAACACTGAGAACTTCAATTTTTCTTGATGTCCTTTATTTCATATTCAGTCAAATACTGTAATGATGTCAAGGGCAGTCATTCTCACCTCATCTCTGGAGTTCAGCTCTTTTGAACAAGGCTACAATGAGGTCAGGAGCTGAGCAGCCTGACAGAACCCAAACTGAGTGTCACTAATCGGGTTATTCCTTTTCAATTGCCACTTGATAGCACTGGCAATGATTTCTTTCATCACTTTGCTGATGATAAAGAATAGAATGTAATTGGCTGCTTTTTATACACAGGACATACCTGGGCAATTTTCCATATTGCTGGATAGATGCCAAAGTTGTAACTACTGGAACAGCTTTGCCAGGGCCACAGCAAATTCTGGAACACATCTTCAGCAGTATTGCCGTAATGTTGTCAGGGCCCAGAGCCCTTGCAGTATCCAGCACTTCCAATTGTTCCTTGATATCACCTGGAATGAACCAAATCGGTTATCTGTGATGCTGGGAACTTCTGGAAGAGGCTGAAATGTATCATCCACTTGGCACTTCTGACTGAAGGTTGTTGTAAAAGCTTCAGCCTTATCTTTTTGCACTGATGTGCAGCCTCCCTGATCATTGAGGATGGGGACATTTGTGGAGCCTCCTCCTCCAGGGAGTTGTTTAATTGTCCACCACCATTCATGGCTGGATGTGGCAGGACTGCAGAGCTTAGACTTGATTCGTTGGTTGCAGGTCGACACTTCATTTTGAGCAATGCCCGGTGCTGCTCCTGATATGTCCTCCTGCACTCTCCATTGAACCAGGATTGATTTCTTGGCTTGATGGTATTGATAGAGTAGCGGACATGCCAGACCATGAGTTTACAGATTATGGTTAAATACAATTCTGCTGCTGTTGGCCCACAGCACCTCATGGATGCCCAGTCTTGAGTAGCTAAATCTGTTCAAAATCTAATCCATTCAGTGCAGTGATACATGGTGGAGAATATTCTCAATGTGAAGACCTGGCTTTGACTCCACAATGAATATGCAGCGGTCAATCCTACCAATAGGTAAAGGAAAAGTCACCACAGTCCCAGAGGACTGCTGGGCTGCTCTCTCACTACAGAGACAGGTGACTGGTGGTGAGTTTAACCTGAGGGTTACCACATCTCAGGCAAGGAGTGAGGTTGCATTGGGGTGAACCACCATGGTGTAGGGAATTGCACCTGCACTGTTGGCATTGCACTGCCTTGCAAATCAACCATCCAACCAACTGAGCTAACTGACCAGTGGGACAAGGCAGGGATGGTGTTGTCTGGAACATTGCCTGTAAGGTATGATTTCTCAGGTGTGACTTTGACTAGTCTGTGAGACAGCTCTCCTAATTTTGGCGCAAGCCCCAGAATACAGTAAGGAGGGCTTTGCAGGGTCAGCAGAGATGTGTTTTATATTATCGCGTCCAGTGCCTAGTTTGATGCCACATTTTCTGCCCAGTTTCATTCCTTGTTTAGACTTTGAAGTGATTTGATACAATTAGTGGTTTGTTAGGCCACTTTAGAAGACATGGGTCTGGAGTCACATGTAGACCAGACCAGGGAAAGATTAAAGATTTCATTCCTACAGATAGGTTTCTAGGCCAGCTATTTTACAACTCCAGACTTGTTAAATTTTGCCATGGTGGGATTCAAACCGAGAACATTAACAGGGTTTTAGATTATTCATCCAACGATTATTTTTATTGATTTTATTGTCACATGTACCAAAATATAGTGAAAAGCTTTGTTTACGAGCGGTACAGGCAGGTCACAGCAAGCAAAGGATGTACAGATCAAAAAGACTTAGAGGCACACAGGTTACATTGCAAGTTACCTTATTTGAAGCTAGAGTCCATTCTACAGTCTGAAAACGGCCAGAAAGAAGCTGAACCTGCTTGTGCATATGTTCAGGGTTCTGTATCTTCTGTCTTTCAGAAGAGACTGTCGGAGATCATTACCAGAGTTCGTTGGGTCTTTAATGATGTTGGCAGCCTTTCCGCAGCAACGAGCCATATAAATGGACTCCATGGATGGAAGGTTGGCTTCTGTGATGGTCTGGGCTGTGCACACCGCCTTCTGTAGTTTCTTACTGTCCCGGGCAGAGCAGGTGCCGTACCAGGCCGTTATACACCCGGACAGTATGCTTTCAATGGGGCATCTGTCGAAGTTGGTGAGGGACCTTATGGACATGCCAAATTTCCTGAGCCTCCTGAGGAATAAGAGGCAATGTTGTGCCTTCTTGACTGTCGCATTTACATGGGAAGTCCAGCATAGATCGTCGGTTATCGTCTCTCCGAGGAACTTGATGCTCTTCACTCTCGCATCCTCAATTCCGTTGATGTAGATGGGGGCGTGTTCTCCTCCTTTCTTTCTAAAGTTGATGATCAGTTCCCTGGTTTTGCCAACATTGCACCATGTCACCAAGCCCTCTACCTCCCTTCTGTATTTTGACTCATATTTCTGTATTTTGACACTACACCACAACCTCTCCCAGAAAAATGTGAACAAATGTTAGCTACTGAAGCTAGGAAATGGAAATGAACAGTATGAACATAGTCTAATTATCTCCAGACTACAAGAAACTGCATGAGAGAAATATGAACATTGATAAATAATTCACTGAAACAAGCACAGTAACGGATCTTGGGATATGTAGCCACAGGAATGGAGCACAAATTCAAGTAAATGAACACAAGGCGCTGAAAGCATCATATCTGTTTACAGTACTGTTTAAAGAACAGTGGAGAAAAGAGCAACTGAACTACCATCCAAACTAACACCAAGCTAACACCCAATTAAACTGTCTTAATGAGGACAGCCTGAGGTTTTTCTGCATACAGATTATTCTGTTGAAGAGAATGTTCAAAAATGGCTCAAATTCAGGATTCTGAAGTACATAAAGTGAACTTCAAAAATATGTTAAAGCTTAGCAAAACTGGTAGAACCGGGAGAGCACATAGCAAAATAAAAAGAGATTTCAGTACAGAGAACTATACAGATGATGCTCTTGGCTTGAGTTTTATTTTTCACATTAGCTTCATCTCACTTTTTGGGAAGCATCTACTGTTTTTTTGCCCCAATAAATTTAAAATGAGCTTCATCGGGCCATCCTCATCTTGGACTGGCTATTTGAGGCAGTAAAACCTGATGATGTGGAGACATTGCTAGAAACAGACACTTACGTATGTTTATATTAGATATTTGAGTGAGTAGGTACTGGGATGAACTTGTTTTGGGATTAATATAGATGGACTTTACAATTCTCTGGTCCAGTACTTTTCTATGCAAGTAAACTGAACGCTACCATAGTTTAATGTGAACTTAAAGGTATTTGGATCTGTTGCAGAGCTTCCCATCATCTGATTTCAAATGCCTGAGTTGTGTTGTTACTGCTGCTAATTCCACTTCATAATCTCACATCTGAAATTTGATTCATCTGCAGATGTTGGGCTGAAGACATGTAATTACAGTAAGGCGTAGACATGGCTCAAACCATAACAGGTCACAATGTTTAACAATGACATGAAATGATAACAATATTTAGTGACTAGTTAATATTTTTGTGATCTGTTCTCCCCTTGACTTGTTAACGCATAATAAAATTTTAACCAAAAACATATTAGTTCACCCTCAGCTTATCTAGGTGAAAAGTTGAATTCCCAAAAGTTTGATAGATAGTCATAAACAACTGTTGCTATCCTTAGGGTGGGGTTGTGTTCTACACGATGAGCTAATCCTACTGTAATTAACACCATCGGTAATTATCTTGAATTCATTTGATTCTTTGCATTTCCAGAATGCTGTAAGTGACACAACAGACATATCTTTTTACCAAGAGTCTAAGATGCTATTTAAAAATCACCCTTTGGTACTGTTCAGATTTCCTGGATATAAGATAGCTACAAAGTGTGCTGCTGTGATTTAAACAGGGCAGAACCTTCATAATAACATTGATGACAGCAATTAATACCGAAGCAAATGTTTTCAAATTTTACCAACTAAACTGAGATGTTTGGGTTTTTTTAATTGTGTGCTTTGTTACTGCTTGTGGTAATATGGATACCATTTTGGAAGGTCTGAAAATTGTTTACTGAATCAGCGTGTGATCAGCATTGAGTGCACACACCTAATTTAGTTGGAAACATTCTCACATTTGTGGCTCCAGTGGCAACTCACTGGTTCAGGAATGTGGGGAACAGTGAAATGAACAGGATAGAATGCCCATCAAATTCCCCAGGAGTGTCCCTGAGGCTGGCAATTGAGAGGAGCCAAGCATGGCTGCCATGTTATAATACAGCATTGCAGCCCCATGTGAAGGCAAGTGCTTGCCTTTCATGGAGCAGTCTCCAATATATCATTTCATCAATGGTTTCCAACCTGATCCTCAAAAACCAAACCCTAGTCCCTCTCTCCTTGTACACTCCCACCCTAACAGCATTATGGGTGACCCTACACCATTAGCACTGCAACGGTTCAAGGTGACAGCTCACCACCACCTTACCTAGGGCAATTAGGGATGGGTAATAATTACAGGCCTAGCCAGTGACACCCACATCACATGAACAAATTTAAAAAACCTACCATCTCCATCCTCTCTTTCCTCTGCAAATCCTGCCAAATAATTTCCATTTTCCCAAACTTCTTTTTTGAATCCCTGCAAACAGGTCTCCACCTACCCCTGTCACAGCGCAAAAACCTGCTCTTATTAAAATCACAGATGATACTGCATTTGACTGTGGCAAAAGTAAACCTTCCCTCCTCAATCTGTTGGCAGTCTTTGCAAAAATGACTACACCATCTCCTCCAGCACTTCTTCACTTTCATCTGGTTGCTGTCATGTGGTTACATTCATAGCTATCACGGCATAATCAGATCTTCATTTGCCATGCCTCCTTCCTATTTCTACAGTGTTATCTCTGGTGTCCTTCAGGGTCAATCCTTCACCACCTCTTCTTTCTCACTTATATACCATCTCTTGTGACCTCATCCGAAGGCACATCATTGATCAGTTCTACCTCACCACCATCTCTCTTAACACCTCCACTGTTTCTGAATGATCAGATTGCTTATCTGTACATCCAGTACTGAAGTCATTATTTTTGATGCCTGCTCCAAACTCCTTTTTCTGACTAGTGACTCCATCCTTCTCCTCCACAATCTCAGTCTAAGCCTGGCTGTTTACAGCCTTGGTAGCACATTTGATTCTGAAATGAGCTTCTGACCTCACACTCACGCCATCGCCATTGGGTCAGCTTTTGCAAATTGAGAATAATTCCATGATGTTAGTAAGGAGGACCTGGCAGAATTGACAAGGCTAAGGTTACTGTCATGGTTTCTGTTGTAGATGAATGTGTGAGGCATCGACTTTTTTTCTGTGGGGAGGTCATCGTCTAAAATTCAGCTATTGAGGTTTTATACTTTCTAAAGTGCATCAGGCTCCATGAGACAATAGCAGATATTTGTTTAAAATTCAGTAAAGTATTTTTAAACTGCTGAGCTGATAGATTACATTTAAGGCTAAACAATCCTGTGTCCCATTCTTGCTGTAAACTGAAGCAGATGATTATAATGTTTGATTTTGGTTGATGTGCAAAAGCTGGAGGGTTTTTTTATGTTTATGTATTACCAGCTCTTTTTCCTCCACAAGCAACGGCTATTGCCTGCTGAACATCTGGTTCCAAGCACTGATTCTGATAATTAGCTTATACTTACACTGAGCAGTAACAGCATGACTACAAGCTTGAACAAATCTGATTATACTCATCTGAACACTAAGCCATTTTTTTTTGCTGACGATGAAACTATAATGTCTGAGTGGGTTCGTTTCTAGCTGGCCTGCACTCAGCATGTTGATTAGTCACATCTGTGTCTTCCAAACTTTTGAAAACTCAAAATGAAATTTATTGGTACAAACTGAACTTTTGTCTGATTTGAGTGTATAATAAACACCTATTAGAAAATGTACTATTCTGATACATTCCCTTCTGAGATTCTCAAATGGAGGTAGTAACTATTAAGGGAAATGTAAATTGTGCTCTTGGTTAGCCTTTATATGACATTTGCTCAACTACTCCTGCTGGATTTATGCTTAACAAACAAGTTTATATCAGCAACTCCTATTATAGATATAGATATCGGAATTTATACTGCAAAAAGTAAACAAGAAGTGTATGAAGATGAGTAATGTTTAATATTATTTCTCCTGCCTCAGTTAGGTATCTGCTCAAGTTCAGCTCATCTGACAGTGCAGATAGTAGAAAAATCATCTGTCACATTGTTAAGACATAGAGAGCCCAAAGCTGCTCAGCCTGTAGTTACCTAATCTCAGCCAACATTCCTGAGATTGTCTCAGTTAATTTACTGCAGTGTAAGTAAAATTAAATGGCAGGACAAATAAGGACAGGTTGGCCATTGCTCTCACACCCTCCACAATCAACAAATCTAGTCCCATATGAAGAATTAACACTTTGTCAAGCTACTGAAAGGCAACAGCTATAAAGAATGCATTTATTTGCAAAACTTATAGAAGACAGCAAATTACATTAACAAACACTTTTGAGTTTAATTAACATTAGTAACTGTAATTGTAATGGTTTCTACTATCTGGGTCACTGACAAAATGCTGCATTGTATAGCTGTGAAGTTCCGACAGGTAGTAGCGATCCATTTCATTTACATATCCACAATTCTTTGCACTATTTTTAGGTTCTCACACTACCACCGTGGAAGTAAAATTGTTCAGTCATTCAGCCAAGCATGTTTTATCAATCAGAGATGTCCTCGTTTTTCAAGGACCGTAACTTCCCCTCCTCGGTGGTCGAGAACGCCCTCAACCGTGTCTCCCACATCTCCCGCACCTCATCCCTCACACCCCGTCCACGCAATAAAAACCAAAAAAGAATCCCCCTCGTCCTCACGTACCACCCCACCAACCTCCGGATCCAACGCATCATCCTCCGACACTTCCGCCATCTGCAATCCGACCCCACCACCAAAGACATCTTTCCCTCCCCACCCTTATCTGCTTTCCGGAGGGACAACTCTCTCCGTGACTCCCTTGTCCGCTCCACACTCCCCTCCAGCTCCACCACACCCGGCACTTTTCCCTGCAACCGCAGGAAGTGCTACACCTGCCCCCATACCTCCTCCCTCACCCCCATCCCAGGCCCCAAGAAGACTTTCCACATCAAGCAGATGTTCACCTGCACATCTGCCAATGTGGTATACTGCATCCGCTGTACCCGGTGTGGCTTCCTCTACATCGGGGAAACCAAGCGGAGACTCGGGGACCGCTTTGCAGAACACCTACGCTCGGTTCGCAATAAACAACTGCACCTCCCAGTCGCGAACCATTTCAACTCCCCCTCCCATTCCTCAGACGACATGTCCATCCTGGGCCTCCTGCAGTGCCACAACGATGCCACCCGAAGGTTGCAGGAACAGCAACTCATATTCCGCTTGGGAACCCTGCAGCCCAATGGTATCAATGTGGATTTCACAAGTTTCAAAATCTCCCCTCCCCCTACCGCATCCCAAAACCAGTCCAGCTCGTCCCTGCCTCCCTAACCTGTTCTTCCTCCCACCTCAAGCCGCACCTCCATCTCCTACCGACCAACCTCATCCCGCCCCCTTGACCTGTCCGTCCTCCCTGGACTGACCTATCCCCTTCCTAACTCCCTACCTACACTCACCTTTACTGGCTCCATCCCCGCCTCTTCGACCTGTTTGTTTCCTCTCCACCTATCATCTCCTCTATCCCTCTTCTATCCGCCTCCCACTCTCTCCCTATTTATTTCAAAACCCCCTTCCCCTCCCCCTTTTCTGATGAAGGGTCTAGGCCCGAAACGTCAGCCTCTCTGCTCCTATGATGCTGCTTGGCCTGCTGTGTTCATCCAGCCCTGCACCTTGTTGTCTCGGGGTCAAGCAGGCATGTGTTTTCACCACCTTCATTACCACCAATCTTCATCTTGTCAAAAAACAAGCTTTCCAGTGGTGTGGACATTGTCCACTGGATGGACGGAAAACTTTACAACCTCAATTGGTTGAAATCCAGAACAAAAATGACCCTGACCTTGCTTGTGGAACTTCAGTATGTAGATGACATGATCTGATACCAAGGCCACCGTGTATAAGGCAGTTATCCTTCTGACTCTTGTATATGGCCCTGGAACTTTGATTATGTACACACATCACATCCAGACCCTTGAGAAGTACCAACAATCTGTTTGAGAGGGACCTAGCGCGGGAAAATGAGACTAGAGTAGACAGTAGTGAATTTGGCAGTACAGACTTGATGGGCCAAAGGGCCTCTTCATTACTGCATGATTCCATGGATCAACTCACTTTCCTAAAACCACAACTAACAGAGAATAATCTGAAAAACGGAAGCGATCTATGTTACATTGCATACCGCAAAACACAATAAAACCTTTTTAAAAATGGAAGAGGGGTAAATCCAAGGGCATGAAATCTTCTCAATGCAGCTCATCCTCAAAATTGTAATTTAGCTTTGTGTAAACTTGTTGCAAATACCTTCTTCAGAGACATAATGAATACTAATAAAGCAGCAGTGATTTGAAAAAAAAACCTAAACTCTATTTTAAAAGTTCGAAATTTCATTTAGTTTATAGAGAGATATTCCTCTGTCTTAATAATGGGAAGTGATTTTGCTCAGCAACCACATTTAAGAGCTGCCAGTTCCTGAATCATAGTATTTATTTAAGAGGAAGCATTTTACAATTACCTACGTAAATGGAGGAAGTTGCTTGACTTTCCTGCTCGGTTTTCAGTTAGGACAAAAAGACATTTTATTGATGCAGTTTTGAAGAAAAACTACAGTAACTTGTGTTTACATTACAGTCGGTGTCAGATACAAGGAATTTGCATTCCAGTTTTCCAGTGTAATTGTAATCAATGTGTCTTCAATGAAAACTCACCATGAAAGACTGAAAAGGTTTCTTTGATTGCTTGGTGGGTAGATGTCCTGTCTCAATTGTAACAGAGGCAGGAAAACTCATAGTTCAATGGCAAGTTTGTGTTGAATTGGGTGAAAAGTCTAAGTACTGATAAGGGCATGTGTGTGGCCATTAGTGGACAGTGGAATTGGTTTTGATTGTAATATCCCTGCAACCCAAAGAACTTGCTATCCATGAGGAAGTGGAATAAGCAAGGTGTAATAAAATTTCTGGTATCAATCCCTACAGTATAGGCTTTCAGGAGAGAACAGGAAAAATATATGGTTGGGGGAAAAGAGAAAAGACAAGTCAGTTGAATGACTGGGGAAAAAAAACTTTTGTTAATGTCTTTAATTTTATGGGCAATGTCTTCCATAAATCTCAGGGACCCTATGTAGTACAGGTCTAAAAAAACAAATATATAGAAAATGTACATGTAATTTCTCTTGAAATCATAAAGAAGCTTGTTCTTGGAATACCTTCAGCACTCTCAAATAATAACTGTTACAACTTAGACTGTGCCATTGGATAAATTATATAATGGTTGAGATTGTCATGATTCACAAGATCCCTCAATGGTATTGTCACGTTTGCCTTAAATATGTCCATAATCCTGAACTCACAAATCAGTCATTAAAGTTTAATTCTTCAGTGAAAGATCAACTGAGTTGCACAATGATTTTGCAATTAATCTTACATAACCTTTGGTTTCGCTTTAAAATAAAGGGTTTCTTTCCAAAGATTATTTGCTGATGAGAACAAGACATTTGAGGGACGTGGAAAAAGCAGCAATGCTTAAAGCAAAAAAATCAGACTTAAGATGCATGAGGAGAATTTTGAACTCGGCTTCACTTCACTGATTGGAATTCTGGAAAGATCATTTAAGTGAACAGTTGTTCTTTTTACTGAAAGAAAGAATGTTTCTTTTGTCCAAAGAATACACAATTTCATACTGTTAAGAATCCAAAAAAATACATCAATAGCTTTAACATGAAATTGCATTTCTCATCAGTTTTATCTTCAGGCACGAATGGTGGGCGATTGGTCCAGACTGCTACGTCCGACACTTCAATTTGGCTTAATTGCTTGTGCAGTTTATGTGGGCCTCTCACGTGTGTCCGATTACAAACACCACTGGAGTGATGTACTGACTGGCTTAATTGAGGGAGCTATTGTCGCCATCTTAGTTGTAAGTAGAAATAAATTCTTCACTTACTGCTTTGTCATTGTTTACTGCTGAAGTAAAATACTGCAGAAACAGGGAAAGCTGAGATAAAAACAGAAAATGCTGGAAATACTTGGCAGGTCGGATGGAATCTATGGACAAAGAAACAACGTTAACATTTCAGGTCAATAATCTTTTATTGGAATTATTGTGGAGCTAGTGATTTTTCTTTTAGTTATAGAATTCCCATTCATGGAATAGGTAACTTAGAATTTTTATCTTGCAAAATTTACGACATGCATTTGTAAGTATTAAATTCAATGACAAAGAACAAGTGATCATTATAAGGTATTCACAAAGCTGATACATAATTATTTACTGCTTTGCTTAAGCAAAATATAATTGGCTTACATTCAATAATTTATTGAAATGCTACAACTTACACACAAGTATAAATAGAAACAAAAGACAAGGACATTCTTTTGACCATATGTAACATTTTTGTTTGCCAAGACAGCTCCAGTTTATTTCCCCATCAAGGATAAGCATTTGAGGGAAGTAATTTGTAGAATTATGAGGTTGGAACAAATCAATGGGACTTGGATGACAGACTTCCCACATGAATTGAAGAGGCCAAATGACCTTATCTGCATTGTAATTTCTTTTGGCTATTCGAAATAACCTTTAATATATTTGCCTATCCCGATGAAACATCTCAAGTGAACTTGGTGAGGCCCTGCATGTTCTGCAAGCACACCACCGTTTTTGTGAAGAGTTATTTTCTCCTGGGATTCCAGTTTAATTCAAAATTTATACTCAAGTCTCGTTAAGTCTACATACTGACTGAGAAGAATATTTCCTGAACCATGTTGCAAACTCTAAATTATTTCAAGTATCTCAATCAAATTATTCCTTTAACTCATCACCAGATGTTTCTCACAATAGCATCCCTTCATCTCAGGTGTTCTCCTAATGAATCATTGCCTTGAATTCTTTCAATGCAGGTGGAGATTCAAAACAGGAACGGTTCAAAATAAGCAAATAAAATTGAACATCCAAATTGTGACTGACCTGTCCGTCTCCTCTCCACCTATCTGCTCCTTTATCCACCTTCCATCCGCTTCCCCCCCACTCTATTTATTTCAGAGTCCCCTTCCCCTCCCCCATTTCTGAAGAAGGGTCCAGACCCTAAACAGCAGCTTTCCTGCTCCTCTGATGCTGCCTGACCTGCTGTGTTCATCCAGCTGTACACCTTGTTATCTCAAATTGTGACTGAGCCCTTTTGTGAGTCATCTGGGAAATATACAATATAAATGAACAGACATGATTATCAATGAGAACTGAAAAAACATACAAATCATTTAATCCCTGTTTTAGTATTGACTGACTTATATTTGACAACGTCTTGAAATGAAACAGTTTTCAGTCATGATGAGGACTTATGAGAATGACCAAGATAAAATCCAGTTTGACAGCAACTTGTAGCCAAGTCACAACTCACATGATTGCAGGAAGGCAAATGCTGTGTTGGTCTCTAATACAAAAGGTTGGAGTACAAGAATGGGGAACTCTTGCCATAATTGTACAGGTTTTGGTGCAACTTTACCTGGAGTACTTTAAAAGGCCTTCAAGGTGATCACATTGGAAGAGAAGATTTTGATGGGGTCAGTGAGATTGCGGGACACTGGACAATCTTGAATGAAGAGGCACAGTTTCAGGATAAAGCGCTGATCATTGGGTCTGGGATGAAGAGAAATCTCTTTACTCAAAGGATTTTGAATATTGGGAGTTTCTATCCCAGAAGATTGTGATGCACCAATGTTGACTACATTAAAAGTTCGGATAGATAGATTTTAGGAGCTCATGGGACCATGTGATAGGGGTGTAGCAGGAAATTGAAATTGAGGCTGGGGACCAGTCATAATCATATTAAATGGCAGACCAGGCTTGATGGGTTGTATGATCAACTTAATTGTTGTGTTTGTTGGAAATTCAGTGTTAAGCGGAAAGAGCTGCCTAAATTCAACATAACCTAGGGTTTACAGTTGGTGGCAGACATCAAGGAAATGGACCTGACTTTAGAGTCACAGTTGTTATGACACAGGACCAGAAGATCATAAGATGTAGGAGCAGAAGTAGACCATTCAGCCCATTCAGTCTGCTCCACCACTCAGATGATGGCTAATCTGATAATCCTCATCTCTGCTTTCCTGCCTTTTCACATAAATCCTGCTTCTTTTATTGATTAAAAATCTATCTCAGTGTTGAATATATTTAATAACCAGTCTATGCAACCCTCTGACACAGCCATTTGGACTAACAAGTCCTTGATGGATTTCTGCAGAGAATCTTATTACCTATTCCCATAACCTTGCAAATTTGTTTTCTTTAAGTGCCATCTAACTTCCTTTCAAAATCATCAGTTGTCTGTTCTGTCAGCATCCTTATTAGCCGTGAGTTTCAGGCCTCTGCCTTTCATGGTGTAAAAGATGACTTCTTTATATGCTTCTTGCATCTCTCACCAATCTGTGTCCCCTAATTCTGGTATCATCAGCTCATTGGAATAGCTTGTCTACTTTATCTAAACCTACTTCAATCCTGTAATGCTTTTGCTTCAAAGAGAACACATCCAACTGATGAAAGGTGTAGCCCGAAACATCGTCTCCTACTCCTCTGATGCTGCCTGACCTGCTGTGTTTCTCCAGCTCCTTATTGACACATCCAACTTCTCTAATCTAAACTTGTAGCTAAATTCCTTTCCTTGGGTCACTCCTGTAGTATGGTGACCAGAAATGGATGTAAACTGAAGTTGAAGCCCAACAAAATGTTTAAAACAGTTCAGTATAACCTCCCCACTTTTGTACTAATTAATTGCAGTACTTAGATCTAATGTTTTGTGATTAGGGTTCAGAAGAGATTTACCAGAGTGTTGCCAGGTATGGAAGGTTTGAGTTATGAGGAAAGGCTGGAACTTTTATCACTGGAGCATAGGAGGTTGAGCGGTGACCCGATAGAAGTTTATAAAATGATGAGATGTATAGATAGAGTTGATGGTAGTTGTCTTTTTCCTAAGATGGGGAATTTCAAGACTAGGGGGCACAATTTTAAGGTGAGAGGAGAAAGATTTAAAAAGACATGAGGCAAATTTTTTTACAGAGGGTGGTTCGCGTGTGGAATGAACTTCCAGATGAAGTGGTGGATGCAGGTACAATTACAACATTTAAAAGACATTTGGATGGATATATGAAGAGGAAAGGTTTGGAGGGATATGGACCACGAGCAGGCAGGTGTGTTAGTTATTTTGGGATTATGTTCAGCATGGACTGGTTAGACCGAAGGGTCTGTTGCCGTGCTGTATGACTATGATTCACGCACGACATTCAGATCCTTTTGAATCTCAGAGTATATGCTACTCAGACATTTATATAAAATTCACACACATTCTCAGCATTTTCCTCATCAACTTATTCCACTTTATATTAAAAAAAAGTAAATTATTCAAACATGATTTACATCCTAAAAATTCATGCTTGCTGTCAATTGAAACCACTTCCAACTGTCAATGGATTGTTTTTTCAATTATTACTTTTAAAGCATTGTCACCGCTCATATTGAACCGACCAGGCTATAGTTATCAGGATTGTCTTGCACACTTTATTGAATAATTGTGTTACATTTGCTACTTTGCAATCCTCTACCATCTCTCCAGTATCCCCTAACAACATCGTCTGTTAAGTAAGTTATTTGAACCAGGTACCTATCTCCTCTTTCCAGTACATCCCATCAGTTTCTGCCCCATTCATTACCAACTGGATTTTGCCAGCATCCTTTTCCTTGTTACATGCTGATACAAAATACTCGTGCTGAAATACCCTGAGCAGCAGCTACTGCACGCAGAGTTCTTCCAACCAGATGCTGATGTAGCATAGAGTCACAGAAAACTGGACACACTCCTTTTTCATGGCACCAGCTGCCGTATTATGGCTGGTAAATTCAAAGATCCAGTTCTTAAATGTGGTTTAGTGACTGCAGGTGCATGAATAAGTAAATGGATGAATGGTTAGGTGCACGTGGGTGAGCAGTTAAGGCCAGGGATGGGTGGCTAGTTGGGGGCAGGTTGAGTGATCGGGGAGTAGTCATGAGGTCCAGGGGTTGTGGAGTTATCCAGTTATGTACCAGGTTTTAATAAAAGTAAATTACTGCAGATGGCGAAGATCTGAAATAAAAGCAGAAACGGAGAAAATAGGAACACTTTGTCCCATTGAGTCCATTCCACCATTCAACATGATCATATTTGATTCTGTCAGGATCAGACACCGACAGAAAGGAGGACTACTAAAGATGGAAAACGTGTCCTAGAACAAAACAGAAGAGTCCAAATGGTGCTAGATATAGATGAAGAGTAGTTGGTATTAATGGTAGGCGTTCATAGCAGAAAATTGGTGAATTCTGCTGAGATCAAACCCAGGCATACAGAATAATGGGTATGGGGAGAGTAGTTAAAATGGAAGACAGAGTTCACGGTCTGAAGTTGTTGAACTCAATATTGAATCCTGAAAGCCATAAAGTGCTCAAGTGGAAAATGCTATGGACCTTCCTATGCAATTGCAAGAAGTGCAACATTCACACCTTTACCATCTCCTTCCTCACTTCCAAGTCCAGAAACTAGTCACAGAGTCATACAGCACAGAAACAGACCCTTCGGTCCAACTCATCCATGCCGATCAAGTTCCCCAAATCAAACTAGTCCCATTTGCCTGCGTTTGGCCCATATCCCTCTAACCCTTTCCTATTCATGTATCTGTCCAAATGTCTTTTAAATGTTGTAACTGTACCTTCGTTTACCACTTCCTCTGGCAGCTTATTCCATACATGTTCCACCCTCTGTGTAAACGTTGACCCTCAGCTCCTTTGAAATCTTTCTCCTCTCGCCTTAAAAATATGTCCTCTAGTTTTGAACTCTCTCATTCTCGGGAAAAGACTTTTGCTATTCATCTTACCTATGTCCCTCATGATTTTAGAAACCTCTAGAAGGTCACCCCTCAACCTTCTACACTGCAGTGAAAAAAGTCCCAGCCTCTCCTTCTCACGCAAACCCTCCAGTCCTGGCAACACCCTAGTAAAGCTTTCCTGAACCATCTCCAGGTGAAGCAGTGATGTACTTTCAATCTAATCTACTATCTTTATTGTTCACAACACAGCCTCTTCTAGATTCACAAGATCAAATGCAGACTGGGTGACTGCCTTGTGGAACACTATGTTCTGCTTACAAGGAAGATGGCAGCACAGTGGCTCTGTGGTTAGCACTGCTGTCTCACAGTGCCAGGGACCTAGGTTCAATCCCAACCTCGCGTGACGGTCTGTGGAGTTTGCACATTCTCTGTGTGGGTTTCCTCTGGGTGCTCGGCTTTCCTCCCACAGTCCAAAGACGTGCAGGTTATGTGGATTGGCTATGCTAAATTGCCCCATAGTGTGTAGATTGGGTGGCTTTGGCAGGGGGATTGTGGGAATAGGGTAGAGGAATGATTCTGGGTGGGATGCTCCTCAGAACTTCAGTGGACTTGTTGGGCTGAATGGCCCTTTTCCGCACTGCAAGGATTCAATGGAAAAATCCTGACCTTCTGGTCACTTGCCATTTCAATACATCACATTGCTCTGATGCAAATATTTCTGTGTTCCTGCAAAACCCCATGCATGCAGGTAGAACTGCACCTCAATTTCCACTAAGGCACTTTCCAGCCTATATCACTTTTCCAGGCACCTTCGGTTTCAAAGAGTCATATTGGACTTACTTTTATTCTTCGTTTGTTCTTTCATAGGCTGAGTGCATTGCTGACAAGACTGCATTAATCACTTGTTTCTAATAATACTTATGAAGTGAGTGGCTTCTTCAGCCTGAAGTCACATGTTGAGCAAACTGAATGAGGGCAGCAGATTTTCTTCCCTGAAGGCCATTAATGAACCAGATTTTCTTTTATGACAATCAATGATAGTTTCATGGTTTCCATCACTAAGATTAGCTTTCAATTCCAAATTGAAACTCCACCAGCTACTGTGGAGGGATTTGAGTCCACTCCCAGGGAGGTGTGTCTGGGTGAACCAGTCCAGCGATATCACCACCACGTTACCATTTCCCAGTATCTCCACATATGATGCCAGAGATAGAGTTTCTCCAGCATTTTGACTTGAATCTGTCCAACATGCCTTAGATATTTATCCAGGTTAGTCAGCTAAAGTTGAGTCTTGGGAGCAGGAAAAGTGCCCATTGGAAGTTTAAACTTCCCAGGCAATTCACACACAGATCCGTGTGGAGGCCGCCTGATGTACTTCTCACTGTCCATCCCATCTCCGATAAACTGTAGACCTAAAGATTAGAACCTTTAAATGTTTTCACATTGTCCTACCCCTCTGGCACTTTGCTCCTAATAGTAAGTGGGTAGTAAGAAGTAGGTTGGGGCCTGTTTACATGCTGGTAAATATTCTGAGATCCCTTTTATGTTAGTTATTATTCTGTTCTCATATTCTGCCTATGTTACTGTTAACAGTCTAACAGTACTCACTGTTAAAAATCTAAATCAAACAGCAATTTCCAGTTAAACACAAAGCCCAGGAAGTTGCTGTCTGAGATGTCCTGAACCTTCAACAGTCAATACATGAAACATAATAGATACAGAAACAGAAGTTGCTGGAAAAACTCAGAAGGTCTGGCAACATGTGCAAAGAGAAATCCAAGTTAACATTTTGAGTCTGGTGATCCTTCCTCAAACATAATAGATACTTGCTATCCTTGCCAGGGAAAAAATATTCCTTTTATTCTAATGTAAGCGATTTTGTTTTGTACACAATAAATTTTGATTATTCCCAAGCAACTGGAGACTGAAAATCAACTTGTACAAACGCAGTCTTTCTTTAAGAAGTTGGAATGTAGATATTTCAAAAATGTTATTTTTGTCCCTTAATTTCACCTTGCTTTCCCTTATTTTGCTTGCTATAAATGATTTCACACCAAATTGAGTATTTTAAACTACATTTGCCTCAGACTCTGCTGAGAATGAACACTTTAATCTGATTAATTAGAATTTGTTGTTTTTTCCTCAGTACAGGATAGGATAAAATCAAATAGGTGGGATGGTGCTGGCAGGGCTGGATGCCTGGATGCCTAAACTGAATGACTTGTAATCCATTTTACTAATTTCAGCAAGTTTGAACGCAAAATGACACAAAATAAATGGTTGGTTACATTTGCTCAATGCTGACTGCAAATTTCAGTGTGGTTTTAGTCTACCTTATAATAAACTGTAGAAAACTGTCGTCGATCCAAGATGGAAAGTCAAACAATCAGCAGAGGATTGATAAATTGTGAGGGAACCAGGTGATATCAGTGTACATGAACAAACTGACCTCATATCTTGCTGGCACCTTAAAACCAAGCATAGGTTTGGGAAGAAAAACCATGTTAAATGTGCTCTGACAACATTGTACAACTGACCAGAACAATGGAGGATGAATCACCGTGTTTACTAATCCTGTGGTGTGAAACAAACTCAGACCAATTAAAACCGAACGTAATGTATTGCCAATATTGCTACTTAAAATATTTCAATTTTCCATGTGCTTTTCTAGAAACAACCTTGGTGCCATTTGGTTTTTCTTCCAAAAAAGGTTTTCAGACCTATGTTACTTGCTTCTGCCCAGATGTATTCTCAGATTTCATTAATAACCTGCTTGTTTGAATAACATGCAGAGAATAGAAAGACAATTTGATCACAGCCACTCTAAATTCAAATACTATTCTAATGCATCTTTTCTTTTTAAATCAGGTGGTGTTTGTATCAGACTTTTTCAAAGATAGAGTGGTTAGAATTTCATCTTCAGATGAGGAAAATTCACATTCAACTCTTCATGAAACACATGGAAACCACTGTGGCAGGAATCATCAACAATAAAAGATCATCCTGGGCATCAGTGAATGTAAATCTGTCTGACAATGTAACTATCAGAACAGAATTTCATGATGCACACCTACTCAAGTTGATAACCATCTTTATGGATAAGCATCTGCTGCTATACCCTTGGAATCCACTTTGTATATATTAAATATTCTTGTATACAATTAAATTTTGTTTATAATTTCGTTTTTTTATTTCTACCTTAAACTGTTAACACTAAAATGATGTGAAGCAGTCAGATTAGTGCAAAATGTAAAATGTTTATTAAAATAACAGTTATGTACAGTTTCAGCTGTTGAAGCTTGCTTTGATGGTGCTTGAGTTCAACTACACACAAAAGCAGTGGAAAATAAAAAAATATACAGTCTGCCAATCCTCATTCGTTGTCTATTTATTCCTTAACCAGAGACATCTCTCCATAAAAATCATGTACCTCAATGCTGCTGGACATTTGACAAATGTTTTTTGATTTCAACCTGAAAGTCGATAGTACTTCTGCTACTTATTCAAAATTACAAGTAAAGACTTGCAGCAAACACAATATCTCTTTTGATCTTGGTAATGCCTGAAAATAAAAGATAATCCTGTATTAAAGAAAAATTCTTATGGTTCAACCAGAATATCCGAGTTTTCAGCAGTTGCCTTTCTGCATTCACACTTATGCTTTGCTGCTGATGCCTACCAACAGGTAAAGATGTAGTTGGTCCTAAAATTGTATTAATTCATGGTGAGAATTTGGAAGTTCAAGCATAGAAAAAAAATCAATGTAATGGAGCTCCTTATTTTTTGTCTTAACTCAGAACTGGCAACTAACTCTTCTCCTTCATTTCTGAATGTTATTATTTTCTTCCCTAGTCCTAACTTGTACTTGGTCATGAATCCATGAATACTGACAATGTCACATTTTTGTCAGATAAAGCACAGACTATCATGCAATTCATCTCTTGGAGGAGACCAGGAAGAAGATCACTGGTGTATTTTATCTTTAACTCAAGGATTCTGACAAAATCAAATGTGTTCTGAATGCAAAGATCATTTAGCCCTGCACAAACTGAGAATACCTCGAATGCTTAACTTCTTTTTGGTAATAATTGTCAAACGCAATATAATGGTCTGTAAATAAGTGCAAATTTTCAGCACAAGTAGTGATAAATCTTTTGTATGCATTCACGTGACATCAGCAGCACTGGTTTTCCTGACATTTATTTCCCAAATCTAATTGCCCTGAGGTGGTGGTCTTGAGTTGCCTTGAATTGGAGCAGTCTTTGGAGCATAAGTACACATTCAATACTGTTAGGAAAAGAGTTTCAGGATTTTGACTCAGCGACAATGAAGAAACATGAAGCTCCAAGTTTGAATGGCATGAGACTTGGACGGGAGCTTGTAGTGATGGTGCTCCCATGTTGCTCCATTTTTCAAGATAGTAGAACTGGAAGATTTGGATGGTTTTGTGTAAGGAGCTTGGTGAATTTATGGCAGTGCATCTTGGTACATACAGCCACTGAATGTAATGACGAAAGGAGTGAATGCTGAAGGTGGCAAATGTGGTGCCAAATCTACCAAGTTTTTCTGAATGGGCGTCAAGTTTCTGCACTGCACCTGTTATTTGTCACAGACTTCCCAGCCTCCAATCTGCTCTTGTAACTACAGTATTTAGATAATCGGTCCAGTTCTGTTTCTGATGACTCGTAACCCCTAGGATATGGGGGATTCAATGGTAGTGCCTTTGAACATCAAGGGCTGATGATTAGATTATTAGTTGGAAGGGTCATTGTCTGGAATTTGTGGCACAAATGTTACTTATCAGACCAAGACTAGATGCTCTTCATGCCTTGCTGCATACAGATATGGGTCAAGTTAGCATCTGAAGAGTCACCAATGGTGTTGAACACTGTGCAATCATCAGCAAATATTGCCCAATTCTGACCTTCCAATTGAGGTAAGGTCATTGTTGAAGCAAGTCTAGGAAATTATCCAAGTAAGTTCTTCAAAGAAGTCCTGTTGACAGTTTCATCACAAAGCTTTATTTATGAAACATAATGCAGTTAAATGACTCGATGAATTAAAATTATTATGACCGTTGCCATTTTTAGTGCATGGCCTGGTATTCCAATTTGTCAACTACCATGCACCGTTGTCTGTTTTAAGCCAAGTAAGCACGTACGCTATGAAAGCTGGCCCACCTAGTTACAGTTGTGATCAGCCACATATGGTACTGCATTGTTCATTTGTGGAGGTGAAAGAGCTGTTCCTCATCACTTCACATTTCAGGAATTAGGATGTGGAGGTGCCGGTGTTGGACTGGGGTGGACAAAGTCAGAAGTCGCATGACACCAGGTCATAGTCCAACAGGTTTATTTGAAATCACAAGTTTTCGGAGTGTAGCCCCTTCATCAGTTGAAGTCAGAGAAGCACACAGCCACAGAATTTATAGGCAGAGAGATCAAAAGATCATACAAATGGTGCAAGTGGAATGTTGAATAATAAGCCTCTGCAGGTGGTCAAAAGTGTTAGACAGGGCAAGTAAAGTGTCAAAAGTTGAATAACAAGTGAAGGGATGACTTATAATCCAATTAAATGAGACAGAGAGACAATTACATCCTCTGCAAGACATGTCAGATCATTGACATGGATACTACTATCACACATGGTAACACTACCCACCACGTACACAGCAGATACTCATGTGACGTAGTCAATGTTGTCTATCTCATATGTTGGCTGCAGGCAAGGATGCCCTGAGACATGGTATATTGGCAAGATCATGGAGATGCTACAATGGATGAATGGACACCGCGCAACAATCACCAAACAGGAATGTTCCCTCCCAGTCGGGGAACACTTCAGCGGTCAAGGACATTCAGCCTCCGATCTTTGGGTAAACGCTGTCCAAGGAGGCCTTCGAGATACACAACAACACAAAGTCACTGAACAGAGACTAACAGCCAAGTTCCATACCCATGAAGACGGCCTCAACCGTGATCTTGGGTTCATGTCGCACCATATGTGACCCAACTGTATCTATAAAATCTTCCTTACTGTCCTGTTTTGACACCATCACCATGATTAATTGTTATGATCTCTCTACCTTAATTAGTTTGTACAGTTTTGAATTACTTATTACTTTGGTTAGACCCTTGGCGTGCGACTTATCTCTTTCTTGTTATTCCAGTCATTTGGTTTGTCTCCAGCACCACCTTATTTTTAATTTTTTGTAATTATCTCCCTGCCTCACTTAATCGGATTTTTGGTCATCCCTTCACTTATTATTCAGCTGTTGACGCTTTACTCACACCATCAGACACTTCTGATCACCTGCAGAGACTTATTATCTGACACATCAATCACAATTCTGTGCCTGCGTGCTTCTCTCTCATGTCACCTGAAAAAGGGGCTATGCTCCGAAAGCTTGTGATCACAAATAAACGTGTCTGACAATGATCTGGTATCGTGTGACCTCTGACTTCAGTAGTTAGGTAAAGGGCTTCGTTTTTCCAGTCAAATGGAAGCCAATATCTTGGGTTCCCCTTTCTCAAGTTTATGTGTCTCTTCTCAGTCCTCTGCTCCTTAGGGGTTGGCAATGACTGCTAATAGTTGAGATATCTTTTGACATTTTTCCAAAGCTATCTGAATTTTTGTTCCCTATTGTAATAGTCACTAAATCCCATTACATTTACTTTGGATGGAATTTCCCTGGCATCGGTTGTTTTGATCTGCCAAAACCTATAGCTTAAGTCATGTCAATGAACTGAACCTCCAGGGAGAGAATAATGTTTCCTTTGAACAATCACTACTTTTATGGAAAAGGTAAATAATCAACCGTGAATATGTTAAGCTGGGAATGACATTACTGCAATATATGATTGCAGAACAAAAAGAACTTTTTTAAAACTTGGCAATACAACCCTCCCAATAGTAATAATGACTTAAATACAAACCTTCTGCAAATTTATTTTCCAGTTCTGTGTTTCCTATGGCCTTTGCTGCTTGACACATCTGCCGAAGAAGTTCTTCCAATCGTCTCATACAGCGAATTATACTCCCTGTTTAAAAATAACAAAATGATCATTGCTGTATTAATTGGGCAGAAAAAAGATTTTTTATTAAAAAAACAGCAAATATGGACCATATTAATTTAGCTTGGCTAGCTTTAATGATGGCCTTATTGCACTTCCATTGGCTTAATGGTCTTTGATAAATTTGGATTTCATGACTTTTCCCCATATAACAAGGTGTAAATATTGCTAATCAAATACCTCAGTGTTACATAAAACATGGTGTATGCTGCAAAACGAAAAAATGCAATGTTGATATAAGTAATATCATTAGGATTCCAGTGAAACATACTGGGATGCAGGATTTTGACTGGCATTCTATAAGTGGTTAGGTTTTAGTTTACATATCAAATGAACATTTTTTCTGAAACAAAAATCTCGAGATTTATTACATAATGCAGACCTACCCTACAAAGATGTCACTCCAGTAGTTAATTACAGACAGATGCTACTTTAATCCTACGTTAACAAGAATACTCATTATTGAACAGAATTATCTCAATATTTTACAGTTGGGTAACTATGCATGGACAGGTAATAAAGCAGCAAAAAATGGATAAAGAACATGATCTAAAAGAAAGTTCTTGAGAAAAAGTTTGAAATTAAGACAGAAAGTGGAATGACAGAGATGTTGGAGGTTTAGAAATTACAAATGAGGCCAGAGGGTTGGAGATGACTGCAAAGGTTGAAGCCATGATGTGATGTGAGGGCCAAATAAAACACTCAGAAGTCACATGACACCAAGTTATTGTCCAACAAGTTTAGTTGAAATCACAAGCTTTCACAGCACTGCTCCTTCATCAGGTTTGAAATCACCTGATGAAGGAGCATCACTCTGAAAGCTTGTGATTTCAAATAAATCTGTTGGTTATAACCTGGTTTTGTGTGACTTCTGATTTTGCCCACCCCAGTCCAACACCTGCACCTCCACATCCAGAAAATAAATCCTCCTGTTGACTTTGAGACATTGAAAGTCAATGAAAATGGAACGACAGGAATGCAGGTCTCAGTACAAGTACACAGGCTTGATATTCTTGTGGATGGCAGCAGTGGGGAGATAAGGGTAAAGAATTTTGGACATCAATTTTGAAGTGCTATAGTGTTGATCAGGAATTTAATAGCAGAGGGGGCGTGACAGGGTGAAATAATTCTTTGAAGAGGTGATCAAACACGTGGATGAAGGTAGAGCAGTGGATGTGGTAAGGATGGCTGGATTTAAGTAAGGCGTTTGATAAGGTTCCCCATGGTAGGCTCATGCAGAAGGTAAGGAGGCATGGGATAGGGGGAAATGTGGCAGATTGGATTCAGAATTGGCTGACCCTTAGAAGTCAAAGGGTGGTAGTGAACGGAAAATATTCAACATGGTGCTCAGTTACGAGTGGTGTACCACAAGGATCTGTCCTGGGTCCTCTTCTATTTGTGATTTTTGTAAATGATTTGGATGAAGGAGTGGAAGGGTAGATTAGTAAGTTTGCTGACGATATGAAGGTGGGTCGCGTAGTGAATACTGCGGAGGGCTGTTCTAGGTTACAAAGGGACATAGATAGGATGCAGAGCTGGGCTGAGAAGTGGCAGATGGAGTTTAACCCTGAAAAGTGTGAGGTGATTCATTTTGGAAGGACAAACTTGAAAGCAGAATACAGGGTTAACGGAAAGATTCTTGGCAGTGTGGAGGAGCAGAAGGATCTCGGGGTTCATGTTCACAGTTCCCTGAAAGCTGCCACCCAGGTGGATAGCGTTGTTAAGCCAGCGTATGGTGCATTAGCTTTCATTAATAGACGGATTGAGTTCAAGAGCCGTGAAGTTATGCTCCAGCTATACAAAAGCCTAGTTTGGCCACATCTGGAGTATTGTGTCCAGTTCTGGTCGCCTCATTACAGGAAAGATGTGGAAGCGTTGGAAAAGGTGCAGAGGAGATTTACCAGGATGTTGCCTGGAATGGAGGGAAAGTCTTACAAGGAAAGGTTGAGAGAGCTAGGGCTTTTCTCTTTAGAACGACGAAGGATGAGAGGTGACTTGATAGAGGTGTACAAAATGATCAGAGGTGTATATAGAATGGACAGCCAGAGACTTTTTCCTAGGGTGGAGGTAGCTATTACGAGGGGGCATAGTTTTAAAGTGAGCGGAGGTAGATATAGGGGAGATGTTAGAGGTAGGTTCTTTACTCAGAGAGTGGTCGGGACGTGGAATGCATTGCCGGAGAGGGTAGTGGAGTCGGCCTCATTAGGGGCATTTAAGTGGCTATGAGATAGGCATATGGATGATAGTATAAGGTAGGGGTGGAGGTTAGATAGACCTTAGGTTTAGGGTAAAAGTTCAGCACAACATCGTGGGCGTACTGTGCTGTACTGTTCTGTTCTATATTCTATGTTCTAATGTGTCTATTCCTTTCAATGCTGGTTTTAAAACCCCAATCTTGAACTTTAGGAAGTTCCAACAAATAGCTTATGCTTTCCGGTGCAATTTAAGGTGGGCAATAATTGCCAGGGAAGTGCATTCTCGTGAACAATTAAAAGATTATATACCTGATGGATTTGTCACAATTGATTAATGCCTATATCTTGATGGCAGGCAGAGATTTAAAGATTCTGATTGTCTTCAGAATTAAGTTCAATTTTTAACAAATCATTTAATGCATGGCAGCATTCAGTACATTTTGGGTATAGTATTAACATTACAGACAAGATGGATTTTTGTAATAGAACAGTTGACTCCGTTATATTTAGTCCAAACTTTTCAAATTGCAACTGTGTTACTTTGATAAACTTCAAAGGAATAAGTCAACAGCTGATGTTTTATCAAATTAATAACAAATATAACAGTCCATGAATGGAAATTAATGGTAACCTGAATGAATTATTTACCACAAGCCAATATTTTCAAAATCACCTAGTCAACTAAAAACAAAACGCTTCACAAGTTTAAACATATATTCCATCTTATAATCATTTCAGGTTCATTGTTTAAATATGGAAATATCCAAGTGACAGGCTCAGTGTTATGACATCATGTTTTCAATGTGACAGATGTTAGCCTCAATGTGCAGCGCAGCAATATGCATTTCTGAATGAAGCTGATGTGTCATTACAAAAAGGCATCGTTGTTGCTCAGCGAAATGCAATCCTCAAAGCAGAGATTTGGACTCGCCATAATGTACAAATGTTGTTAGATTTGAGAAGGCTGTGCATCATTTGTAGATATGGGGCCTTGAAAATCAAACAAAAATGTCGCAGATTTACCTTGAATATTAAGTGGCTTTGATTAGAATCATTTTAATTATTGCATGGCAAAGTCCTGTAGTGAAATAAATTACTCCCTTTGTTGATCTGCAATACTGTCAGAACTGCTGCAAAAAAAATCTGGCATAACTATAAATGAATTTCTGTCCATGAATCCCAAGGTTGCAAGAAGTCCAAAAACCCATCTGGAATGAATCAGAACAGGGCAGAAATCCAAGACAACTAAAGTTGCTGCAATTCCAAAAGCAGAGCCACGCTGCACTTGGCACAATTCAAGTTTCATTTCAACCTTTAATTACACATTAACAGGACAAAATTTTCACCCATATGCACTAGTAATCAAAGCTAGCAAAGCACCATTTACAACCTTAAATTCTCTGAAATAATGTGAGACAGTTAATGATGTTAAAGTCTCTAGGTTGTTGCTGTTAGTAAAACTTCCGACTTACTTAAAAATCTAGGGCACAACAAGCTTCCCATCATTAAAACCCAATGTTAGTTTAATGTCATACCTCATTAGGCAACTAAGCTAACGTGAGTGTGCTGGGGGAAGGAGGCTCAGTTACTCAATGGAAAATAGTCTGATTGGCCACAATATCAAATTAGGAAGTAGAGTGGAATTAAAGTGCCAGCTGTGAAACTACAGGATCAGCAAAACAAAATGAGTGGGCCAAGCAACAGATGAAATTTGATGCAGACAAGGTTAAAATATTGTAAGACAAACTAGGTGAAACAAGTACTCCACGACTGAGAATGGAAATTAAATGAAACAAAGTCTTACTTGGCTCAATATTTCAGATTATGCATTGCAATCACCAATGCTGATAGAACATTGAACTAGATGTCTTAAACACTATAAATCAGAGGAAACCAGAAAATTCAGGAAAAACTCAGCATGTTAAGGAGCATATGTGGAGAGTAAAACAAGTTAATATTTCAGATTTGTGACCTTTCATCAAAACTGAGGAGATGCAATAGGTGTTGAACAAAGGACCTGAGGAGCGGGGCCAAAAGGAAAGTTGGATATATAATGTGGGAAACAGGAGAGACTGAATGACATTAGCTCACCCTCCATGGCCATGGGGCAAGAAAGAAACAAAAAAAAGGAAGTGCTTAGAGCAGATATGCTACTGTATGACAGCAAAAAAAAATGAAGCAAATGTAAGAAAGGAAACAAAATTCAGGACAGATTTGACCATCCAAAATTGCTGAATTCAGTGTTGAGTCTGGAAGTCTGCAAAGTACCAAACTGAAAGATGAGATACAGTTCCTGAAGCTTACACAGAGTGTCATTGGATCAAACTGTGCACCCTACTACACTCAGTTAAGATTGTTAAGTGATTGTTAAGAAATAAATGAGATCTTCAAACAGTGGCACTGTGCCTAAAAGAGCTATGATGCTGATCCTTGCATCAGAGATTTGAGTAAAGATCTGAGAAACTGGAGGCTTCTCTGACTGTAACAGAGGTATTGGAGGTGACCTTACAGAGGTTTGCAAGATAACTAATAGAGCAAATACGTTAATTATGGAATACTACTTTGAATTAAAGAGTGGGAACAGGAGACAGGTTCAAAACGATAACTTTAGAATCTTCAAACAGTGAATGAAAATTCTGGAATCATTTAAGAAACATGCAAAATTCAAGGTAAGAGATTTTTTTTATGAATGGATATACAAAGATGGGACAATTATTTTTCCACAGCTTTAAGTATTGTGTAATTAGAATTTTATTTCACTGCTTTGGTACATAACAGAAATACCTCCATAACATGGTGAAAGTTTGAGGGAAATAAATGCTACTTAGCAACAAACTATATCTCAACATGACAGCTTTCTTTAAATGAAGAAAACTGACCAGCATGTCTAGTGAAAACTCAATCTCTGAAAGAATTAGCACAAAGTATTTAGCTTGCATTTGGAGTGAGGAAAACTGTCTTTAGAAATAAAAATAAACATGTATACTCTTCAGGTATAATGGGGTCACAACCACTATTTTAATGCTCTTTGAGCCTACAAGAGAGCAATCTTAAATGGATTAAAAACTACAAAATCAGAAGTATCCATTAATAAATGCTATTCAGGTTCATATGCAGAAGAAAAGATTCAAACCTTCCATGCTCACTTCTTAAGATGGGCCAAATGGCTGCCTTCTGCACCAGAACAATTGTGAGAAAAAAGCAAAGTTGTCAGTGTTCACGAGGGACAGGACAATGCAGATACTGAAATTAGGGAGAAAGACAGTGATACAATTTTAAAAATTAGCATAGACAGACAGGAGGTTCTGAGTGAGGAAAGGGGGCGGGTAATAATTTTCAATTCCTCTCTGCCCCCAGGGAGAGGTGCCAGAGGTTTGGAGGACAGTCAATGTGGTGCCGTTATTCGAGAATGAAGCGTGGGATAAATCAGCAAACTACAGAGCTGTCAGGCTAACCTTTGTGGTGGGGAAACTATGGGAAACAATTCTGAGGGACAGAATTCATCTGCACTCGGAGAAGCAGGGATTAATAAAGAATGGTCAACACGGTTTTGTTACAGGGAGGTCATGTCTGTCCAACTTGATTGAATTTTTTGAAAGGTGGGGGGAGCCATGATTGAGGTGTGGAAGATTATGAGGGGTACGGACACGGTGAAGAGAGAGCAGATGTTCCTCTTGGTTGAGGGGACAATCACGAAGGCATCGATTTTAGGGTAAGGAGCACGAGATCCAGAGGGGATTTGGAAAAAACTACTTTTCACTCAGTGAGTGGGGGAATCCAGAATGCACTGTCTGGGAAGGTAGTGGAAACTTAAGACTTCACAACCTTTAAAACATATTTGGATGAGTACTTCAAATATCATAACAACCAAGGAAAAGGGACAAGTGCAGAAGATTGGGATTAGCACGCATTCAATGGTAGTTATGTCAACGCAGACTCGATGGGCCGAAGGGCCTTTTCTGCGCTGTGTGAATCTATAAATCTAGGTAACCAGGTGTGTAGATGAGGGCAATACATTTGATGTAGTCTACTCGGACATCAGCAAGGCTTTTGATAAGATCCCGCAGAGGAGACTGATAGTGAAGGTGAGAGCCCTTGGGATCCAAAGAAATTTGGCTAATTGGATCCAGAATGGGTTAGCAGCAGGATGCAGAGAGGTTGAGGGGTGTTTCTGTGACTGTAAGCCTGTGTCCAGGGGGGTTCACATGGATCAGGGCTGAGGTTGTTGCTATTTTTGGTATACATACATGATTTAGACTGAAATGTAGGGACACTGTTTGGTAAGTTTGTAGATGACACGAAAGTTGGTGGGGTGGTAAGTCATGAGGAGGATAGCGTTAGGTTAGGTTACAGGAGGATATGGATGGGAGGGTCAGATGGTTGATCAGTGGCAAATGGAAATCAATCTGGATAAGTGTGAGGTGATGCACTTGGGCAGAACAAACAAGGCAAGGGAATACATGATGAATGGCAGAACCCTGTAATGCACCGAGGTTCAGGTAAGTAAAGTCGTTAAGACGGCACATGGAATATTTGTCTGTATGAACTGAGGCATAGAGTTTAAGATCAGGGAGAATATACTGGAACTGTATAAAATGCTGATCTGTCACAGCTAGAGTACTGTGTACAATCATAGGAGGGATGTGACTGCACTCTATAGGGCACAGAGGAGATTTTCCAAGAAGTTAGATTGGACAGTTTTAGTTATGAAGTTATTGGATAGATTGGTGAGGCTGTTGGTTTGCCCGCCGATCTGGCTGTTATCGTGCAGACATTTTGTCACCATGTTAGGTAACATCATCAGTGCGGCCTCCAGTGAAGCAACGTTGTTCTACTCCGCTTTAATTTACATGATCCGGTCTGTTAAGTTGGGTCGTGTAATTTCCAGTTCTTTATTGCATGGGTTTGTATATGGGCTCTAATTCCACATGTTTGTTAATTGAATTACGGGTTGAAAACTAGGCCTGTAGGAATTCCCATGCGTGTCTGTGGTTGGCTTGAGCTAGGATGGTCACGTTGTCCCAGTTAAATTGATGGCCTTCATCATCCGAGTGCACTGAGATGAGGGAAAGCTCGTCGTGTTGTTTTGCTGCGAGCTGGTATTCGTGTATCCTGATGGCTAGTTTCATTCTGGTCTGGCCAATGTAATGTTTGTTGCAGTCATTGCAAGGTATTTTGTAAACTATGTTGGTTCTGCATGTCATGGGTATGGGGTCTTTGGTCCTTCTGAATGTTTATCAAAGTGTGGCTGTGGGATTGTGTACTACCATGATTCCTAGTGGTTGTAGGAGTCATTGTCAGTTCTGATATGTTGTTGATATAGGATAGCGTTGCCAGTGTCTTGGAGTGTACTGTGTCCTCTTGGTGTTGTCCATCTAGGATGCACCTGCGGATGAAGTTGTTCGGATATCCTTTGTTAGCAAATATCGTGTATAGGTGCTCTTCCTCCTTCTTGCATAGTTCTGGCATGTTGCAGCGTGTTGAGGCTTGTTTGAATAGTGTCCTAACACAGCTTTGTTTGTGGACGTTGGGGTAATTGCTGTGGAAATTGCTGTGTGGGTTGCCTTCCCATATACTGTGGTTTGGAACACCCCATTGGTCATTTGTTCTACCCTGATGTTTAGGAACGGAAGTCGATTGCTGTCTTCTTCTGCTCTCGTAAATTTGATCCCAGTGAAAACGCTGTTGATGAGATGGAGTGTTTCTTCTAACTTGGTGCGTTTAATAATGACAAACATGTCGTACATGTATCGGATCCACAGTTTTGACTGTATGAGGGGGAGGGTAGTGCGTTACAGTGTTTGCATGACTGCCTCTGCAATAAGTCCTAAGAGGGTGACCCCATAGAAATGCCATTGATTTGTATGTATACTTGGCCGTTAAAGATGAAGTTTGTGGTGAAGCATAGGTCCAGTGGTCGGAGTATGTTTTCCTTGCAGATGAAACTGTTTGGAGTCAGCGTTGCTGCTGCATCCAGCACCCTCAACACATCAGAGAGAAAAGCACTCGAAGGACTCAAGAAAGACAGGAACGTCATAATCCTACCAGTGGACAAAGGGCGCATGACCATCATTATGAACAAACTGGACGACATTGAGAAAACACAGGCACTGCTTGCAGATACACACACTTACCAACGGGTGGAGATAGACCCAACACTGCAGACAGCAGAGATAGGAACTGCAGATGCTGGAGAATCTGAGATAAAAAGGTGTAGAGCTGGATGAACACAGCAGGCCACGAAGCATCAGAGGAGCAGCAAAGCTGACGTTTCAGGCCTAGACCCTTCTTCAGAAAAATCTGCTTTACTGCAGATAGCAAACAGGATCACCCAAATGCTGAAGAGGCTAAAAAATGCAGGACAAATACACAAACAAATCAATGACACACTTACGGGGTCACCCATCTCAGGACTTATTGCAGAATCAGACATGCAAAGACTGGAAGGCACTACCCTTCCCCTCATACAGCCAAAACTGTGGATCCGATATGTGGACGACACGCTCGTCATCATTAAATGCAGCAAGTTAGAAGAAACACACCATCTCATCAACAATGTTTTCGCTGGGATCAAATTTATGAGAGAAGAGAAAGACAACAATCAACTTTCGTTCCGAAACATCTGGTTAGAACGAATGACCAACAGGGTGTTCCAAACCACAATGTATAGGAAGGGAAACCAAACTGACCAATTCCTCAATTTCCACAGTAATCACCCCAACGTCCACAAACAAAGCTGTGTTAGGACACTATTCAAATGAGCCACAACATGCTGCAACATGCCAGTACTATGCAAGAAGGAGGAAGAGCACCTATACAAGGTTTTTGCTAACAACGGATATCCCAACAACTTCATCTGCAGGTTCCCACTGGATAGACAACGCCAAGAGGATATAGTACACTCCAAGACACTGGCCACACTACCCTATATCAAGAACATATCAGAACTGACAACAAGACTCCTACGACCGCTATGAATCATGGTAGCACACAAACCCGCAGCCACACCACAACAAACATTCACAAGGGCCAAAGACCCCATACCCATGGCATGCAGGACCAACATAGTTTACAAAATACCTTGCAATGACAGTAACAAACATCACATTGGCCAGACCAGAAGGAAACTAGCCATCAGGATACATGAACACCAGTTAGCAGGAAAACAATATGATGGATTTTCCCTCGTCTCAATGCACTCGGACGATGAAGGCCATCAATTTAACTGGGACAACGTGACCATCCTAGCTCAAGCCAACCACAGACACGCATAGGAATTCCTACAGGCTTGGTTTTCAACCCGAAATGCATCAACAAACAAGTGGAATTAGACCCCATATACAAATCCATGCAAAAAAGCACCAGAAATGACACGACCCAACTTAACCGGATCATATGAATTCAAAGCAGAGCAGAACAAGATTGCTTCATCGGAGGCCGCATTGATAATGTTACCTAGCATGGTGATGAAATGTCTGTACGATTAGCAGCTAGCTTGGCGAGCAAGCCAACAACCCGAGCTACAAATCTTGGATAGATTGGTGTCATTTCCTTGGAGAAGAGGAGACAGAGACTGAATGAGATTGAGTAGTACATAATTATGAAGGGCATAGAAAAGATTGGAAGGAAGGAACTTGACCCCTTGGATCAACAACCAGGGGAATAGACTTAAGATAAAGGACAGGAGGTTTCAATGGGATGTGAGGAAAGATTTTTCACTCAGAGGGCAGTGGGAATTTAGAACTCACTGCCTGTAAGGTGGTAGAGACAGAAACCCTCATGATATTTAAGAACTATTTAGATGTGTGCTTGCAATGGCAAGGCATAGTCTGGTGTTTAGTTTTCATTGGTGCAGACTCAGTGGGCGGAAGAGCCTTTTTTGTACTGTGGACATCTATGGCCATGACTCTGTGACTCTATGACTATGAAGCTGAATACGTTTTCAAGATTGTTCTGTTACACTTTCTCCAGAATCAGAGGCCTAATTCAGAATTCTCTTAAGGTTAACATACACGTTCATTTGGCAGTTAGGAAGGCAAATGCAGTGTTAGCATTAATTTCAAGAAAGGTAGAATACAAGAGTTCAGATATACTGGTGAGGTTGTATAAGGCTGTGGTCAGACCGTATTTGGAATATTGAGTGCAGTTTTGGGCCCCAGATCTAAGGATGTGCTGGTGTTTGATGGGGTCCAACAGAGGTTTACAGGAATGATCCTGGGAATGAAAGGCTTGACATATGAGGACAGTTTCATTGAAACTTACTGAATACCAAGAGGCCTGAAAAGAGTAAACATGGAGAAGATGTTTCCACCCTTTAGAACTGAGATTAGGAGGAATTTCTTCAGCCACAGGGCGTTGTATCAGCGGTACTCATTGCTGCAGAAGGCTTTGGATCATTGAGTGCATTTAAGACAGAGATAAATCGGTTCTTGATCAGTAGGGGGATCAAGGGTTACGGTGAGAAGGCAGGAGAATGGGGTTGAGAAACACATCAATCATGATCGAATGGTGGAGCAGATTCAATGGGCTGAATGGCCTAATTCTGCTCCGACATCTTATGGTCTATGACATTTAACATTTGAGTGTACAGCACAAAGAGTCGTGCTATTTAAACTCATTAAAACATAACAGAACATTAAACAGCAGAGCTTGACACAATGCAATGGATCACGAGAACAGATAGCATGTTTAAATCCAGAGTTTTACAGTAGTTATTACGGATGCATCTTTAAACCTTACAGAAGCAAAGATGATTTTAAGGGACTTTTCTGTGCAATTTCCTTGCCTAGAATTCCTAGGAAAAAGGGTAAGAAAAGTAAAAGGTTCCAGGGTAAGAAAAGTAAAAGACTCCAATGCAGGGAATAAAGAAAATCTATGAAGGGCTGATTATATCAACATGAACCATAGCAACCATAACTTCTTTTTGTCTTCAATTTACTGGAATTGTTAGTTTTTTGATCACAAACTCAATATAATAGCTTCGAAATGTACAATAAAATCAACTGCAATACAATCAACAGGAAAATATTTAACAAATATCACTGGTTTAATTATTCGACTTCGACACTTAACAAGCAACAAGGGCCATGCAAAGGTCAACAAAAAGAGATTAAAAAGAGGAAGAACTAAATGCATTGATCATTGAACTAAAATTCTGAACCACAGCACTGAAGATCATTAAACATGGCATTGGTCCATCTTGGCTGCAGCTACACCTTTGTGACAACAATATGCAACCTAACCTCATCCACTCCCTACAGACCTTTACATAAAAAAGTATATCCAATGTTCCTTTAAAACACAGTGGCCTCTGTCTCAAATGCTCTTCATGATAAAACAATACATGGTTTGTAAAGAATAGTAACATAGGCTCTCTTTGCACTATTAGTAATGACTTTAAGAGGTTCCACATATGGTTTTTTGATGAAGAACAGATTCTTTTCGCTTCCCACCAATTATTCTGCCCTTTCATATCAAACATGCCCTTTATTCCTGAGATTAGCAAGGTTATTAAAAGGCGATTTCAGCCCAGCTTCTAATTCCACAACTGCCAAGTATTATAATTATGAAAACGATGGATTATCCAAGGGGATAAGAAACAAAGTTAATGCGTGGGTCTAAAGTGTAACTGGTATTTACCAAAGTTATTAAACCATCCTTCAGTAGCTAATACATCCAAAATGAGAGTGGGGTATCTTTAATGGATAAAGTATAAGCTGCGGATGCAGAATTGCTTGAAAGCATGAAACTGTGATATTGCCTTGTTACCCATAATCAAGACTTTGTGCAGATAAAGGCAAACATTTGTTTGCAAATTCTGAGTCAAAGCAGTTTCAGGAACAGACTAAACTAATAGATCAAGGTCATTGGTAAATTCAAACAATTGTAAGGAACATGAACGCGTTTATTACCTTCAAAAACCTCTGTCATTTTGCAGATCTGAGCAAAAGTAGCTCCATTCGCCCACGTGAACACAACATCCATTAAGTGGGGGCGAAATGAGTCAAGGTACATTTCCTCATCGACCTCCAGTTTGGCTTCTGCTGAAACTTTGGCTATTCTCCTGGCACATTCCTGAAATCAGACATCGAAAAAATTAATTCAAGTTAATTTCAATTCAGATTTCTTCTATACAAGATAGGCATAGAGCTTCACAAGAAACTTGTCTTCTCCATGTTTAAGAGATATTTGTGTTTCTATAGCAGCTAAAATTACTAATGTGCAAATGAGAGTGGCATATCAGAGGAATGGTGAAAAAAAGAACACACGGAATGATGAAAAGGCTAATGGGTATATATCAGTAGATGGAGTTACAATCACTCAGGGAAATGGCACTGAATAAATTGACCGAGCTGTGGACTGACATGTCGCTGGGTCCTGAAATACTTTATCCTAGGGTCTTAACAGAGATAACCAATGAGGTAAAAGGTGCATTGGTGCTAATTTTCTAAAATTTGCTAGATTCTGGAAAGGCTCCATCAGACTGGAAAACAGCAAAAATTACTTCTCTATTTAAGGAGACAGGCAGAAAACAAGAACAAGAGGTGAGGTGGCTTGTCCTTTAGCCTGGGGTAGGTGTTATAATTGATCATTAAAGAAGTTACAGCTTGGCATTCAGTAAAAAGCAAGGTAATTGGGAAGAGTCATCATGGTTTTGTGAAAGGGCTATTGCATTTAACCAATTTATTGTAGTTCTTTGAAGGAGTAATATGCAGTAAGGGGGAACCCGTTGATGTACCGTACTTGGATTTTCAGTGGGTATTTGACAAGACACCACATAAAAGGCTCTTGCTTAAAGTAGAGGCATAGGGTGCAGGAGGTGCCAGTGTGGATAGAAATTGAAACAAAAACAGAAATTGCCAGAAAAACTCTGATCTGGCATAATTTGTTGGGAGAAAGCAGAGTTGATGTTGAGTCCAATGACTAAAGGTTTCTATTTTTCTTTCAGATTTCCAGCTTGTGCAGTTCTTTGTTTTATTATGGATAGAAATTGGCTGGCTGGCAGCAAACTAAGGATGCATAATTGGGCTTTTCACTGATTGGCAGGATGTGTGGGGTTCCACACGTGTCTGTGCTGAGTCTCAGGTTTTCACAATCAATTACAATGACTCAGCTGAGGAGAGAGAAGGCATAGTAACCAAATTCGCGGGTGACATAAAGATAGGTATGCTGTGAAGAGGAGACACGGCTGACTTTACACAGATAAAGATAGGTTGACTGAACGTGCAAAAATCTGGTAGAGTATAATGTTAGAAAATATAACACTGTTTACTTTGGGAGGACGAATAAACAAAGTATGACCTAACTGGATAATGACTGAGGAAATCTGAAGCGCAGAGGGATCTGAATGTTCTGGTGCATTAGCCACAAAATGTTACAACACAGGTCCAGCACAAAATCAAGTAGTATAATGGAACTCCTTCCTTTATAAGAGGAATAGATCAAAAAAGTAAAGATTTTGTGTTTCAGTTACACAGGGCATTGGTAAGACCACATCTTGAAAACGGTGTGTAGTTCGGGTCTCCTTATTTAAGGAAGGATCCAAACGCTGTGGAGGTGATTCAGAGAAGGTTTACTAGGTTGGTACCTATGGATGAGAGGGTTATTCTACTGGCATAGTTTGGCTTATCTTCGCTGGAGTTTAGAACAGTGAGGGGTAACTTGATTGAAGTGTATAAGATCTGGAATGGTCTTGAGAAGGTGGATGTACAAAGGATGTTTCCTGTCGTAGGTGAGTCGAGAAAGGGAGCACTGTTTTAAAATTAGAGGCTGCTTTTTTAAGACAGTGGCTAGCAGAATATTCTTCTTTCAGATGGTTGTGCGACTTTGAAATTCTCTGCCTTAGAAGACAGTGGAGGTCGAATCATTAATATTTTTAAAATTGTCATCAGGCATTGGAATCAAAGATCATCAGGAGTAGACGGGAATGTGGTATTTAAAACAAACAGGTCAGCCATGATCTTACTGAGTGGTGGAGCAGGCTTGAATGGCTGGATGGCCTACCTCTGCTCCTTATTCATTTCTGGATGACTCACTACCTTAAGCAGTACGTTTGCTACCTATAATGGTTAAGGTCATTCTAGAACTAGTCATATGCACCAGAATCAGACAGGCATGTCATAGAATCATAGGGTCATACAGGTCTGCAAGACAGAAAAAGAACCTTTGGCCTATCAAATCTGTACCAATCAGAAACAACCACCTAACTATTATAACCTCATTTTCCAGCACTTGGCCTAAGCCCTGTATGTCTTGGCATTGCAATATATACATATGAATACTTTTCAGAAGTCATGACGGTTTTTGCCTCTATCACCCTTACAGGTAGTGAGTTCCACATTCCCACCACCCTCTAGGTTAAAAAAAAATCTTTCTCACATCCCCTCTAAACTTCCTGCTCCTTTCCTTAAGTCTACGCTCGCCAATCACTGATCCCTCCATCAAGGGGAAATATTCCTTCCTGTCTATCTTATCTATGCCCCTCATAATTTTTAAAATCTCAATCATGTTCCCCCACAATCACCTCCGCTCCAAGGAAAACAACCCCAATCTATTCCATCTCTCTTCATAACTAAAACTCCCCAGCTCAGCAAAATCCTGGTAATCTCTTGTGCACCCTTTCCAGTGCAATCACATTCTCGTTTTAGAAGATAAACATCTACACAGACTAAAAGGGCTCAATGACCTGTTTTTGCATTGGAATTGCCATGTGACTTACTGGATAAAATGGCTTTTCTATACTATGTTATCTGTAAAAGAAAAATGAATAAATGACCAAGAGAGTAAAACACATATTCTTATCACAATTTTTCTTTGTTTAATATCAGATCATAAAAGTCTTCCCAAGTCTTTGTTAGTCTTTCTTTCGCTTGTTTCAACTATTTTGCAAATTTCCTTGACATTGAGTGCTTTGGTGCTTAAGTTCAAATGATCTGAAATGAAACTCGAGCAAGCCTGAACAGATAGAATTTTGCCTGCTTTATTTAAATGCCAAAGTTAAATACATATTTAACTTTGTATACAACAAACGTATGGAGTTCATGTGTATCAGGTTCAAGTAAAACCTTAAACCACTTGAGCTCAAATTCCTACTTTACTGAATAAGATTGGAAATGTAGGCCTCTCGCGTCTTTAATTTCCTGGTAACTGATGCTCACAAATTAAACCACCAAATCAGAGTTAAAGCGAGCAAAAGAAAATTAAGACTAAGGTAGTTTCATCTGTTGGAGAAAAAAGAAAGCTAAGGTTTTAGTGACCCCAATCACATTGAACTATTTGCTCTAATGTTTTGAATGGCAACTATTGTATCAGCAGCAGTAAGTCACAAATTTTGGGAAGACTGAAGGTATTGTCTTTGATCCATGTTCCAAACTCCATCTCCTAGCCACCAGTTTAAATTTTTTTTGCAGGTAACAGTCTGAGATTTAGTTACTTGTAATATTCGTTGTGTCATTATTTGATCTCAACAGAGATTCCAGTCACATATTTGCGCTAAGACAATATACTTCTACCTCCATACAACACCCCACCCGGTCCATCTATTCTCATTTGCAGCTGAAAAAAATCACATATGCCTTCATTACCTCTAGGATTAACTACTCCAATGCACTCTTAGACTGTGTGCCACAGTCCACCCTCCTTAAATTTGAGGACATCCAAAACTCTGCTGTCTGTTGTCTTTCCTGACACCAATTCTCCCATTCAGTAATTGATTGCTGATCTACTTGGATTCTGGTCAAGTCACATCTTGATTTTCAAACCATCACTTGCATTTTCAGAAGAGATTGAGCAGACTTGGACTATACTCATTGTAATTTAGAAGAATGAAGTATAGAAACATGTAATTTAATATATGAAGGGAATAGATAATAGAAGCAGAGAGGTTGTTTCCACTGGTGGTTGGAACTACAACTAGGGGGCACAGCCTCAAAATACGGGGAAATAGATTTAGGACTGAGTTGAGGAGGAACTTCTTCACCAAAAAGGTCGTGATGCTGTGGAATTCCCTGCCCAGCAAAGCAGTTGAGGCTACCTCGTTGAATGTTTTTAAGGCAATGATAGATTTTTGAACAGTAAAGGAATAAGGGTTATGGTGAGTGGGCAGGTTAAGTGGAGCCGAGTCCATAAAATTATCAGCCATGATCTTATTGAATGGCAGAGCACGCCTGATGGCCTACTCCTGGTCCTGGTTCTTATGTTCTTATCTTATCCATGGACTGGACTTTCCCTACACCTGTGATATTTGCATTGCATTGGTGTTTACCGACTTCTGGCCTCTCAAGTAGCTGTGGCTTTAAATCAGTCCAGTTCAGTTTCCCTTCTACAGTAACCCTCTGGATGTAGGGGATTCAGTGACAGTAATGCTACTGAATGTCAAGGTGGGGGAATAGTCATTGTCTGCTACTCGTGTGGTACAAATATTATGTTAGTGCACAGAACTGGTTTTGACAGCAATATTGAGGAAATCCTGGGAAAATTCAAACAACCTCTGTGGAAAACTACACAGTCATTTTGATCACATTATAGCATAATTACTGCATGCATGTGTGGGCAGAGCTGTTGAGGTATTACAAGCAAAATCCGTGTTCGGAAATGGGGAAGGGAAGAATCAGGGTGGTAATAGATACACAAGTCTGTGTGTGACATTGAAGGACATGTAATTAATTAAATCTTAATGCTTTGGCTCAACTAATTCCAAAGAGGCCACGATAGCATAATCCTAAATTAGAACAACATAATAGCTAAAATATACCTACAGTGCTACGGTTTATTTGTTATTAAATAGAATGATAATAAAAGTAGTTGCTAATGATTTGGTAGTACTGGCATATGAACTGCACCCATAAATATTTGAATAAGTACATTTAACAACAAAACAGCCTTACCTGCATCTGTCGTAAGGGGCCTGCTAGCTGTTCTGTCAGTTTGGGCATTTCATTTGCCTGTAAATTAGAACAGACACATTCAAACTGCTATATCACTTATCTGTTATCATATGTTAAAGATTTAGTGCCACACAACATTGGAAATCTCCTAGTTTTTAGTCTTGCAGGATCACTTTAGCTGCATACCTGATCATTTTGGGCCAGATACCAAGTTTGAACCAACATTAGCAATTACAAATAGATCTTGGGGTTCAGACTGAGGATTTACCCAATAGTAAAGGAATATCTTCGACAGCAGACCTTACCAAAACTTCAGGCTTGCAAAACATGACAGGAAAAACACTGAAGTAGACTGGAAGTTATACTGCAGCTATACAAAATCCTGGTTAGACCTCAACTGGAGTACTGACACCAGATCCGGACACCACATCTTAAAAAGGATAAATTGGCGTTGGAGGCACTACAACGTGGGTTTACATGAATGATACCTGGATTTCAGGGGTTAAGCTACAAGGAAAGATCATAAAAATTGCTTTTTCTAGAATTTAGAAGGTTGAAGGTTGGTCAGATCAAAATCTTCAAAAGGAAAGATAAAGATAACATATTTCCACTTGTTGGGGATTCTAGAACTAGGGGTCATAGGCTCAGAACTAGAATTAGGACTACACCGTTCGGGAGTGACATTAGGAAGGACTTCTACACACATAGGGTGGTAGAAGTTTGGAACTCTTCTATAAACAGCAACTGATGCTAGGTCAATTGTTAATTTTAAATCTGAGATGGCAAAATTTTTGTTCAGCAAATGTGTTGTGCGATATGGGTCAAAAGGCAGGTATATGGAATTAGGCCATAATTCACCCATGATCTCCTTAAATGGCAGAATAGGCTCAAGGGAAACATATACTTGCAAATCATTGTAAGGCTGTGTCAATTAGAGTTCCAAAGCTCAACTTTTTGGATCAGGATTGCAATTTTGTATGATTTCACATATCACCAGAAACAAACAATTTAATTTTTGGGGGGGAAATATTATTGTTCTGCATTAATCATAGCAGGTTAAAGAATCACAGAGCTTTCACCATTCAAACCACAAAAAGAATGCCATAAAATGTTGAGAAAATCAGAAATGTCACCATATAGAGGCATCTATTCAGTCCATCATGGCTGTGCCAATACAATTACACATGTTTCCTTCTACTTTTCTCTGTAAATATAGGTGAAATACTTGACCATTGCTGTGTCTCCTTCATTCGCTATGAGATTGTCTCCATTGCCCTTTACTGAGCTCACTGCTTCTTTGAAAATGGTCTTGTTTATGCGGTTATAGTCTTTGCCATTATCCTTTACATTAAGAAAGCAAAGGTCATCAGTCTGTCTAGGGTGTCTATTTGCATGGCTTCTTTGATTTTATTTATCTCCTTTTACTTTCTATATTAACATATCATTTTATTGTATACCTGGTTCTTAACGTTAATTCTTTGAAGCAATCTTCTCATTCATTTATGTAATGTTGGATATTTCCACAAACCCTTTCCATTCGATAAGAAAGTTTTAAAATTGACATCCCCCCATTTCAAAATTAAACAGCTTCTGTTTCAGAACTGCTGCCTTATTAACCAAATTTTCTATTCCATTTACTAGATCCATGTCCTTACTCATTCATTTGAAATTTGGACTTTTGTAGTCCAACACTGTTTTCCTTTTAAACCATAAAAATCTGTTGGAGTCGATCCCACACTACTTCACAGGAAATTATCTAACCTTTTTTTTAAATGTCATTTTATGACAAAGCTAACAATTTTTTTTGAAGGAAGTACTTCCAGCACATAGCTTAACTCAAAGCTTTTCTAACTTGAGTTTATCTCTCGATCTCTCCATCATATCCAGCTGAAATAGCTTATTCATTTGGACAGAATCTAATCCTTTCCTTATTTTGAAGGCCTCAAATTATATCTTCTCAAACCTTACATTTACTGAACTGAAAAGTCCAAACACTCTGTGCTTGCAATGACTATTATAGAAAACCACTTAGAATTGCTTGCAAATACTTGTCAAACATTGCTACAAACAAAGCTAATTCAAAACTCTCCGATCTATATTATTATTCCAACCACATTTACCAGCCTGTTTGGCTAACCTATTGTTTGGCACACAAAGAACTTCACGGTACTGCAGGCTTATAGCCTTTCTCTTGAATTTCTTTCTTAACTCTTATTTCCTTGCAAACTTCTTGACTTTGTCTTAAAATTTGAATTCCAAACAAAATTAAATCTACCTACTGCTACATATTATGCAGGGTCGACTGATGCTGCAGGTTGGAAAGATTCACTGTGTCAGCTAAATTCAATACATAAAATGCTCACTATTTTCAGCCAAGTAGCAGGAAGTAATGGGTTATATTGAAATCGAGATTTACTACGCTATTTTATTAATTTTTGACTCTGCCATGAACAATATTTGTCTCTCCACAGCCAATTCTTTCCACGCCGTTTGCTTCTCCAGTGAGGAATTTGTGTCCTACAGAGTTCTGTTTTGAAACAGCTTGCTCCATGATTGCTGTGAATGATCGAATCAGTGTGAGCAATGCTTCAGCACATGGATGCACAAGTGGGGTGAAATGCCTTTTGTCAAAAACTTGACACTTTCCTTGTGCTCTCCAATCACTCAAGTTTTTGGCTCTTCGTCTCCTTTTTCTAAAACCTGCATCTGGGTTCCATTATTCTGCATTAATTCAGTTTTCAATTCCAAACAAGGTGAGAGATGAAACTTCCTAATCCTTTGCTCCTCCCTTCCAACATCACTCTTCCATTTTACTGCCTGCTCCTTTCAGCACTATTCTGACTCCACGTTGCTGCTGCTGCTTCTGACTCTGCAAAGAACCAGAGTGTCCTCTTCCACCATCTTGCAGAAGCCCAAACTTCCTGGCTGCTCGTGTCTTTCTTTCCCCTCGTTTTCTTCTTCTCCCAGATGTCATTCTGTTGTCATCTTCTCTTCTTACCCAACAATTTCAAAGGCCACCTCTCTGAATGCTGACCCCACTCCTGAACATCAGCACCCACGATTCCTGACTACCATCCCCAATCCCCAGCCATGCACCGGATTAGGCACCACATGGACATGACTCTAATGTGAACAATTTTATTCACTTATTGTCCCAAACAATCCCATGGCATAGTCCTGAAAGCCCAAGCCCCATTTTGAAAGTTGCTTGGTCACCATGATGTTTTTTGCCCTCTCTGGCTTTTGTGGGAGGGAATATTATCCAAGAACTGTCCAAGAATTTGATCCAAATGATAGAGGGGTTTCTCTGCTGCTCCACATCTGCAAACTGCTTGGCTCACAATTTGTGAACATTTATGATTTCAATGGGTAATTTGTGTCCATTATAAAGCAAGTTATTAATCACTGTAAATAAGCGCGCGTGTTCAGGTTGTCTGCTTTGCACATGCTTTTAGTGTGCTTCGAGTTCAGGATCAATTGTACCCTTCTAACAAATTTAAAGCTAAGGCGCTTTCTTAGAAAAGCAATTACATCATTGGAACTTTAAAAAAAAAGAAACAAAATAATCACTCAATTGTGCTCATCTTTCACTGAGACTACTTGTTATATTGTTCATACTTCGTAATTGATCTTGAAACCATGACTTTGTTCTGTAGGCATAACTTTCTGAATTCAAAACCAAAATATATGAATTTGGAAATTTGAAATAAAGACAGAAAATGCAGGAAAAAATAGGTGGCAGTATCTGTGGAGTGAAACAGTTAACGTTTCATATTAATGACCTTACAAGTGAAGGCACATTCTGATGGTAGATCATCAACCTGAAATGTTAAAACCTCCTCTCTCCACAGGTGCTGCCTCAGCTGTTGAGCTATATTCCCTCCAATTTTTCCAGCAACTGCATCTGGTCAGCATATGCAGATCCTCTGAGCAGCTGCTCACAGGGAATATTGCTGGTGAGTATTTCTAACATTTGTTTGTTTTATACTTTCCAATTAGAAATTGTATCACAGAAGAAACAATATTCCATGCAGAGATAGCAGGAACTGCAGATGCTGGAGAATCTGAGATAACAAGGTGTAGAGCTGGATGAACACAGCAGGCTAAGCAGCATCAGAGGAGCAGGAAGGCTGACGTTTCGGGCCTAGACCCTTCTTCAGAAATGGGGGAGGGGAAGGAGGTTCTGAAATAAATAGGGAGAGAGGGGGAGGCGGATAGAAGATGGATAGAGGAGAAGATAGGTGGAGAGGAGACAGACAGGTCAAAGAGGCGGGGATGGAGCCAGTAAAGGTGAGTGTAGGTGGGGAGGTAGGGAGGAGATAGGTCAGTCCAGGGAGGATGGACAGGTCAAGGGGGCGGGATGAGGTTAGTAGGTAGGAGATGGGGGTGGGGCTTGAGGTGGGAGGAGGGGATAGGTGGGAGGAAGGACAGGTTAGAGAGGCGGGGACAAGCTGGGCTGGTTTTGGGATGCGGTAGGGGGAGGGGAGATTTTGAAGTTTGTGAAGTCCACATTGATACCATTGGGCTACAGGGTTCCCAAGCGGAATATGAGGTGCCGTTCCTGCAACCTTCGGGTGGCATCGTTGTGGCACTGCAGGAGGCCCAGGATGGACATGTCGTCTGAGGAATGGGAGGGGGAGTTGAAATGGCTCGTGACTGGGAGGTTGTTTAGTGCGAACCGAGCGTAGGTGTTCCGCAAAGCGGTCCCCAAGCCTCCGCCTGGTTTCCCCAATGTAAAGGAGGCCACAACGGGAACAGCGGATACAGTATACCACATTAGCAGATGTGGTGAACATCTGCTTGATGTGGAAAGTCTTCTTGGGGCTTGGGATAGGGGTGAGGGGGGGCGAGGTGCAGCACTTCCTGCAGTTGCAGGGTAAAGTGCCGGGTGTGGTGGGGCTGGAGAGGAGTGTGGAGCGGACAAGGCAGTCCCGGAGAGAGTCGTCCCTTTGGAAAGCAGATAAGGGTGGGGAGGGAAAAATGTCTTTGGTGGTGGGGTCGGATTGCAGATGGCAGAAGTGTCGGAAGATGATGTGTTGGATCCGGAGGGGTGGTACGTGAGGACGAGGGGGATTCTGTTTTGGTTGTTATTGCAGGGAGGGGGTGTGAGGGATGAGTTGCGGGAAATGCGGGAGACATGGTCGAGGGCGTTCTTGACCACTGGGGGTGGGGGGGGATGTTGCAGTCCTTGAAAAACAAGGACATCTGAGATGTACGGGAGTGGAATGCCTCATCCTGGGAGCAGATGCGGCGGAGGCGAAGGAATTGGGAATAGGGGATGGCATTTTTGCAGGATGGTGGGTGGGAGGAGGTGTATTCTAGGTAGCTGTGGGAGTCGGTGGGCTTGAAATGGATATCAGTTTCCAGGTGGTTTTTGAGTGAAGATCCTGAAACGTGCTTCTTAACACCACATTGGTACTTACTCTACCACGGACAAGTGGTTCAAGGAGGCAGCCCACCAGCATCTTTACATGGGTAATTGAATAGGTGCAATCAATTCTGGTCACACATCATTCTGACTTGGATCCATATGGTATTTTAGTGGTAGTTATGTTGGTGTAGGCTTGACGGGCTGAAGGGCCTTTTCTGCATTGTATGACTCTACAATTAAGTTTTTCAAATTATTATTGTACCAAAATGTCCAGAAAACCATCCTGAAACCACAACTGTGACACATCACTGTTTCTTCATTAGTGCTATGTCAAAATCCAAGAACTCTCTTGCAAACAGCAGTGTGGATTACCTACACCATATGAATGGTAGCACTTCAAGACAGCAGGCCACCACCGCATTCCAAAGGGCAATTTGGGATGGGCAATAAATGCAAGCCTAACTAGCCATTTCTACATCCAGAGAAATAATAAAAAAAAGAGAAAAAGTCAGTGTGTTCAACCTAGCTGTCTCAAGTACATCCTCAGTATCCTTGGCAGGAAAATGTCTTCAATTCAGAGGTGCTGAAGAATTCCAATCCCATCAGCATACATCATTGCTCAGACAACTGTGTCTGTGCTGGTTTGGTCACACTCAAGCATTTACGGTTTATCATTAATATACCCAAAGATCTTCTGTACATGAACTGACCACTGGATCATGACTTCTGGTGTGCCTGTCTTCAAGCCAGATGTGAAGATTGCACCCAATGTCACTGACAATGGGAAGACAGGCGCTGACAATCATAGCATCAAGAGGCTGACTATTAGGAAGGGCACTGAAAGATGAGAGCATAAATGAAAAGCTCAGTTCGCCAGACAACAGAGGCCAGCAAAGGGTACACCTTGTCAACACAATGTCGCCTTCTGCTGCAAATATGGCAGAGACCGGCATGTCTTAATTGGGCTCCTGAGCCACACCTGATGTTCAATACATAGTTGACCATCATGGCACAAACCACTGTCTTAGAAGACAGAAGGCTGACACCAACTTAAAGGAACGTATTGTGGCTGTTTTACATGATTACAGTCCACATGTAATCTACATTTAGTTAATTGACCAGACACACTGACTGAATCAATAATCAACTTAAAACTGGCCACATTTCACATTATTATGCCAAATATCATCTCCAAGTTCATATTTAAGATGTTAACTGCAGAACCTTGGAGAGAAAGCTAGATTTACAACAAACTTAAATGTTTACAGATATTTATTTTTACTAATCTATAAAGCTGGACGACCAAGAGATTTAGTTTGTTAAGTCAATCCTAGATGGCAGCTTGGCAGTGTTCATTTTACTTTTGTCATGGGATAAATTTAGTAAGCTTTTCTGAACTGTCAACAATTCAAAACGTTACAATTTAGAATCATGTTGAACCCTTAAAGCCCGAGTTGGGCATTCCTGAGCTTGCAATATATTCCTCGTTGAGTTAAATGGATCTTAAAACAAAAAAACAATTTTGCATTTATATAACATATTTCACAACCAAGGGACTTCCCAAAGCTCACTTTACAGTCAGCTCAAATATTTTTCAAGTGTAGTTATTATTGCATTATCGAAACATAGAAGTTGCTTTGCACACAGCAACTTATCACAAACACCAGGTGAACCAAGCAAATAGCAGTAATAGAAAAGTTTAGCCAACCTTATACCTGTGGAGTGTGCGTATATGGAAAGAATTAGACTGATATGTTCCTTATTCCCCTTCTCTCAGTGGCATAACCTGAAACGGCTATGATATGCCTTGTACTGATATTATCCAACCACAGTCTGGTTGATTCCAATCAAAAACAGGGGAAGCCATGGCAAAACACAAACTGTTGATATAATTTGGTATAAAAAAGTCTTACTCTGATGACGAAATTTAGCTACTGTATGTACAGGAACAAATGCCAAATTATCATCCATATGACAATTACATCAGGAGAATCATTTTACAATGCATTTTTCTTAAAGAGGAAAGTCAATGAATATATTTACCTTCTCCTGAAATACAAAGCAACTCAGTAAGGCTGTAGCCTGCTCAGCTGCCAGATCGTTGAAGATCCCATTAAACATCATTTCTGTCAGAAGTAGTTCATCCGCACTACAAGAAAACAAATTATCTGGTTAATACTAATCACACAAAATCTAGATGTTAATTTGTACAATTCATACTTTACCACATACCTCAATTGAATTATGTATAATTGTACATTTATAGCATACTCTTGTGTAGGAAGTTGTGTTTAACAATTGAAGAACAGGTTGATAAAGCTATTAAACAAAAGATACAGCTGAGGTTTTATAAATGGCATTCCAGAATGCAAAAGTATAGATAATGCAGAGATTAATTTAAATCTTTGGTTGGGCTTTAGTTTGCATATTGCACTTCTTTCCAAACTTTTTCCCAGTGTGACTCCATTTTAATGCAGACTGTGAAGGGGGAAATTCACCTAATAACCACATGGGGAATTTTTCACAGATTATTAACACATTTGGATATTAATCGTTAATGCATTAACACCATGATTATTCATCTTATATGATCAGAATTAATGCATAACTAGTTCATGACTTCAATCTAACAGGGTGTTGATATTAATGTAATTGGGTTTGAATTATAAATTAAAACTGTTCAGATTTTAATGTATTACTGTTCTGATTATTGACGCAATAATTCCTGATAATTGAAGGAATAGGAAAGTGATGCAATACTAAGTGTATAATTAATTTGATCCTGATTATTAATGTTACAGAATGCTGATTATTCCTGCAGCAAATCCTGATTGTTGATGCTATGGTGCCAGGCGATTAATGTCACAGTGAACTTATTATTCACAAAGCAGCATCCTGAAACTTAAAGTAATGGGGATCTGATTATGAATGCAATGAGGAGCTGATTTTTCATGGAATAGGACTCTAAGCATTGATGTAACAGTGTCCTCATAACTGATGCACTAGATTCTGATTCAAGTAATAGAATCATAATTACCTTATTTCCCCTGTCTATCCCTTTTAAGTATTTTATGGTTTCACTAAGATCACCTCTCATTCTTCAAAACTCTAGAGAATACCCTAACCCTAACTCTCGATTTGCCAATCCCTCTTCTTAGGATAGCACTGTCATCCCAGAAATAAGTCTGTTGAACTTTAATTGCCCTCCCACGATGGCAATAGAACCTTCCCGAGACAAGAGGACCGAATATGCATATAGTATTTCAGGTACTGTCTAACCAAGGTTCAAGAAAATTGAAGCAAGACCTCACACTACTTCCGTACTCAAGTGCTCCTCAATAAAACCTAACATATCCTTCCAAATTGCCTGCTGCACTTGTATGTCACCCTTCAGTGAGTTAGTGAGGAGGACACCCAAGTCCCTTTGTACATCTACACTTTCTAACCTCTCACAATTTAAGAAATATTCTGGAAAATCTGTTCTTCTGACTAAAGTGGTAAGCCTACATTTTTCCACATTCTATACAACTTGCCATGTTCTTGCTCACTCACCAAGTCTGTGCATACCTCTGCAAGTCACTTTGCATCGCCCTCACAGCACACATTCTCACCTAAGTTGGCGTCATCCACAAACTTGGAAATATTACATTTGATTCCCTCATCCAAAATACTAACACATGGGGCCCAAGTACTGACCTTGCGAGTCACAGCCTGCCAACATGAGAATGACCCATTTATTCCTGTTTTCTGTTTGTTAGCCACTTCTTAACCCATGGCAGTATACTACCTTCTATTCGGAGATAGCAAAAACTGCAGATGCTGGAATCAGAGTCAATACAGTGTGGAGCTGGAGGAACACAGCAGGTCAGGCAGCATCAGAGAGACAGGAAAGTCGAAGTTTTGAGTTTACACCCTTCATCAGGATTACCTTCTATTCCATGTGCTTCAATTTTGCTAACTGCTCTCTTGTAGAGTCTATACAAGGCTTTATTTACAGCACAAATTTATTACTGATGTAAACAGCTTCAGCTTTACACACATGCTAAATAACGTAATGTAAATCAGACTTTAAAAGGGAACTAATGTAAAGTTGGCTAATCCTTAATTTAAGTAGCTTTATCGTTGCAACCACAACTCTGAAAGAAAGTAAAACTGCTGTGCATTTAATACAAAAACTGCAATATAAATGCACAATAAAAACGCACGAAAGAGTCATGTTGTAACCAGCACAATTGAAACGCAAATCTTTTAAGTTTGCTTAAGAATGAAATGTGCTTATAATGGAGAGTGATGGCGCCCTTGGAAATTATCATATGTCTGGAGTTTTGGGGGCCCAGATGGAGAAAGAAGGGACAGGTGGAGAAAGTCAAACAGACCGAGAGACAGCTCAAACCGATATATCCATGTTTTCATATATTTCCTTAATGCCTCACCTGCTTATTTCACAAGCAACTCGTCCTTTCATTTCAATTACATCAGATGAAGTAGCAAAGCCTAATCGTCTGATCACTCGTTTACGGCATTTCAGTTCATCCATCTGCAAAACTGTTCGAGCTTTCTTCAGCTCTCGCTTCGCTGCTTTGATTTCTCCAGCAATCTACATATACAGACATATGAACATTCAATACATACAAGTTATGATGAGGCACAATCTAAGTCATACATATCTGAAAACTATTACTTATCTAGGGTTGTCAATACTTTGATTGAATCAAGATCATGAAGTTATGAAATACATTTTCAATCAAAACTAGACAATGTTACAAATAACTTTTAGACAAATGGTGAGCTAGATAAAAACCGGGGAGGTGGTTTGGAAAGTTAGAGCAAACATGTGAGGTCTATGGTCACGTAGAGGACAGAAAATGGTTAACTGACTAAAGTGACGATAGTGCAAGGCAAAATGATGTGATATTGAGCAAAATATAGAAGCAAGCAAGAGATCCAGACGGTTATTTAATAATTACAACAGACGATATGGGAAGCATGTAAAAAGTGGCAAAAATATGCAGGTTCCATGGTTGGTGAATGGCAGGGTGGGATGCCCAAGTTGGCACATGCTTCTCTCACTCTCTCAAAGCTGGACTTCAGCTTTGGTAATGAGACTCAAAAAGTACAGATTCTTCCCAAATGTTTTCCCTCCACTTTGGGCATTCTTGTACCAGAGGTTCATATAAACATAGAAAGTAAAAGTTAGCCATTTGGCCTGCAGTACCTCCACCATTCAAGACGATAATGGCTTATCCTCCAGCTCAGAGCCTCGTTCCCAATTTTCTCACCAAACCCTGAGATATCTTCACCTTAAAGTGTTATATCCAACACCTTTTTGAAATCATACAATGTTTTAGCTTCAACTTATTTCTGCGGTAGCGAATTCTATAGATTCAACACTCTCTAGGTGAAGAAATTTCTCCTCATCTCAATCGGAAGTGGCCTACCCTATATCCTTACATTGTGAACTCTGATTTTGGACTCCCAGGTCAGCAGGAAGATCCTTTCTGCATCTATCCTCTCTAAAATTTTACAGGTTTCCAAGAGATCATTCCTCATTCTTCTAACGTCCAGTGAATATCATCTTGACTGAATGAATCTCTCTTCGTACATCATTCCTGCCACCCAAGAATCAGTCTGGTAAACTTTTGTTGCACACTATCCACAACCAGAACATCATTCCTCAGGTACAGAGAGCAAAACTGCAAACAATACTCCATGTGTAGTCTCACCAAGGTCCTGCACAATTACTGCAAGAAATCCCTGCTCCTGTACGCGAATCATCTCACTATGAAGGTCAACAGACAATTTGCCTTTTTTGCTGCCTGCTGTACCTGCATGCTTATTTTCAGCAACTGATGTACAATGACACCCAGGTCTCATTTCACTTCTCTCTTTCCCAAATTGTCACCATTCAGATAATAATCCACCTTCCTATTTTGCTACCGAAGTGAATAACCTCATAGGAGGAGAGGCCATGATCTGGTGGCATTTTCACTATTCATCCAGAGACCCAGGTAATACTCTGGGGACCCAGTTTCAAATCTCACTGTGACAGGTGGTGGAATTTGAATTTTAAAAAGAAATCTTGGGTTAAGAGTCTAATGATGACGGTGGAACCTTTGCTAATTGTTGGAAAAATCTCTGGTTCATTAATGTCCCTAAGGGATGAAAATCTGTCATGTTTACCCAGTCTGGCCTACATGTGACTCTAGACCCGCAGCAATATGGTTGACTCTCAACTGTCCTCTGGGCAATTAGGGATGATCAATAAATGCTGGCCTAGTCAGTGATGCCCTCATCCCATGAATGAATAAAAAAAAAACTCTTGCAGAATGACAGATAGTAAGAACTGCAGATGTTGCAGTCAGAGACAAAACAGTGTGGAGCTGGAGGAACACAGCAGGCCAGTCAGCATCAGAGGAGCAGGAAAGTTGACGTTCCAGGTGGGAGGGGTGGATAGGTGGGAGAGAAGATGGACAGATTTTCAGAAATGGGGAGGGGGAAGGGAGCTCAGAAATATTCAGAAATGGGGAGGGGGCCCTCCCATCTCATTGACCCATCCCCCCGATTCCCTACCTGCACTCACCTATCACCATCCCACCTACCTCCCCCAGTCCCACCCCTCCTCTCTCTATTTATTTCTGAGCTCCCTTCCCCCTCCTCATTTCTGAAGAAGGGTCCTGACCCAAAACGTCAACTTTCCTGCTCCTCTGATGCTGCCTGGCCTGCTGTGTTCCTCCAGCTCCACACTGTGTTATCTTGGAGTATGAGGATGCCGATGTAATAATGGGGAATCAGGAAGTGACACAGAAGTTGAATAAATACTTTGCATCAAATGCATTTTTCCTCAAATATTGTACTTTTTCCTTAAAACCAATACTAACAAATTGAACTAAAGTTCTTATTTTAAAAATACAGCATTTCTGGTTCCGAATTCATGTCTTCAGTCTCTGGTATTTTGTTTTTGCTCTAACATTTCTCCAAACTGTTACTTTGGTTACATTTATCTGAAGTTGGTTGTAAGACATAGGGAAATTACTTACATAAACACTAAGCAATGGCAAAATGATCATATGGACACGATAAACTTACACTTCAATGTTGCCTTGACACACTAGTATGCCAAAGATTTATAGGTGCTGCAAAAATACACATAAACATCATTTGACAGCAGTGATAAACTAATCTCATTTTATCAACAATATATTACACAACATAAGTCACTTACCTGAGCTTTTCTCTCACAAAGTCTGTAGACAGTTTCCAAATTTGAGTCATTATGCATAGAATGTGAATACATTCTGTGCTCAAAAGCCTCTATTTTCTGTATTACTTTCTTCAGTCCCTGATCCTTGATTCCCATGTCATCAATTGGATCAAGTAAAGGTATGCCATCAGGAAATCTCTTTTGTACTTCCTAAAACACACAAAAATGTTCAGAATACAGAGTGGGAGAGGGCTTTGACTAATGATGTATTTCATATGGATTTTTTGCTATTTTTCATTAAAAAAGAGTCGCAACAATTTATGACTCAATATGAATAAGGGAAGAGTGAGATAGTTGGGAGCTGGACTGGAACTTTTACCTGTATCGATTTCAAAACACTTTGCCTGTTGTCTAGTGGTCTCAGATCTTTTGGAATATATAGACGCACACTACTGATGGCTGTAATTAAATGAAGTAGGATGGGAACAACCTGTTTAATAAAGAAGTCACAAGGAATAAACATTACACTACAGCCAAGTTAACTGAATGCAAAAAATGTTCAACTGGCATTTTATGAATTATCAATTAAGTATAGAAAGTATAACAAAAAATGGAGAGATGACCAGGAAATCCACATATCCATTCATATCTGCGCAGAGAAAACACAGAGCAAAATCAGACAGGAATTGATGATACAAGGTAAAATCTGGTACAGAGGCAGTTGTCTTACCTTAATTCAATCATGCTAACTACAGCACTGATATAATCCAACACAGACTGAACATACAAAGAAATCTGAAAAGTGTTACTTTTGCCTCAATTGAACATCTGTTAATTTTTTTTGTGGTGTCATGCAAAATGTGATGCCTAATAACGGAGGTACCCATACATCTGAAGATGCATCAGCGATATAAAATTTGATAAATTAATTAGGTTAAAAACAAACACGGGGAAAAAGGCCAAACATATCTCACATGGGTAAACATGTGGAGGGTGGAATGAAGGAGTGGAGTTAGGAAGAGCACCAGTGTGAATTAGCAAAATTGGCTTATATGCTAACTTGCATTTTTGTGTGTTCCTAAACTTGGCACCTGATATTTGCTCCTCAACACTTTGCACTGAACTAAATGGGGTAGGACCCACTCAAGCAACAGCAAGCATATTCCATTTTGGGAATATAGATAAACATCTTAATGTGCTTTTCTTTACAGCTTGGTTTGGAAATTCATGTGAATGAATTTGAAAATGGGTCACATGTTGGACACAAAAATGACCCTAATGAAGATACAGATTGAGTAAAAAGGAAAAGCAATATCTCTGAGGGGCATACAAATGACATGGAAATTGATAACAAAGGGAAAACATGAGTAATACAAAGACAGAGATGAAGAAACTATAATAAAACAAAGTTTAAAAAAAGTGTATGAAAGCTAGAGAAGTAATGTAAAAAAAAAGATACAGAGTAAAAGTAGTAAAGTGCAGCATAAGGTACTGGAAACAATGCCACAGAATATCTAATCATGCTTTGAAAAATTTTTGTGCTAGTCTTTTTTTAAAATTTACAACTGCCAGGTCTCCTGAAATCCCCAAAGAAATGATTAAACACTCGCCATTGCGAATTAGGTCATTTCAGTTTTCTCCAGACCTTTCTTTCTATTCTGGATCTAATCTGTGGAAGTATTTGTATTTCAGCAGCCAGATTTAAACTACAGGGACAGACAATTACATATCATATAGCAGTTACCAATTCTCCACTCTGGCCCTTGGCTCTGACCAGAAAAGCAGGGCTTAACAATTATTCTTATTTAACAGGTGAATGGAGCGTCTTAAAGTTACTCTTTGAACAGTAGGATTCCAATTTCTTTCTTTCATCTGTGGTTGTCCCTATAGTGATGATGCCCCCATAGCGATGTTTTGCAAATCCAGGATGTGGTTCAGTGATCAAGAATTTACTACAATACGAGAGCAAGTCAGGATGACGTAATTTGGAAGGGAATTTAGAAAGGGATGTTGTTCATGAAATACTGCTGCTCTTGCTCTTTCAGTAGTAAAAGCTGCAGAGAAGTAGTCTATTAAATAAACCTTTTTGGAGATTCTGGTTGCATCCTACAGACATACACGTGGCAGCCTCAGTATGACTGGATATTGAGTGTGGGAACAAAGGCACTAATAAAGAGAATGTTTGTACATTATATCTCGGGATCTCACATATTCTTCAGATGTCCTCTCCATCTGGTTGATGCATAGCTTATTATTAGAAATTGCAAATGGTGCTAATCATGGCAGAATCATCAGCAAACAATCCCATTCCTGATTTAAATACAGGGTACAGATCACTGATGAAGAATTCAAAGATAATTGGGTGGAAAACGCTTTGTTGAGCAGTACGTCTGAAACATCTTTTCAACATGACCCCACCGAGGCCTAAAATCTGTCAGAACTCCTCAGTGAGAAATGGCAGAGTACGTGCCAGTTGGAGAGGGAGCACAGATGTTATAACTATGCCAAGCTGATCGCCTCAAAATTTCAGCTTAGGGCCCGACCTGTGAGCCCGACTCAGTTTGGGAAGCCCTGTTCTTGAGGAAAACATGGCCATTTCCTAGGGCTATAATGATCGGTTTGATAGTTGCAACAAATTTTGTTTGCTTTGGGAAGCAAATGGGAGAACTGTGAAGTTGAAGAGACAAAAAATAAACACGTGTGAAAAAAATGCATGTTGCTGATACAGCATTATCAAAATATCTGTCATCAGGGTTTTAGATCTGGATACATTTAAGATCTATTCTATAGCAATTTAATGGCAGCATTAATGTGTTATTTTTAATTGCATTGGAATTAACTGTAATCCACAAACCTGCATCTCTCCTTTCTCCCCTGGTTTAGCTGGTTTAGCTGTTCCTGATGCTGCAAGTTTTACACTGTCTTTATTGCAAAGCAACAAAACCTCCACCACATACAAGGGGTCCAATTCTCCAGTGTTAGGCTGTGAACATCAACAAGGATGAAAAACCATAACCAGAGTTCTAATATTTTCAATATCTTTTTGAAATTATACATGTTTTATTATCGACAATCTACAAATCAAAGAAAAACTAAACATCCAAAGAAAACAATTTTTTAATAAACATATATGGAACATAAATATTTGTAAACTCAAGATGTTGACTTGTGAAGCTTTACGACTTTGCTATTTAACAAAGATCATAAAAATGCTTGTAAATTTAATTGTAAAATAGCTACCTAGATTTGAATAAGATTTAGCAAGTGAGGATGAAAGGAAAAGATCCAGTTGGGAACAGTGAAAATGGTGATCAACTGTGGTCTTGAATGCATTCATCTGCACAGACTTCAGGTTAAGAACTTTATATTCTGGGTCCCACAATTTAGAAAGGACAGCCTGTCCAATATTCATCCCTGAATCAACATCACAAAATTAGACTATCACTTATCCCATTGCTACCTGTGAGAGTCTAACATTCAGAAATAGGAGCTGTAACAGTCTGACATTCTCAATCACGTCTTGGTGCACATGACTAGATTTAGAAGGGCTTTAATCTGCTTGAGTTAATGAGTTGTCCATGTTTAAATCAGGAGTACAGGTAGGTCATTCAGTTCAGCAAGCCTGTTGCACTGTTAAATACATCATGGTTGACCTGTTTTTGTTTCAAATTCCACATTGTGCCAATCCTAATAATCTTCAATTCCAATTCCTGACAAGAACTTAATCACCCCCGCCTTAAAAATATTCAATAATTCCGCCTCCATCATCTTCTGAGACAAAGTTCTGCACAAATACCTGGCAGAAAAGAATTCTCCTCATCCCTGTCCGATAAGGATGACACATAAGTTTAAACCGGTGCCCCTTAGTTCTCAACTCACCCATGAAGAGGCATCCTTTGCACACCTGCCTTGTCAAGGCCATTGAAGATCTTATATACTTTAATCAAGTTGCCTCTCACTTTTCTCAACTCTAGAGAAAACAAGACCTGTACATAACCAAGCTTGGGCTGAAAACTCGCAAGTAACATTCATGCCATGCAAATGCTAGGTAATAAACATCTCCAACAAGAGACAAATCAACCACTGCCCCATGACATTCAATGGCATTACCATCAGCCAATCCCCCATGATCAAGATCTTCAGGGTTGCCATTGACCAGATATTGAACTGCCCAGTGACATAAATGCAGTGGCTACAAGAACAGGTCAGAAGCTCAGAATCCTACAGCAAGAAGCGAACTCCTGAAACCCCAGACCCCATCCACCAACTACAGGGCATAAGTTAACAGAATGATGGAATACTCCCCACTTGCCTGAACGAGTGCAGCTCCAACAACTCTAAAGAGGCTTTAGATGATCCAGGACAAACCAGCCCTGGATCCACACATATTCACTCCCTCCACCACTGATGCTCAGTAGCAGCAATGTATATGATCTCCAACATGCACTGCAGAAATTGACCAAAGATCCTTTGACACCTTCCAAACCCACGACCACTTCCATCATGAAGAACAAAGGCACCAGGTACATCAGAACACCAGCAACTCTAAGTCCCCAACCAAGGCACTCACCATCCAGACCTGGAAATATCTCATCATTCCTTTAGTGTCGCTAGTCAAGATGCTGGAATTCCCTCCTGAACAGCATCGTAGGTCTGAATTAACAGCATCTAGACTGCAGTACAGAAGCCTGATCACCACCACCTTACCATCTTTGCAAGAGCAAGTAGGCAGTAAATAAATGCTGGCTCAGCCAAAAACTCCCATATCCCATGAACGAATAAAAAAAGCCACAGGGAAGTGAAGCACAAAATCCTTACTTTTATCATCAATTTTTCTTGTTGTAAAGGATAGTGTTCCATGAGACTAACTGATTTTGTGCTGTACCTGCACACTAACTTCTTGTAACTTGTGCACCAGAACACTCAGCTCCTAATGCACTCAGAATTCTGCAATCATTCTCTATTTAAGTAATACTCGGCTGTTTTATTCTTCTTGCCAAAGTCAAGAACTTCAGATTTTGCTATATTAAAAATAGAACATGAAAGCTGATGAATGAGATTATTCAAGGTCTAAATTGGCAACGGCTGCACATGTATTGCAACTTCCCAGTGTTGATCAGCTTGGTTGGTTGATATCAACCAGCATAGTATCATAAACACTAGGCTTCTGAGGGATGTCTAAGGTACTGCCCCTTCTCCATCTCCAAAATCTCTTGCTGAAAAATGCAACCAAGTAGAGATCCAGTAAAGATAAGACTTGGTTTAGCCCTCATTCAGCCATCTATCGCCAGTCATTCACTTCAAGATCGTATACAAAAACTAACCACTTAAATCATGTACTAGATGAGGAACACAGTGTCCAAAGAACTGTAATCCAGTATGATCTTCAGCACAAGATAGAAGAAATAACGATCAAAACAACAGTAACTGTGTGCTTGCACTAACCAGCACAAAATAAGAGAATATAGCACAGTTCCGTGCTGTTTTGGGAATTCTGGAAGAAGTTACCAGCCCAATTTGATACTCTTATCAATTTATATTCAAGTAGTCATAAATGCTATCCTTGGCAGGATAAATTGAATACAATGTATTTGAAGTTACATTGCTATTTTTTTACAGAATATGATTACTATATCAAGAGAATGTATTCACATTTATTTAATACATGAGCTATTATGGAAAGCAGAAGACAAGAACTACAAATGTTTTTGCTAATTGGACTTCATAAAAGAATTTGTGACAAGAAATACAAGACACAATTAAGGAATATTACCCCAAATTCAACAATATTTTCTGTCACAAAGAACTCAGGTCTGTACTAAAATTTTCTAGTGAATAATCTTTTGCTCCCAAGTGGTTCATCTGTCTTTTGAGGCTGCTAAATCAACTCGTCTAATTAAATATTAATTTAGTTTAAGCATCTAATATCTCCCATTGTATGCATTACTGGGATATTTTCATCCTTGCAACTATCACGTATGTCATCATTATGTGGGGTGATATCTTTTGCTGTGCTCAATCGTATCCTCCACTGCTTAAATTGCCTTATTTCCCCATGCTAGATTGCTGTTAATAATAACAACTTTCAGTTGATCCTGTTTACCAAGTGATCAGAAATATAAACAATAGTTGCAACAAGAATGAATTCTCTTACTGCTTAATAACATGAGTTTTTCTTTGAGATACTGATGGTGGAAGTACAAGTTGTTCACATGAAAAAATGCTTTTTAAAAAAGATTGGAATGAACTTAAATGTATCGGGTCATTGCGAGCCATTCCTTAGATACTGCATTTCTATTTGTACTGTTTACTTAAATAACTGTCAGAACAAAGAAGGGCAACATAATTGGCAAGTCATCATGTAGTTGTCACTGATTAAATTAATTCAGGGAACAGTTGTTCTTCAATAGGAAGGAAAGATGATATCATTGTCAGCTGTAATCTATGCCAGATACCCTACTATGAACATTGTTGCCTAAATAATTTGACGCTTAATTTCCTTTCTTTTCCAAGGTCTGTACTATTGCCCTAAGTGTTACTGTGAAGAAAGCAGACAAAATGTAAACATGGTCTATGAAAACGAGGATTTTGTCTTTTAAGTGAGTATAAAACCAGCTGCAACTAACTCGATGGGTGTTTTTATTTGGCAATTAATCAGTTAAAACATGGAAACCTATAGAAACATAGAAGGTAGGAGCCAGAGGCGGCTATTTGGCCCTTCGAGCCTGCTCGGCCATTCTTCACGAGCATGGCTGTTAATTTGATATTTGGTCAGATAGACACAATTGTTTAAAGTAGGCTGAGAGATCCACAGAAGTAATTGGTGGATTGGATTGCTGACTCACAAGATGTCAAGAATTTGGAGCTCTCATGACGAGTCATTGGGCTCAAAACATTAACTCCGCTTTCTCTCCACAGATGCTGCCAGACCTGCTGAGTTTCTCCAGCAGTTTCTGTTTTTCTTGAAGAATGTGCCGTTAAGACATTTCATCCAGGGTGACGATCCTCAGCTCTACGCTTAGTGTTTACTTGATAAGAAATACATACCACAATTTTTTTCTCTTTCTGGAATTCCTTATTTGGTGTACTGCTATATAGGTGATCGTTAACAAAACACCATTGCAATTTGATCTTGCAAACAATGCTTTTTTAAAAAAAATCTCAGGATGTGGTCACAGATGGCAAGATTATCATTTGTGGTCCAGTATCAGTTCCTTCAGAAAGTTTGGTGCGCTTTCTTCTTGAACCTCTGTAGTCCCTATGCAGATGGCACTCCCACAGAATGATAATTAGATAATAAATTTGAAAAGAAATCTAGCAATGAAAAGGAATAATGATATACATTCAAATGAAGATAGCATGCAGTTTGGGAGTGATGACATTCACATGATATTACTGCTCTTGTGCTAGATCTCACACAGTAGGTACCTTTGAATTAACATTGGGGTGTTGCTGATGAGCATCCTGGATATGGTGAGTTACAGTACACCATTGGTGAAGGGAATGGATACCAAATTAACCAGCATAGGAAACAATCAAGCACCCTGCTCTTTTCTGAATAGTGCCACACTTCAATAGCTACTGTAGCTGCACTTATTCAGTGGTGTGAGACGTCACACCTTTGCCCTAAGTGTTGACAGTAATCGACAGAAGGTAAGCCTCCTTTGATATAGTTCCCCCAGTTCAGTTTCTCCAAGACTGATTTGTTTGCTAGATTACAGATTCAATGAAGGAATATTCCCATGAAATATTCAATCCAATCCAATGAAATGCATTGCACTTCCCTTGCTAACCATAATAAACTTAATTTCTGGTTTGTGGTCTGAAATGTATGATCTGACAGACAATGACTGTCTTGGTACTCATATAAATTACCAGCTTACAGTAGCTCTCCCTATTACTTTTAAAGGATACCTCATTGCTAGAAGGGTTTATTGGTTTGTTATATTAATTTCCATTGTGTGTAAAAACAAATTTCAATTCATAAGGATTAAGCACTTGCCTGTGGAAGTGGATCTTCGAGCAAGCAATGAGAATAACTAGTTTCTTCTCAATACCATCAGGAACATCTCCACTTCATGCAAACTCCCACTTCAATCCAAACTAAAGGCTCAAAATGTTTGCTGCACAGCTCTTTTTAAAGGTGTTCGAGGAAAAGATTAACACCAAACTAAGGCAATTAAGAGGGGAACTCCAAGGTATCATAGAACCCCTACAGTGTGGAAACAGGCCCTTAGGCTCATCAAGTCCAACCGACCCTCAGAGCATCCCACCCAGACCCATTCCCCAAACCCACCTAATCTACACATCCCCAAACCACCTAGTCTGCACATCTTTGGACTGTGGGAGGAAACCAGAGCACCCGGAGGAAATCCACGCAGACACCGGGAGAATGTGCAAACTCCACACAGACAGTTGCCCGAGGGTGGTATTGGACCCGGTCCCTGATGCTGTGAGGCAGCAGTGCTAACCACTGAGCCACTGTGCCGCGTTAAGTTAAAGTGATGTGTTTTTAAGAGCGTCCAAGAAAGAGAAGACTACAACTCAAAATTCCAATGATTAGATACTAGACATTGACAAAGCCATTAAAACATTAAAGAAGGGAGCAGATGAAGACAGTATAAGAGGAATGAACATTTGGAGGTATGGATGGTGGTGTCAGACAGTTGAGGAAAATAGAGGATAGTGAGGCTGTGGAATGACTTACTCACAAAAACTAAAATCGTAAATTTGTATGGTTTGAATGAAGGCCAGAATGATAAGCATGATTTATGACCAGGACTTAGTATCATGTCACAGAGTTATACAGCACGGAAAGAGATCCTTCCGTCCAATGTATCCACACCGACTAGATAATCTAAACTGATGCTTTTTGAATGTTTTAATTGTACCCATCTCTACCATCTCATCTCGCAGCTCATTCCATACACGCACCACCTCTGCATGAAAAGGTTGCCCCTCATGTCCCTTCTAAATCTTTCCCCTCTCACCTTGAACCTATGCCCTTTAATTTTGAACTCCCCTATCCTGGGAAAAAGACCTTGGCTATTCACCCTATCCATGCTCCCTATGATCTTATAAACCTCTACAAGGTCACCTCTCAGCCTCCAACACTCCAGGAGAAAAATAGCCCAGCCTATTCAGTGTCTCCTGATAGCTCAAATCCATCAATCCTGGCAAGATCCTTGAAAATCTTTTCTGAACTGTTTCAAGTTTAACAAAATTTTTCCTATAGCAGGTCAGTAGAGCTTTAGATGAGTTGAAATTTACAGACAGTAATAACAACACTAGTAGCAGATGCGTTGAGGTAAGGTAGACGTAGATGATGAACTTACTGACATGCAAGTAGCCAAAAGTTTATGATGGAGATGATATGAAATCAGAAGCTCAGTTTGAACTCAAATAAAATATAGTAATGGTGTAAATAATCAAAAGGAATAGTTAGTGAGGTGACATGGTTGGCTGTAGGAGCTGAGGATGATATCTCTTATTCTGGTTCAGTTGGAGGAATTTGCAAGTGATCAACATATCTAAGTAAAGCAATGTGACATTGGAAAATCAACAAACGTGGGGGAACAGTACCATTATACAAGTGAAAGTACTGAATGACATGAAAAGAGGCATTGTATAAATGTGGAAGAGGAACAGCCAAAGGATGGATCTTTATCACACTTCACACGAGAAAAATTACAGTAAGAGACGTTCTTGCCTGTTATTTTCTCAAAATCATTTTGATTGGAGAATTACTTTTCAAATGCACCAATAATCAGATTCCTCATTTACATTAGAATGTTATAACAATACCTAAATTTGGAAGTTTTTTTTAAAAGAAAATAGGATATTCAATCACAGATTCCACTGCAGAATCTATATTTGACACAAGCACTAGAGAGGGAGGGAGAAAACAGGGGTCCAGAACATGGAGAAAACAAGTGACCAGGGAATGCTGCCTGAGGGCACCATTCTAAGAACAAGCTTATTTTAAAGTCGATCACAAAACAACCATTCCCAAAGTCTATAGCCGTGTGAGTGCTCGTGCACGGGTGTGGGGGAGAAGATGAGGGGAGAACACGAGAGAGGGAGAGGGAGAGAGAGAGAGAGGGAGAGAGAAAGAAAGAAAGAAAGAAAGAAAGAAAGAAAGAAAGAAAGAAAGAAAGAGAGTCAGATTTTGGGCATGATACTAGAATCTGGAGACTGAAAGTAGTCAAATTCCTATTTCATACTCAGCAGGAGGTCAGATCATTGTAGGAGGAGAAAGGTCCAAAGACTTCAAAGTCAATCTGCCAAATCTTTGCATTACGTGTTGGCCAAATATAAAAAAAACTTGTAAAGATATGACAGGCCCACTGTCGGTGCTCTGCATATATATTTAACTGACGATTAATTAAACAGCAGTATGGGTTGCTCAAGGTGTTTAGTGGCTAAATGGTACAAGGTAAAATACACATCACTAGGCATTCCACAACACACTATTTTTCCATCAGGTTCAAAGGCAGTGATCAAACAAATTAAGATACAGGCTGTTTGATAAATTATTGCTTCTTCAAAATTAACCAAAATCCACTGCAAAGAGAACCGCTGAAGGTCAGCCTACCTGGCTTTTGGACTCAAGCACAGCCTCATGGGTCACATGGACAAAGAAATATATTCCAGACTAAATTATGATAACTTTACACATCCGGAGACCATTAAAAGACATTCCTGAATTGAACATGTCATTTTTTTGAAACAAAGACAATGATAATCCTAAACCCCTCATGATCAATGTCTTCAAACAATATACCAGAAATGTAGCTAATAAACCAGAGACCATCATATTTGGACAAGGAACTGCAACTAATTGTCTCAAAGTGAGACAATCATGTTTGTCCCTTTGTAATCTTTAAATGCTTTCTGCAGGGAGAGACAGAGAGAAAGAGAGAGAGAGAGAGAGACAGAGAGACAGAGAGAGAGAAGCAGCCAAAAAGCCAATAACATATATGCCTGAAGAGCCAACAGCTGGAACATCTTAAGGTCCCAAAGACTGTTCCTGTGTTGCTCCACATGTACAGCAAACTCAGCTCCTACCAACGAGACTATTTTTAAAAAATCATCCAGGAGATGTGGTCAGAGTTGTCTGCACATCACTAATTACCCTTGATTAAGTGACGAGCTGGCTTCTTGAACTGTTGCAGTCCATTTGGTGAAGGTACACCCACAATGCTGCTAGAGACACTGTTCAATAATTTTGACTCAGTGACAGTGAAGGAACAAGTCAGGATGCCTTGGAGAGGAAGTGAAACAACCCAGCATACAATATCAGCTACTGAATTTACCAAATCTACCCTTTAGGAGAAATCATCAGGTCTGCAGTGTAATTTCCCAGAACAGGACAATTGCATGATATATGGACCAAGCTGTGGCTAATGACCCGTAACAGTGCACTATCCTCTTCAACTGCACTTCCCTTGAGTGTGCATGACTCTGTGAACAAGTCTGGTATCTCCAGATTTCAGGTCGAGTTCATAAATAAACAATCCCCATAAACCCACAAAAACCTTGCTGTCACTACACATCTGCCCACCCATCCTGCACTCCAAAGCTTATTTTTTCTTTTCTTTTAATTCATTTATGTGGGATGAGGGCGTCACTCGCTGGCCAGCATTTATTGCCCATCCCTTGTTGCCCTTAAGAAGGTGGTGATGTGCTGCTTTCTTGAATTGCTGCAGTCCACCTGCTGTGGGTTGACCCACAATACCATTAAGGAGGGAATTCCAGGATTTGGACCCAATAACAGTGAAGGAACGGCGATATATTTCCAAGTCAGGCTGGTGAGTTGGTTGGAGGGGAACTTGAAGGTGGTGGTGTTCCCATGTATCTGCTGCCCTTGTCCTTCTAGATGGAAGTGATCATGGATTTGAAAACTGCTGTCTGCAAGGGATGCTGTCTGAGGATCTGCAGTGCATCTTGTAGATAGTACACACTGCTGCTACTGGGCATCAGTGGCGGAGGGAGTGAATGCTTTTGAATGCAGTTCCAATCAAGCAGGCTGCTTTGTCCTCAATGGGTGTCAAGCTTCTTGAGTGTTGTTGGGGCTGCACTCCTCCAGGCAAGTGGGGAGTATGCCACCACACTCCTGACTTGTGCTTTGTAGATGGTAGATAGGCTTTGGGGTGAGTTAGTTGACACAGTATTCCTAGCCTCTGGCCTGCTCTCGCAGCCACTGGGTTTACATGGTGAATCCAGTGAGCGTCTGATCAATGATAACTCCCAGGATGTTGATAGTGGGGGATTCAGTGATAGTAACACCACTGAATGTCAAGGGGTAGTGGTTAGATTGTCTCTTATTGGTGATGGTCATAGCCTGGCATTTGTGCGGCACGAATGTTACTTGCCACTTGTTAGCCCAAGCCTGGATATTGCCCAGATCTTGTTACATTTGAACATGGACTGCTTCAGTGTCTGAGGAGTAGCAAATGGTGCTGAACATTGTGCAATCATCGGCGAACATCCCCACTTCTGACCTTATGATAGACGGAAGGTCATTTATGAAGCAGCTGAAGATGGTCAGGCCAAGGACACTGCCCTGAGGAACTCCTGCAGAGGTGTCCTGGAGCAGAGATGACTGACCTCCAACAACCACAACCATCTTCCTGTGTCAGGTATAACTTTAAATTCCAGAGATTTTGCCCCCGATACCCATTGATTCCAGTTTTGCTACGGCTCCTTGATGCCACACACAGTCGAATGCAGCCTTGATATCAATGGCTGTCACTCTCACCTCACCTCTGGAATTCAGCTCTTTTGTCCATGTTTGAACCAAGGCTGTAATGAGGTCAGGAGCTGAGTGGCCCTGGTGGAACTCAAACTGGGCATCACTGAGCAGGTTACTGCTGAGCAGGTGCTGCTTGATAGCACTGTTGATAACACCTTACATCACTTCACTGATGATCGACAGTAGCCTGATGGGGCAGTAATTAGCCAGGTTGGATTTGCCCTACTCTTTATGTACATGAATATAAAATAGGAACAGTCCTGTCTCACCTTGTCTAGAACAAACACATGAATGTTCTACTGCAATCATACAACCAAATAAATACTTCTGATTTATAATCAATGCGGTAGTGTAAGAAATGGAGTAGCAAATCTTCAAAAAGCTTGGCTCTAGTAACACTATTGCGATTTCCGACCAGAATATTTGTTTTAAAGTTAAATATTGGCCAGGACAACAGGAAACTCTTACACATTTAAATAGTGGGGTTTTTCATGCCCATCTGAAAGGTTAGGATGTGCTTTTGTTTACCACTTCATCAGACAATGATACCTCAAAGTGGAAGGTGCCAATATTTCTGAGAAATAGTTCAGGAGAAGCCTTTAGTAGATACACAAAGCAAAATCAGATGGATGAAAAGATATACTTCATAATGCATCAAATGACTGAGCCATTTCTGGCAGTCAAATTGGTTAGTTCCAACTTTCGTCCCGCAGATTTAAGCATGTGTATCCAACTGTTGATAACCGTAACTTATTATCAGTCATTCTGTATCTTGCATTTGTGAAGCAATACAATGCTTAAACAAGTATTTGAATAAACAGTGCTTCCAACAAATAAACTGTCCTCCCATTATCATGTCATTTGTATATGATTAATCCAACTGCTTACCTTCACATTAGATTTCTTATTGAAATTTATAACAACTCCCCAACCAAAATCATCGTCATCATTTTTCACCTGAAAGACAAAAGATTTTTAGTTTACCTAAAATCTGCATTTCAAGGTAGACAGCAAACAGATAATGATGTATATTACTGGCAACACACAAAAAAGACTGAAAAAGACAATTCCTGTCAATTTTCCTACTCTTTCTTTTGAATATCATGAGTAAACCCATTGTTAGAATATGGACAATAGTTTTATGATTCCGACATTCCAAGGTTCCTGGCATCATCTGAGCCAGAAGGAAGTTGCACGTGATTAAAGTTACCACTTTAAACCTTTGTTTAGTACTTTTGTGAAGTTCAGTGTGCAATGCCACATCTAATGAGTCTTCCTGCTTTAAACCTTTGATGAACAGCTTTAAATGTAATTTGCTCTGAGGTGCTAAAAATGGACTTGACACTCCAAGGAACTGGATTCTCATCTTGATGACCTGATGTTAAAATGACAATTACACTTCTCTTTCATACTGGGTTTGAGGAGCAGTATGTTTGTGTTGGAAGGACAAACAGCGATAGAAGTGTAAAACTTTTGCCAATAAAAAAGTTCGCCAAGACAATTCGGACAATTAAAACCTATGTATTTACATACTTTAAATATTTCTGCCCTGCTTGTCATTTTGAATTTGCACGCTTTCACCTGCATTAATTAATTATGACATACAACAGGAAAGATATTTCATATAAAATCAATTGGTGGTCCAATAACATTGAAAAGCTTGATAGCATACAAGAATGATGCAATCTGCCTAGTGGACAATGATTCACCATCAATCTATACATTCCCTCCACCAACGGCACAATATGTCTGCAGAGTGTACCACCAAACAAGGTGTATTGCAGCTGCTCAAATGGATGCACCATCCAAAACCATGACCTCTACCAATTAGAAAAGTAAAGGCAGCAACAGATTACCACCTCTGTGCATTCCTCTCAGACAAACAGCTGCCTGATTTGAATAAATATCAATGTTTCCTCATAAATTCCTTTATTGCTATTGTGTCAAAGTTCTGGAACGCCTTATGTTACAACATTTGGAAATACTGTAACACACAAACTATGGCGGTTCCAGAACGCAGACTTCCAACACGCTCTGAGCTGTCACGAGGTAACAAATGCTCACAGCTACCAAATCCAATGAATAAATAAAGATATTTTAAGAAGTTTGAGAGTTGATTGTCACATTATTTTCTATTTCATACTAAATTATATTTAATGTTAGCACACAATCCAACTTGACTGCACTGTACATACTCATACTCATAAAATAAGGGAATAGAAAAAAAGTTGAAATTGGGTTGAGTAATAGCAGGATTGAATAAAATTTTTTCTATAGGACATGGGCATCACTGGCAAGGTCAGCATTTGTTGCTCATCCCAAGTGCCATTGAACAGAATGGTTTGCTTGGTCTCACGATTACTGAGACCAGTATTAAATATTAATTTAAATTATAACCAGTTACTATGGTGAGGTTTGAACCCATGTTCCAAATCAGCCTGCATCTCTGAATTATTAGTCCAGTGACATGACACTGTGACTATCTCCTTAAATGGTAAAAAGTAACAAAGATTACTTTGTTCTTAACCTCCATGTGTGGTGAGATGTAGCATGCATCATTGTTTCTATTGCTTTAAATTTCAGCAGAGAACAATGATAAATGTATTGCACACCCCAGAGGAAACAAATAATGGTAAGTATACCTTAACGAGTCTGCCTGGCTGAAGAAATGGCAAGCAGTATTTTGGTTTGTGTACATACTCCTCAATTTCTTTACCCAGTTTAGCCAGCTGCTGCCTTATTTTGTAGTAAGTAACGACATTTTCTTCATTGGGAATTTCAATTTCGTTGTATTGTCCTTCCAATACCTTCACTTCTGCAGATATAAAATACATTGAATTATACATTATTTACATATTTTTCTTTGTTAGTAGGAGGTGAACACTGCTCACAAGGTTAATATTAATTGTGTATCCTGAACCATCCTCAAGAAGGTGGAGGAGAACCACTGAATGTGGGGTTGGTACACCCACAGTGCTGTTCAGGATGGATTTCCAGAATTTTGACCCACTGTCAGTGAAGGATTGGTGATAGAGTTCCAAGTGTGGATGCTTTGTGATTTTTGAAGGAAACGTGTAGATGTGCTTATACACCCATACATCAGCTGCCTTGTTAGGAACGATAGAGATTGTCTGTTGGAAGATGCCATCGTACTGAAGATGTCTTAACGAGACCCTTCGGTATTCTTGTAGATGGCACACAGCAAGAGGAAATGAATGTTTAAAAATGTGGATAGGGGACTGATGAGGTAGACAGCTTTACCCTTTATGGTAATTAACTTCTTGAGTACGAGTGGACAGCTCTCATCGAGGCAAGTGAGGAGAATTCCATCAATCTCCTGACTCGTGGATTGTAGGTGATGTACGGACTTTGAGGTGGTGGTTGGTAAATTATGTGCAATGGAATTTCCAGTCTTTGACTTGCTCTTGTTGCCATGGTATTTATATTGCTGGTTTAGTCCAGTTTCTGATGAATAGTGCTCTACACTCATTGGCGTTTAGAAGAAAGAAGGGTAATTTTTTCCAGACAAAAAAGATCTTTAGGAGACTTGATACGATGGATATCTGGGATGATATTTCTTTATGTGTGAGTGTCTAGGACTGAAGAATGTACGCTCTTAAGATGGAGATGAAGATACTTCTTTCTCTGAGGGTCATTTGTCTCTGGCATTCTCAGAAAGCAGTCAAGACTGGGTCACTGAATTCGCAAAAGATAAAGTTAGATAGTTTGTTAAAAGACAAGGGAGTTGACAATTATGAGGAGGACAGTTAGGAAGGCAGAGATGAGATAACAATCACATCACTTATTGAATGGCGGATCAAGTTCAAAAGGTCAAATAGCATGCCTGCTCGTGTGATCAAAATGCTTGGTCCAAGAGGTGGAAATTGAACATCAATTCAGGAACAATTAAAATTGGGGATATGCAAGAAGCCTTACAGGAGTATAGGTAGTTTAATACGTGGTTGTAGTGGAGGTTACAGAGATTGGAGAGGGTAGGCCAAGGAAGAATTCACAAACAGGATTAAGGATTTTAAACAAACACAAAAGTCGTTGGAGAAACTCAGCAGGACTGGCAACATCTGTGGAGAGAAAAAACAGTTAATCTTTTGAGTCTAATGACCCTTCTTCAGTACTTAAGAATTTTAAATTTGAAGTTTTGCTTAGTCTGGAGCTGTGTTAGTGAGCACGGGATGATGTGTGAGTCGGACTTGGTACAAGGCGGACTACAGGCAGTTGACGCAATTCTCAAAAGACCACTGCACCATTATGAACGTTTCAGTTTCTCACAAACTCTAACAATCCTTTGGTTTGACAAAGTAAATGCAAATATCTGCAGGGATTTGGGTAGGATTTCCAAAATTCAGTTCACAAAAAACAATCACACTGGTACAGAGATGTTCTCTCAGCTATATGGCTGGATTTTTATATAAAGATTTTTAAATTAGAAAACACACCAACTTCGTTAAGAAACAAATCAACAAAGCAAACTACAATGAACTGTGGCAATTAAATTGATGACATCAGCATGCTACACCAAGAATTTATATTAGATGAGTCCACATAAATTGAAATGCAGGATTTGTACACCCAAAAGACACTAATAGGAATTTTGGATGCTCAAGGTATTCATCAATGAGCAGTTGCTTCTCCTATCCTCAATTACTTGCCCATTCTTCTAACTTGCTGCTAGTGTACACACATTTCGGTTATCTGAAACTGAATCAGAAGAATCCCACCTCCCCCTCCCTTCAACTCTCATCAATGACCCAGGGTGACTGGCCTGATCTTCAACTGGTGCACAAGATTTTGTTTACTCAAAAGACTCAACAGGTCATACGGAATTATCTCAGTGCTATCTCCAATTATCAACTGCTTCATCTTAGAACGCTCTAACTCTAAGGAAATTCCTGCACATGGTCAAACAAACTGTTCAATTGAATTCCTAACTATGACAGGGGATTCCACAGATTTTTCTTAGACTGGGTATTTTTGTTGGCCAAAACTCAATTCGACTAAAAAGAATTGTACCTAGCAATAAACATCCAAGAGAAAGGGATAGATACACCTTACATCTTCCAATCAAAACCCTCTGAGATCAATTAATAAGCACAGAAACTCAGCAGGTCTGGCTGCATCTATGGAGAGAGAAACAGTTAATGTTTCAAATCTGGACTGAATCTTCTTCAGAAGTGGTCTAAGATGACAACAATTGGAGATAATATTCAGGTAATCCACTGTAATCTCAAATCCTTTGAGATGAAAAATCCAGCATGCTGAAGACCAGGTAATCCATCTATTCGCAGTTCTGAACACTCATATTGAACCAGAAACACTTGTTTCTCTCCACTGATGCTGCCAGATCTGCTGAGTTTCTCCAGCGTTTTGTGTTTGTTTGAGATTTCCATCATCTGTAGCATTTTATTTTTCTTTGAGAACCATTCTCCAATTGTCATGTTCAGTCAACATGTTCTGAAATTTCTTAAAAGTAGCATAACAGCATGCAGCTGGACAGAAACATATTTAAGGCAGAGACATGTCAATTATTTCAGATACCTGAAGAATCTAGGTGCTATAGTTGTTCACAGCACAAAGTCTATGAAACACTTCTCTCAAATGATGCCTGGATTGCTACATGAATGGAATCTATTAACTAAGTAACCAAAATGCCAATAATACTCACTTCCCTAACTGAAGGTGGAATATAACCTCGGACTTTATTCTTCATATTCCAAGGCCAGAAACCATGTTCACACTAAAACATGCACTGCATGATTAATGTAGATGATGCTTCACAGTCTTCCGAAGTAGCCCAGCAAGCCATCAGTTATAATCAAACCACCAGAAACAATAAAAGACTAGACGAGAACAGTTCAAGAAACTCACCCCCAACTTCTCTGGGCAACTAAAGATGGACAATAAATGTCGACTCTTTTAGCAATGCCCACATCCAAAGAATTATATAAAAAAAAGCTCTGTAGCATTGCCTTAGAACTGAACTTTACTATTGCAAACTGCTTTTAAGATTCCATTTAGTTGTGACATTAAAAATTCAGGAAAAACTCTTTTTATTTTTCATGCCACAATTTAATAAACATGGCCAATTTGCATCATATTTATTCTTTGCACCTTCTATGAAGAATCAAATATAACAAGAGAATCCTAATGAAGTGTTTTTTGTCTGCTTTTCATTATTTCATAGCTTTGCAAAACAATGGCATCATGCTCCCCTGGTAGCACTTGGCCATGAACTTTGTTTTTGGTCCAAGGGTTCCATAGCTTGCTTTTGCTCACTGTCTTGATCCAGAGAAAGAACATCAATGCACGTAAAATATTATTCACAAATTTGTTTTTATTAGTTTTTCCTCGACATGCACACAATTACTGTACTAAACAGATTCAGCACACCATTTATTCTGCCTGACTCTTTATAGATGCGTACTGACATATTTATAGAAATGCAAGTAAACCTACCTAAAACGGTTCAAACAGAGACTAAAATGCATTAAATGTAATATACATTGGGGGAGGAGACATTCATCAAGTCCCATTCTCCTATTAGCCCTGTGCTCACTGATTTAAACTTTAAATTTACATCCTGGCTTTCAAATTCCTCCATGGCCTTGCCCGTTCTTACTTCTGTAATTTTCTTCAGCTTCACAAATCTCACAGATATCCGAGCACATCTAATTATGGCTTCCGAGCATCCTAATTTTAATTGTTACACATTAATGACCCTGGTCCCGTTGTCTGGACTTTTAACCTCTAGAATTCCCTCTCTAAAGCCTTTCCAACTCACTTTCCCCATTTAAGATATTCATTAAAATCTCTGATCAAGATCTCTTTATGGGGATCAGTTTCATATTTTGTTTCAAAATTTCCTGTGCAACAGCTTGGGATATTTTATTACTTTAAAGTCACTAGGTTAATATAAACAGCTTTCTTTTCACATTATTGAGTTAACATCATGTCAAATCTCAAATGAAAATATTTCATTTCATTTCATTAGAAGGAACTGACACATAGCTGTTACTATTCGAGATTGAGTTAGATCGACAGTGAAAGTAAAGTGATCTGAGATGTGAACAGTATACCTACACTTGTTAAATATTTTTTGCTTAATGTAAAGATGACACTACCACTGACTAGCTGGGCTAAAGGGCCTATTTCTTTTTCTAATGCTAATTTAATGTTTTTAAACAAAATCAGTTATTCTGCAGGAATAGCATGTCTAAGCACAGTACACTGGGCATTGGTTAGCAGAGTAATGCCAACAGCTCTGGTTCAATTCCCATACTCGCTGAGATAACCACGAAGGCATGATGACCCTCAGGTTAAACAATCACCAGGTGTCTCTCTGAGCTGCCTTATGATCCATTAGGACTAAGGCAACTTAATCATTTTATACACAAATGACAGTATCAAATTATACAACAGTTAGAGCACAGAAGGAGACTATTCAGAGCGATAATCATGTCAGTTCCACTCTCCATTCCTTTCCCTGTAAGCCAGCACTTTTGTTTTTCTTGACAGGTGCTTATACAATTCCTTATTGAAAGTAAATATTCAAACTGCCTCCACCAAGCCTTGCATACAGTGCATTCTAGGTCTTAACCACTTGCATTGTTGGTCATGTCTCCCTTTATTATTTTGCCAATCACTTTAAATCGGTCTCCTCGGGTCTTTGACCATTCTGCTTTAAGGAACATTTGTTCTCTACCTGCTCTGTCTAGACCCTCACGATTCTGGAGTAGAAGTGACCTGTGTAAGAAGAATCGATTGTACCTGAATTGGAAAGGGAATAATATACTAGCAGGGAGATATACTAGAGCTGCTTGGAAGGATTTAAACTATTAAGAGAGGTGGGGGAGAGCCCTGGGAGATGGTGAAGAAAGAGAGCAGTCTGAGGCTGATACAGTTAGGAAAAAGAGTAAGTCAAACAGTCAGAGTAGGCCGGAACAAGACAGAGAACGAGGTAGGACTAATAAATTAAACTGTATTTATTTCAATGCAAGAGGCCCAACAGGTAAGACAGATGAACTCAGGGCATGGTTGGGAACTTGGGACTGGGATATCATAGCAATTACAGAGACATGGCTCAGGGACGGACAGGACTGGTAGATTAATGTTCAAGGGTATAGATAGAATATATCTATAGGATAGAAAGGGGAGTAAGAGAGGAGGGGGGAATGGCGTTTTTGATTAAGAATAACATTACTGCTGTACTTAAGGAGGATACTCCTGGGAATATGTCCAGTGAAGTTATGTGGGTGGAACTGAGAAATAAGAAAGGGATAATCACCTTTTTTGGGATTGTACTACCATCCCTCCCAATTGTCAGCTGGAAATTGACAAACAAATTTGTATGGAGGTCTCAGTAATGTGAGAGAATAATAGGGTGGTTGTGGTAGGGGATTTTAATTTTCCCAAGCATACACTGGGGCTGCCATAGCGTTAAGGGCTTGGATGGGGAGGAATTTGTTAAGTGTGCACAAGAAAATTTTCTGATTCAGTATGTGGATGTACCTACTAGAGAAGGTGTAAATCTTGACCTACTCTTGGGAAATAAAGCAGGGCAGGTGACTTATGTCAATGGGGGAGCACTTTGGGGCCAGTGGCCATAATTCTATTAGCTTTAAAATAGTGAGGGAAAAGGATAGGCCGGATCTAAAAGTTAAAAGTTCTAAACTGGAGGAAGGCCAATTTTGCTGGTATTAGGCAAGAACTTTCAAAAGTTAATTGGGGGCAGATATTTGTAGGGAAAGGAATGGCTGGAAAATGGGAAGCCTTCAAAAATGAGATAACGAGTGTCCACAGACAGTGTGCTCCAGTTAGGGTGAAAGGCAAGGCCCAGATGTAGGGAATGATGGATGACTAGAGAAATTGAGGTTTTGATCAAGAATAAGAAGGAAGCACATGCCAAGTACAGACAGCCAGGGTCAAGTGAATCTCCAGAAGAGTATAAGTGCAGTCGGAGTATACCTCAAGAGGGAAATCAGGAAGGGGACATGAAATAGCTTTGGCAAATAGGGTTAAGGAGAATCCAAAGGGATTCTAGAAATACATTAAGGAGAAAAGAGTGACTTGGGAGAGAATACAGCCTCTTAAAGATCAGCAAGGTTGCCTACATGTGGAACCGGATATGGAAGATAGAGAACGTGGGGGAATAAATAGTGACATCTTGGAAGACGTCCATATTACAGAAGTGGTGGTGCTGGACATCTTAAAAAGCATTAAGGTGGATAATATCCCCGAACCTGATCAGGTGTACCCTAGAACTTTGTGGAAAGCAAGGGAAGACATTGCTGGGACCCTTGCTGAGATATTTGTATCATCAATAGCTACAGGCGAGGTCCTGGAAGACTGGAGATTAGCTAACGTTGTGCCATTATTTAAGAAAGGTGGTAAGAAAAAGCCAGGGAACTGTAGACCAGTGAGCCTGACATCGGTGGTGGACATGTTGTTGGAGGGAATTGTGAGGCAGGCTTTACATGTATTTGGAAAGGCAAGGACTGATTAGGGATAGTCAATATGGCTTTGTGCATGGGAAATCGTGTCTCACTAACTTGATTGAATTTTTTGAAGCAACGAAGAGGACTGATGAGGGCAGAGCGGTGAATGTGATCTATATGGACTTCAGTCAGCAGTTCGACAAGGTTCCTCATGGTAGACTGGTTAGCAAGGTTAGATCACACAGAATACAGAGAGAACTAGCCATTTGGATACAGAACTCGCTCGAAGGTAGAAGACAGAAGTCGATGGAGGAGGGTTGTTTTCTAGACAGGAGGCCTATGACCAGCAGTGTGCCACAAATATCAGTGCATCATGAGATTGGTGCTATGTCCACTGCTTTTTGTCATTTTATATAAATGATTTGGGTGTGAACACAGGACTTATGGTTAGTAAGTTTGCAGATGACACTAAAGTTGAAGGTGTAGTGAACAGCAAAGGAAGTTACCTCAGAGTACAAAAGGATCTTGATCAGATGGGCCAATGGATCAAGGAGAGGCAGATGGAGTTTAATTTAGATAAACGTGAGGTGCAGTATTTTTGAAAGGCAAATCAGGGCAGGATTTATACACTTAATGGTAAGGTCCTGGGGAGTGTTGCTGAACAAAGATACCTTGGAGTGCAGGGTCATAGTTCCTTGAAAGTGGAGTCACAGGTAGACAGGATAGTGAAGGTGGTGTTCGGTATGCTTGCCTTGAGTGCAGGAGTTGGGAGATCATGTTGCGGCTGTACACAACATTGGTTCAGCCAGTTTTGGAGTATTACATGCAATTCTGGTCTCCCTCCTAAAAGAAGGATGCTGTGCAACTAGAAATGGTAGAGAGAAAATTTACAAGCTTGTTGCCAGGTTTGGAGGGTTTGAGCAGTAGGGAGAGGCTCAATAGGCTGGAGCATCGGAGGCTGAGGGGTGACCTTATAGAAGTTTGTAAAATCATGAGGGGCATGGATTGGATAAATAGGCAAGGTCTTTTCCCCAAGGTGGGGGAGTCGAAAACTAGAAGGCATAGGTTTAAGATGAGAGTAGAAAGATATTTAAGGGACCTTAGGGGCAACTTTTTCACGCAGAGGGTGGTGTGTGCATGGAATGAGATGCCAGAGAAAGTGGTGGAGGCTGGTATGATTCCAACATTTAAAAGGCATCTGGATGGGCATATGAACAAGGAGGGTTTGGAGGGATATGGGCCAAATGCTGGCAAGTGGGATGAGATTTATGTAGGATATTTGGTCAGCATGGAAGAGTTGAACTGAAAGGTCTGTTTCCATGCTGTCAATCTCTATGACTCTAGGACCTGTAGCTGGTTCACTTACCAAGCTGGTTCGTTAGCTGGCAGACATTTCATTACCCTGCTGGGTAACGTCAGTGCAACTTCAACGAAGCGTTGTTGAGTTTCCAGCTTGTTATTTAAACTCTGGGGTCCATTGGAGTTGCACTGATAATGTTACCCAGCAGGGTAATGAAACGTACGCAAACTGATGAACCAGCTCGGTGAGCAAACCAACCACAGAATCCACAACCCGAGCTACAAATCTACTCAAGAACCTATGACCTCTATCAAATAATCTCTCATTTCTCTTCTTGAAGGAGAGGTATCCCAGTTTCTCTATGGTGTCTCTCAAACTATCACATAGTCCCTAAACTTCAGTGTGCAGAATTGGTCAGAATATTCCAGTTGAGGGGAAACCAGCATTTTCATTATTACTCTTTTGCCGATATAGTAGCATTGGCTAAATGGAAAGTTGAGCAAATTGCAAAAATGTCACCGAAAGGGTACATGTCAAAGGAGATGACAGTCATCGCATTTCTATTATCTACAGCAACTTCGGTTTAAATCCTTCCTAAATATATACACATTGTAAATATTAGTATGTTGATACTAAGTGAACTGAACTGGTGCAATTTCCAGCCAGTTATAATGGGTGTGAATTCACGAGTGTCATAATTGGGCACTAATTAGCAGTTTCAAAAATCAAAAAGAGAGTAAATGTAGAAAATGAAACTGGCAACCCAGTAGTTTTAAGGCATGTTTTGAGTTTAATACCATTTATGAAAGGCACAGCATCTCATTTATTTCTAAGATCAGGAGGAAGAAAATGCTCACGATTAGGAATTTGTAGTTTCATGCTGAAATCATTTGCGCTGATCAATTTGGTACATTGCAGGAGAAAACTTCAGAAGTGCAAGAAAAACTTCTTTCCACAGAACAAATACAACGTGTTATAGTATTGGTCTTTAACACTGAAGATTCACAGTTTATAGCAGAAAGGAAGGGACTGCAGCTACATTGAAAATGCAATCCCAACACATGTGAGTCTAAAATACTTTTTGAAATGAGATCTACTATTTAGAGCTTTTTTTTAAACTGTTAATAATAAGACTTGAATCCTGTAATCTAATGGTTATTTTAAAATCCTAATACAAGGTACTCTGGCAGAGGGTGAGCTATCATTTGCTCGCGATTGATGTGTGGCAACCCCTGGTCTAGTCAGTACACCTGTGTAATATCAATGATGTGAATAAAAGGGATAGTGAAGAGGAGAATAAGCATGAGTGTGCCATGACTTTCAGATGCAAGCATTTACATCCATGGATTGAACCATGAAGAACAGGTGAATGACAACTAGACAAGGGGGTGGGTTGGAACACTGTAATGCAAAGGATAGTGTGTTTCATGTATGATCCAGAATACTGAATAGTATACTGATTTCTACATAGCAGAGTTAAGTATAGGGAACAAATATAACTGGGTGTGAGTGAAGAGATGAGTAGCCAGAGGTTGTGGACCTTTTAGATACTACCAAGATTGGGATCAGCCTCAAAACAGTAATTGTGAATACTTATAAACATTTTGCCACATGAGGCAGTTTCACACAATTGTGACTATTGGTTTTAGCTGTAATTAACATACTATCTGGCAACTATCTGACAGAACTCAGGCTTCATTGAAGATACATTTATTAAATATTAGTTACATTGATTTCACTATGCCCCCAAGATGAAGTTTGTAAATATTAATCAAATTATGAAAACAAAACAACCACAATTGGTACATTTTCATCCTTAAGGGAGGAGATGGCCAAGCAGTATTAGCGCTGGACTGTTAACCCAGAGACAATGTTCTGGGGACCCAGGTTTGAATCCTGCCATGGCAGATGGTGGAATTTGAATTCAATAAAAAAAAAATCTGGAATTAAGAATCAAACCATGACCACAAATCTAGTGTTGATTGTTGGGGGGAAAAAAAACTATCTGTTTCACATCCCTACCTGGATGGCCTACACGTGTATCCAGACCCACAGCCCTTAACTGCCCTTTGGACAATTAGGGACGGGCAATAAATGCTGCTTGGCCAGTGATGCCCTCATCCCGTGAACGAACAAAGAAAAAGAAACAGTATCATTAAAATTAGAAACATTACATCAAGTTAATAAACTGTGAAACCTGGGAAAAATAATGACACTTACTTTCCACCACCCCTGGGATTGCCTTGTAATTCTGGAATTGGTAGAAGGATTTTTCCAACATGTATTCAGGATTGATCTCTTCAACACGAAGAAGGTTTAAAACCATGTTATAGGTCAGATGAAATGCACTATTAAGGGGATCGGCTGAGCCCTAGGGAAAAAATGCCGAATGAATAAAAGTGAAAAATATTTTCTCTTGATAAAACTTTCAATGCAGTCTTGCAGATCAAAACAACATGGATATTTCAAAATTTCCCAAAAAAACTTCTATATTTTCAGCTAGTTTTCTCTTCTCTAATTTCTTCCTTATTCATTTTTGTGATCAAACTTCGCATTTTTAAAAAATATTCTGCACATTCTTCAAACCTGCCACTAGCCTTCACACAAGTGTACAATTTTTCCTTTCATAAAAGTTGAAGCAAAATGCTATAGATGCTGGAAATCTGAAATAAAACAGGAAATACTGGAGAAACTTAAGACAGTCTGGCAGCATCAATGGAGACAGAAAAAGTTAATGCTGAGTCCGATATGACTCTTCAGTACAGGCAGACACTGGAAAATCATGGCTTTTATGCAAAGGGAGGAGGATGAGGAGTGAAAGGAACAGATGGTGACAGTCCTCAGGTAAAATATAAAGTAAGTGCTAATGGTGTAATAAAGGGTGTGAAATGCAAAATAGGTGTAGCTGATTTCGATTTGATTTGATTTATTGTTGCCACATATACCGAGATACAGTGAAAAGTGTTGTTTTGCATCCTCTACAGACAGATGGTAACACACAAAGTGCAGGATAGAGTGTTAGAGCCACAGAGAAGGTGCAGAGAGAGATCAACGTTAACATTTAAGAGGTCCATTCAAAAGTCTGATAACAGCGGGGAAGAAGCTGTTCTTGAATCTTTCATGCGTGTAATCAAACTTTAATATCTTCTGCCCAATGGAAGAGAGTATAACTGGGGTAGGAGGGGCCTTTGATTGTGTTGGTTGTTTTCCCAAGACAGCGGGAAGTATATGTGGAGTCAATGGATGGAAGGCTGAAAAATACTGCGCTGTGTTCATGACTCTGTAGTTTCTTGCAGTCTTGGGAAGAGCAGTTGCCATACCATGCTGTGATGCATCCAGAGAGGATGCTTTCTACGGTGCATCTGTAAGAATTGATAAGTGTCTTTATGGACATGCCGAATTTCCTTAGCCTCCTGAGGAAGTAGAGGTGTCGCTGTATGCTCTTGGCTGTTGCACCAACATGGGTGGACCAGGATAGATTGTTGGTGATCATCACTCCGAGGACTTAACATTCTGGATCATTTCACCTCAGCACCACTGGCGCAGACAGGGATGCGCCCTCCACTCCGAAAGTCAATGATTAGCTCCTTCATTTTTCTGACATTAATGGAGAGATTGTTGTCTTTAGACCATGCTGCTAAGCCGTCAACCTCTCTCCTGCATTGATTGGTTACTGCCTCCAATGTGGGCCTGATAAATGCTCACGTAATCCAAAAGACAACAATTTTTAAGTATACAGTGAGTATGTTGATTAAGGGTCTATCATTGAGGAACATGAGTTTATTCGACTGCTGCTTGATTTTCCTGCAGGATAGCCCATCCATTTTTGGCACAACTCCCTACAGCTATGCAACAATGGATTTGCAAAGTCGCAAAGTTGTACTGATTACCTACCGATGCTCAAAGATCTGGAAGTCTGTCCCGAAACCTTTATGGCTCATTAAAGGAGGCAAGGGAAGTAATATGCTCCTTGAAACATCCCTCTTTAACCAACTTCTTGGTTATCTAAGCGCCCTGCCAAGTTGTGCTTTGTAATGCCTCTACAAGTTGTTTCGAACATTTGAAGCTTATTCTCCAAATTTTTGTGTTTTACTTCCAAGGATATTGTTTCGTCATGGTAACAGCTTCAAGCTGCCCCTCCTCCTCCATCCTTCAACCGTTTTCCACTCTAATTTTTCAAAATTACCATTTACAATCCTGTTGGACTTCCACTAATTTGCTTTACCTTAATAACTTTGAGACAGACAGGAAACGAAGTGAAAATGAGTCCTAACAAAACGATACAAAGCGTTAGATCGGTAGAGCGACGCGTTGGGAGAGAGTGTAGGTCACGCAGGGAACCGTATCATTACA
>NC_063332.1:60306626-60316844 GCF_021869965.1 Rhincodon typus | reverse complement strand
TTGGTTTTTATTTGAAAACAAGTCTTTCCAGTCTAATTGATCCTCATTAGACAAGCTTATCAATCAAGGTTATCAATGTAATAAACCAGCTGTGAATTGCATCCAATGCATTTTACATTCTTCTTTAAATAAGAAGACCAAAACTACACACAGTATTTGAGATGCAGTCATAATGATTCCTGTATAACTGAAGAATAAACATATATTTGGCTTCAATTCCCCTCATAAGGGATAACTTTCCATTAAACCTTTTTGATTTTCCGCTGTACACCTGCACTGTAACTTTCTGTGACTCATGCACAAGAAAACATGGTTCCCTTTGCATTTCAGAATACTGCAGTGAATGGGAGTTTAATTTATTCTATTTTGCTCGTAACTAACCCTTCAATTAAGAAAGATATTGTTATTAATCTTAAGCATATTTCAGTTAAAACAAATTAATTTAAGTAAAGGTGGAGGGTTGTTTTTTGGACAGGAAGCTTGTGACCAGCGGTGTTCAACAGGGATCAGTGCAGCGTCCACTTTTGTTTGTCATTTATAGAAATGATTTCGATGAGAATATCAGAGACGTGGTTAGTAAATTTGTGGATAATATCAAAATTGGTGGTATGGTGGACAATGAAGAAGGTTATCTAAGATTACAAAGAGATCTTGATCAATTGGGTCAATGAAGTGAAGAGTGGCAGATGGAGTTTAATTTGGATAAATGCGAGGTACTGCATTTTGGTAAAACAAACAAGTGCAGGACTTATACAATTAAAAGTAGGGTCTTGGGTAGTGTTGTAGAACAAAGAAAACCTAGGGGTTCAGGTACATAATTCTTTGAAGTTTGCATCACATATAGATAGGGTGGTTAAGAAGCCATTTAGCATGCTTGCCTTCATTACTCAGACCTTCAAGTATTGGAGTTGGGACGCTATGTTGAGGTTATACAGGATGTTGGTGAGACCTCTTCTGGAGTACTGTATCCAGTTCTGTCGCCCTGTTACAGGAATGATATTATTAAGCTGGAGAGGATTCAGAAGGGATTTACCAGGACATTGATAGGAATTGAGGGTTTGAGCTATGGGGAGCGGCTGGATAGGCTGGGACTTTTTCAGTGGAGCATAGGAGGTTGAGGGGTGACCTTCTAGGGGTTTACAAAATCATGAGGGGTAAAGATAAAGTGAATAGTGTCTTTTCCCCAGGGTGGGGGATTTCAAGACTAAGGGTCTTATTTTTAAGATGAGAGGAGAAGGATTTAAAAAAGAAGACATGTGCGGCACTTTTTTTTTGTTTACAGAGTGTTTTACAGCTCATGTGTGGAATGAACTTCCAAGGAAGTGATGGATGTGGGTACAGTTACAAGACATTTGCATTTGTACATGAATTAGAGCTGTTTGGAAGGATATGGACCAAGCACAGGCAGGTGAGATTGTTTAATTTGGGATTATGGTCAGCATTGACTGGCTGGACTGAAGGGTCTGTTTCCGTGCTGTATGACTCCATGAAAGAAGTTATGCTGAATCCATTACCTTCAGAAGTTGTTTTCCAACTGTTGGACTCATCTTTTCGTCTACCATAAGAATAACAATTCCTCTTTCATCCATGCCACGTCTTCCAGCTCGACCTGACATTTGAATGTATTCCCCTGAAGAGATCTATTAGAAAGAAAGTAAACTGTATTAACATGTTTTTAATCTTTGAAAGTTTACCACTGCTGCAATGATTGAACAACTTTAATTGACCAAGTATAAATGGATTAATAAATACACAAAACTGAATGAAATGAAAATTATGAAAACTACGAAGCTGTTGGAACTATTTATGAGCCGGAATACTTATCGTCATGCATACAATATTTACAACTTGAACTTGGAAGTACTGGAGAATGAATTGCTTTGCTCATTAAACAATCAAATGGAACTGACATTGACACAGATAAGGCTACAGGAATTCTATACATTAACTGACAATTGTGATTTTTTGGGGAATGAAGAAAATGGAAGAGATTAATGCAATGTACATATATGAACGGTTACAGATCCTAATTACAAACAGACGGAATCATAGAAGTGATTCTTGAAAACACTGATTAAAAAAGAAATTCCAAATTTTGGGGAATAAGAACAAACTTGGACTTATTCAAATGTACCAGCTGTTCAATGTACTCAGCCAGACTATGTTTTTTTTGGATTCATTTTCTCTCTCTGTCTTCAGGCCTATCCACATTTCTGGGTTCCACTGAAATAAGCAAATCCTGTCTGGGCCACTGCAACCTTAGCACATATCTATCACCTAAACGGCAAAGGAAGCCTAAAATCAACAGGACACCTGCTCTTGGGCTCATAACAGTTTATAGCAGATAGATCCATCTTTAATGATCAAAGCCTGCAGCTGTCACAAGAATAAATGCACAGAATTGTGGAAACAAGGAAAATGGTGTAAAAAAGCATTGGTGCAAGTTACAGAAAATTCCAAGTATTAAAACAGTTTGACTTTGCAAATATACCATAAAACAGTGGCCTGGATTAGAATCAGATGTGAGTTACGGAACATGACTCTCCACAGTACTGGTCCACAGTACTGGTAAAAATCTCAGAACCTTGTGCAATAATCTTAGTCACTGCAAACTGGTAGAATAAAAACATAATCCGAGAAAATAGAATGTTTCTTAAACAGCAACTTTAAACAGAAAATACAGATCTTGAATTTCAGCCTTTGCTGAAGCCTTCAATGACATTGAAATTGGTATTTCATTAAAGTTAGAAAAAATAGAAAAATAGGAATATAAATAGCATGAAGAATAAATCTACATAAGATTGGTAGATGAAAATAATTAGAAGCTGTAGGTGCAAGGTGGATAAAAGCACATGGAGGGAGCAAGGGAGCCTGAAAAGTCAACAGGAATCTCAAGACAATAATGTGACAAAATTTGCTCATTGCTTCCCCTCAATAATCCCAATAAAGTGAGATACCCAGCTATGAAAATTTGTGCACTTGATGGCATACCATACATCAAACTTACCCACTGCAAAGGAATTCCAAGATAAAACACTCTTCAAAGCTGGCTTGGAAAATAACTCAGTACAGTTTATTTTCACTATTTTGACAAAGTATTTAAACAGACTTTTGTAACTTAAATAGCAAGACAAGTGTTGTGAGCAATGTAAAAACATGAGAGAAAGGTAAATTCTCCATACCCAACGGAAATCTTTCCCATCAAATTTGCGGGCACTGGTGAACAAAACTGTCCTTGCAGGCATGTTGATGCCCATAGCAAAGGTCTCTGTTGCGAATAATGCCTAGAAAATGAATTATTGTAAAACTGAATCACATATAGACATTTGTATGCAAGTGTAAATCTTTTAACTTAAGAGTAGGGTGCTGTGTTCACTTGTTTGTCATTTGAGTCATAAGTGATTTGGATGAGAATATAGGAGGTATGCCTAGTAAGTTTGCGGATGTCACCAAAATCAGTGGTAATAGTCGACAGTGAGGAAGGTTACCTAAGATTACAAAGGAATCTTGATCATTTGCGCCAACAGGCCGGGGAGGGGCAAACGGAGTTTAGTTTGGATAAATGTGAGGTATTACGTTTCAGTTAAGATGAACAAGGGCAGGACTTACACAGTTAATGTTAGGGCCATAAGGACTTTTGGAGAACTGACAAACCTAGGGGCTCAGGTATATAGTTCATTCAAAGTTGCATCACAGGTAGGTAGAATGGTAAAGTAGGCATTAGGCATGTTTGCCTCCATTGATCAGATCATTGAGTATAGGAGGTGGGATGCCATGTTGTGGATATACAGGGTGTTGGTGAAGCCACTTTTGGAGTACTATATTCGGTTCTGGTTGCCCCACTCTTGGAAGGATATTATTAAATTGGAGAGGGTGCAGAAAATATTTACAAGGATGTTACCAGAACTGGAGGGTTTTAGTTATAAGCAGAGATTGGATTAGCTGGGACTTCTTTTTTTCCACTGCAGCATAGGAGGTTGAGGTATGACCTTATAGAGTTTTATTAAATCATAAGGGGCATAGATAAGGTGAATGGTAAAAGTCTTTTCTCTATGGTTGAGGAGTTCAAAACTAGAGGGCACACTGTTAAGGTGAGAGAAGAAACATTTAAAGGAACCTGAAAGGCAGCTTTTTCACACCATGGGTGGCGCATATGTAGAATGAACTGCCAGAGGAAGTGGAGGGTGCAGGTACAGTTACAACATTTAAAAGACATTTGGACGGATACATGAACAGGAAATGTTTAGAGGGATAGGGGCCAAATGCAAGCAAATGAAACTAGTTTAGTTTGGGGGACGTGGCTCGCATGGATGAGTTGGACCAAAGGGTCTGTTTTGTGCCACCTGACTCTACAACTATGATCAATCTGTATTACTTAGAACAGAAGGCTGATATCAAGTAATCATTAATACAGACTGACACGCCATCTGGTTGTACCATCCATTACAAAATATAAAAACCATCTTTATCACACTGCATTGGTTCAAAGTGGGGTCTTTAGGTCAATGAAAGATGTGCAACATATGCTGCCTTTTCTTGCAATATTCCAAGATGTGAAACTTCTTTGTGAAATTAACAGAGATTAGGATTTTATAACTGCACCAGGCCAAACAAAACAAGAAGGATTTTACTTTCAAGTATTGTTCTCTGAAATTGATACAATTTTAAAATATACCTGTTTGAATTTGAACACAGGTCACTAAATGTAAACATTTAACAAAAGGAATAGGAGTATTCTATTCAGTCTCTCAAGACCGCTCAGCCAATGTAATTAGATTGTGGTTGATCTATATCTCAACTCCATTCACCTGGGATCCTTTTCCTTGATGCACATATCTAATAAAATTCTGTCAATCTCAGTTCTGAAATTTTCAAGTGAACCAACATTCGAAACATTAGAGGGAAACAACTCAAAATTTTCACTGTTCTTTCAGATAATGTGTTCTGATTACATTCCTGAATAGTCCAGTGCAAACATTATGATTCTGTTCATTTGTTCTTTCAACCATGATGATCAACATTTCACACAATATTTTCAAGTTGCATGCGAGCAATAATATCCTCCAGCTAAACAATGCCCTAAAATCACCCTATCTTTCGATCATATATTACATTCCAGCCAGTCATTCCATTCTCAGAGAGTCATAGAGCCATACAGCACGGAAACAGACGCTTCGGTCCAACCAGTTCATGCTGAACATAATCCCAAACTAAACTAGTCCCACCAGCCTGCTCTTGGCCCATATCCCTCTAAATCATTCCTATTCATGTTCTTACCAAAGTGTTCTTTAAACACTGTAACCGTGCTCGCATCCACCACTTCTGCAGGAAGCTCATTCCACACATGAACGACATTCTGTGTAAAAAGTTTGCCCCTTACGTCTTTTTTAAATCTCTGTACAATGTTCACTCAGTCTAAAGTCAATGGTTCTAACATGCATGTCCTAATTGATCTTAAGTGGAGTTTCAAATCTGACTTCCAGACCTTGACCAAGATTATCCAATTTCAATAATCAGATGCCACTTACTTCCATTCCTAACTCACCCACACTTTGACGTTTTCCTCACTCTCTGCCAGCCCCACGAAACCTCCAGATTGCTTGCAACGACATGCAATGAAGTCCCACCCACTCACCACCTTATTCATACCATGTTCTACCAACCCCTTAACACACATATACAAGACACTCCAAGATTAACTTTACCTTCAGGAGTCCTTCAGAGAAGAGAATTTCAATGGTCTCTTTCAAAATAGGAAGCAAACCACCATGGTGAATTCCAATTCCTCGTTTTAAAAGAGGTAGCACATGTTCGACCTGGTTACATAAGAATTAAAATGTCAATAAATAACATTCCAATAACATATGTATTGAGATTGGGGATAATGTGATAAAGGAGAGAGACTTGAAATCGAAAAGGCTCACTGCTCTCTCAATCCCCTGTTTCCTGAAGGTAGCAAGTTTAGATTGAACCATGAGCATTGTGAGCTTTCTGCCACCTCAGTCCAAGTGGCCACGCTTCAAGTGAAAGCCAGGCATGTTGAGCAAGATATAGTCTGCAACTGGTATCCAGTACCACTCAATTTCTACAATCATTGTATTTCATATTAAACGTTGTGAACGCATCAGGGATGTGTAGATTAGGTAGTTATAGGGGGATAGGTCTGGGTGGGATGCTCTGGTGTGGACTTGTTGGGCCGAAGGGCCTGTTTCCACACTGTAGGGATTCTATTTTACGGATGACACCAAAATTGGTTGCATAGTAGACTGTGAAGAAGATTTTCTAAGATTACAAAGAGATCTTGATCAAATGGGTCAATGGGCTGAAAAAATAGCAGATGGAATTCAATTTGGATAATACAAGGTATTGCATTTTGGTACAACAAACAAGGGTATAGCTTATACAATTAATGGCAAGGCTTTGGCTAGTGTTGTAGAACATAGGGACTTAGGGGATCAGGTATATAATTCTTTGAAGTTTGCATCACGTACAGATTGGGTGGTTAAAAAGGCATTTAGCACGCTTGCTTTCACTGCTCAGTCCTTTGAGAATAGGAGTTGGGAAGTCATGTTGAGGTTGTACAGGACATTGGTGAGGCCTTTTCTGGAATACTGTCTCGTTCCAGTTATAGGAAGGATATTATTAAGCTGGAGAGGGTTCAGAAGAGATTTACCAGGATGTTGCTGGGTATGGAAGGTTTGAGTTATAAAGAAAGGCTGGATAGGCTAGAACATTTTTCACTAGAGCATAGGAGGTTGAAAGGCAACAAAGTTTATAAAATAATGAGGGGCATGAATAGAGCTAATGAAAGTTGTCTTTTCGTAAGATTGGGGCATCTCAAGACGAAAGGGCACAATTTTAAGGCGAGAGGAAAGAGATTTAAAAAGGACGAGAGGAAAAGTTTCTTACACAGAGGGTAGTTCGCATGTGGAATGAATGTCCTGAGAAGTGCTGGATGTGGGTACAATTACAATGTTTAAAAGACATTTAAATGAGTATGTGAATAGGAAAGGTTTGGATGGATTTGACTGGATTAGTTTGGGATTATGTTCGGCATGGACCAGTTAGACCGAAGAGTCTGTTTCCGTGCTGTATGACTCTGAAGAACAGGTGTGTGCCTTCTTTGAACGGGGGGAACAAGCGTGCCGGAGAGGCAGCGCGTGGGGGGTGAAGCGAGAGTGAGTGAGTGAGCGAGTGAGTGAGCAACTGAGCGTGACAAAGAGAGAGAGTGAGAGTGCATGCGAGTGAGTAATATTACGTACAATATTAATTTTCGAAGAAAATTCAGCCTATCGAGCCTCAGATCACTAAGATCAGAGCTGCTCGTGTTGTGGTCTCAGCTCCAACCCTAAACTCCCTTTACATCCCAAGCTATTAAACTCAGATTTGAATAAATTTAAAGATCCAGCCTTTACTAGTGGGAAAGGGAATTCCATACACTAACAAACCTTTGAGTGTGATTTAATGTTCACTTTCTCATGCAGCTGGAGCACTGCAAAATGACACTAACTAGCATAACTGAAGAAAGCAACATTTTAGATTCAATATTTCCTAAAATACTGAGGCTAAATTTGTCTTACTGCTGGGACCTACGTGAACAAGGTACCTGATTTGGTACCAAAACACTCACCTGAGGAAGTTTTTTATCTTCATCAGACAAGCAGTCAATAGCATTGTTGAAAACCTCTTCCACGAGTTTCTTTTCATCATCTGAGGGGAAATAATTATTTCTAATATACGTAACTGCATAAATTCACTCTTTACAATTTTATCACCGAAGCAAAGCGTTCACAATCATTTTTTTTAAAAAAGCAATTTCTGATGATAAAATTAAATATGAAGGGAAAGTTCTTCCCAATTTATCTTTTCACTTTTATTTTTCAATTTCTCATTAAGATCAGAAGTAGCAGCTGGTCACAAGACCCAATACAGAAGGCAAATGAAAATGACTAGTTTATGCTTATTAACCAACATTTGGTACTATTTCACTTCATCAAATCTAACCAACTATGACATTTTTGGGCACAAACTCAGTAAAAAAAAACATGGAAGTGCACTTCCTGCAACTTAAACAAGCTGGCATATACTCCTTGTTTACATATTTATTAAACTCTATCTTGGGGATCTCAACAAGTTAAGTCCAGTTCCCAATTGGTGGGCAGCATCTCCTTGCAATGTTGAAGTCTCTAATGCCGAATTTGATACAGGCTTTCAATTGAGAAGCCAGGCAACAATGGGATATCTCATCATGAGAAACGACTTGTAACATTCAAGACAAATTTGAGTCTTCCATTTAACATGAGGGCTAAAGCTGATGACAATGCAAGATAATAATACAAGACAAATATAAAAATTGAAATGTGAGAAACTGAACTAAAAACTTTGATTAAATGGTTATCTGTATACTGAAAACCTAGTGAACAAACTTCAATACTGACTACTGAACAATAATTATATTTCCATGCATTGGGAGACAAAAGCCAACAGCAAGTATTCAGTATTTTTGTATTTTGTAGACTTCACGGTGGGGCAGAAAAGAACAGATGGAAAGCATCAAATTAAGGAAGAGCACAGAAAAGTAAGAGAAAGTGTTTTGAACATCCAGCATGTCAAAAGGATCCAAACAAGGTCACCTTCCCTTGTTAGGTGACAGCAATTCCTAACAATAAGCGAAAGTTGAACAAACAAGGAAGAAAGCAGTTTTCTTGAGCCAACAATGAGTTATAGGATTACTGTTATCTCTTTCAACAACCACAAGCAGGCAATGTTTGTAAAAGACTGTAGATACAATTAAACTGCCACAAAGATTCCTTTACAATTTACCTGGATCAAAGTTTCAGTGGTTATTTATTCTGGCAGGTACAATGAAAACCATCTTTGAGTAACTCGAGACAACACAGTGTGGAGCTGGAGGAACACAGCAGATCAGGCAGGATCAGAGGAGCAAGTAAGTCGACTTTTCAGTCAGGACCCTTCACCAGGACTTTCCTACTCCTCTGATGCTGTCTGACCTGCTGTGTTCTTCCAGCTCCACACTGTGGTGACTCTGACTCCAGCATCTGCAGTTCTTGCTATCTTTGAGTAACTTGAAGTGTTTCTTGACAAAGTATGTAATTTTCTTTCTGAAGGGAACTGCTCAATATTCTACTTCATTGCAACGTGTTGGAAATTACTCAGTCTTCTAACTCACAAACCACACTACTCCCATCACACTATTGGGTCACAACGTTTCTTTTGCTAACCACAAAAAGCTCAAGCTTACATATGTGGTGTGCGCATTTCAGTGAAGTCAATATACGAGCATCTAAAACCACTGAAGAATTCTGAATTTGTTCAATTTCAGTCAGAAATAATTAAAAATTAACCCAGTTTTCACGACTCGAAGAGATCCAACTGTGACATTTTTATTCATAGCATTCGGGAGTAAGCTTCACAAAATCGCAAAGAATACCCTTGGAAAATTTCTTGAACTAAGTTTAATCCTGTTTTCAAGTGACAGAGTCATAGAGATACACAGCTTTGAAACAGACCCTTCGGTTCAACTTGTCCATGCCGAAAAGATATCCTGAATTAATCTAGCCCCATTTACCAGCATTTGGCCCATATCCCTCTAAACCCTTCCTCTTCTTACACCCTTCCAGATGCTTTTAAATGTTGGAATTGTACCAGCCTCCACCACTTCCTCTGACAGCTCATCCTAAACACGCACCACACTCTGCGTGAAAAAGATATCCCTTAGGTCCCTATTATATCTTTCCTCTCTTACCATAAACCTATGTCCTCTAGTTTGGACTCCCATACCCTGGAGAAAAGACCTCGGCTGTTCATCCTATCCATGCTGCTCGTGATTTTATAAACCTCCAAGGTCACCCCTTAACCTCTGATGTTCCATGAAAAATAGCCCCAGCCTATTCAGCCTCTCCCTACAGCTCAAACCCTCCAACCCTGGCAATAACATCGTAATTCTTTTCAAAACCCTTTCTAGTTTCACAACATCCTTCCTATAAGAGGGAGGCCAGAATTGCATGGAATACTTCTCTTTAGGAAATATGCAACACAAAGACATTGGAGTTGCTGGGGGGTTCGCTAGTGATTGCTTCCTGGTCTTCGCCAAGACCAACTCCAAATGAAACCGACACAATTTTTTCTCAGAAACTCAAAAGTTTCTTTACTCTATTAATTCACAGGATGTGGGCAAGGCTAGCATTATTGCCCATC
>NC_063332.1:60284596-60306126 GCF_021869965.1 Rhincodon typus | reverse complement strand
TTATGCCCTCTGTTCCTAGACTCTCCCACAAGAAAAAAAAATCAAGCTAAGCGCAGCTACTCTGTCAAGTCCTCTAAGAATCTTCTATGTCTCAATAAGGTCACCTCTCATTCTTCTAAACTCCAAAAAATACAAGCCCAAGCTACTCAGCCTGTCCTCATAAAAAAAGGCCTACGTATCAGGTATCAGTGTAGTGAACCTTCTCTGTACTGCCTCCAATACCAGCATATATTTCCCTATAAAATGGGGTCAAAAATGTTCACAGTATTCCAGGATTGATTGGCTAGCGCCTTATTTTTAGATTCCATTCCCTTTGAAATAAACGCCAACATTCTATTTGCCTTCCCTATTGCCTGCTGAACATGGATGCTCGATTTTTTTTTTTAATGTGCAAGAATCCAGGCAGAATCCCCTTGATTTGTCCATGCCTTTCTAAATGACAGTAATAGCCCTCATAATTTCTTTCAGTAATTTTTCCACTACTGATGTGAGACTGACTTTTCTACAGTTCCTCGTCTGTCCTTCCCTTTCATTTGTATAGAATGGAATTTAGTACTTAATAATAAATAATATTAATGATAGCTGTTCTGTAGCCCCCCAGTACAATGCCTTAAGACAGATAGAATTGGAAAATGGTGGACTGAGGTTCCACTATTTTTGCATTGTCTTGATCAGTGTTCTAAGTCCCACCTTCTGAGATATGTAATAATATCTCTGAACAGGTTGATTAGAAAATATCTAGCAACCTGGGTTATGTTTCAACCAGACCTAGCAACTAATTTGTTAATAAACTCAATACTTCCGGTCTCACCGTCAAGTATCTTGCACTCTCCTCCTCAATTGCAATGTCTGCATCATCCCACTTTATTGTGAAGGCAGAGGCAAAGTGCTCATCAAGAACTATGTCTAGCTCTTTGAACTCTAAAGATAGCTTACCTTTTTTGTCTGTAATCTGCTCCATTCTCTTATAGTATTTTCTTGATCTTTTTATATTTATCAGGTGTCTTCATGTTTTCCTTGATTTTATTTGCCAGAAGTATTTCATGCCTCCCGTTTGATTTCCTGATTTCCTTTTCAATTTCATTCTTGCACTTTCTACACATATATTTGCAATGCTGCTCTTCCTTAAATGTCAACCTTGTGAGAAAACTGGTGTGAATTTACAAAATTTCTATTGATTTTGGTTGAGGCAGAGTGACGATAAATGTTGCGTATTATTCTGGGTGTCACACTTTAGGAAAGATGTGGACACATTCAAGAGAGTGCAGAAGAGGTTTATGAGAATGGTTCCAGGGATGAGAACTGTCAACTATGAAATTAGATTGCAGAAATTAGGATTGTTTTTCTTGGGTGAAGAGAGGTTGAAGAAGAGGTGTGATATTTTCGAAAGCATTAGCAGTCTGGACAGAGAAGGCCTGTCCTGTTCATAAAAGAATCAAGAACAAGAGGGCACAGGTTGAAAGTGATTTGCAAAAGAAGTAAATGCAATGTGAGAGAAAAACAGTGGAGGTGATTGGCAGATTTTTAATTAGTAAAGGGTTGTGGCAAGTGAGCAGGAAACTGAGGTTAAGGCTGAGATGAGACCAGCCATGTTCGTGTTGGAATTGCCTTCTGCTTCTAGTTTTTACCAGTGGTTCAGCCTGGAATGCATTGCCTGGAAGTGTGGTATTGATGGGTTCAGTTGTGGCATTCAAGAGGGTATCAGGTAATTATTTAAATAAAATAGTGTAAAGGGATATGTGGAAAGTGCATGAGAATGGCACTGTGTCATCATGCTCATTTGAATAACCAGTGCAGACACAGTGGACCAAATGGCCTCACCTGCAACTTAATAGTTCTGTGAAGTCATTCAAATTTTGATAAGGTCTTGATTAAACAATGCAAAGTGTGAATAATGGCCTCTTTCCCTTGCACCCCAGTTTTCTAGGACGAATGCCATGCTCTGGATGTGCTGCTTGAATAGTGCACGTTTCCAAGAAATTTAGGGCTGTGGTTTGGCTCTTGGCAGGCTGAACCTCTACTATCCTGATGGGTGAAGTTTTTTGCATCACACAGAAACTGAAACAGCTGGAGAAACTCAGCAGGTCTGGCAGCGTCCTTGTGGAGGAAAGAATTGGATTCAAATATTTGAATTCTTGACATTGTTGAAATCATTAATGTGTGGAGTTGCTTCCAAAAAGCGTAGAAGTTCAAATATTTAAGAAGCAATGGAGGGCAAATATCTGCTTGTAAGATTTAAATTAAGACCCTGGTCAGTCCACAATATGTGAAGGGCTCCCCTGCCTTCGTTGAGCACAGATGTGATGCTGCACTGGATTTTTATCCATGTGTTATAGAAATTAAACCATTTGTGGCTATTGTTCACTTTGAGGCACTTTGCTTTCCTTCAATATCAAATTACACTTTTGTTGTTTCTGATTTAAATTAAAAACAGAAAATTTTTTTTTGTGTTTGCCTACTGTTAACATAATTTGTATTGTCATGTAGTCTCTGTAATTAGTGGGGGAATAATAAGATTGAACTGGGATTAGCCATAAATCTTTCCTCCTTATTATGCTAAAGACTTTGTATTTAAGTATAAGGTGCATTGTGAACTTGTATGTTTTATGGGACAAATGTCAAGTATTGTAATTTTTTCAAGAGATTATTGGAATTTACTTTGTTCATCTCAAAGCTTGCAGATCGGTTTTTGTGTGTCCAGGAAATTGTACAGTTAACTTTTAAAGATTTTAATGTGCATTCCTTAAAGATTACCAAGTGCACAACCAACTTATTTTTAAAATGCTGGTGAAGTTTTAAAATTTATCTTCTGCAGGAAGGCCTTTGCTGGAGGTGTTCAAGGAGTTAACGCAGTTTCCTCAGTGAAGAACAAACGCGAAGTAGAGACAGATAATCCAGATGATGCATTCTTTGGAAAAAAGCCAAAACTTGAAGCTGTGTCCACCGAGGAAATCAAGTAATATTTTTAAAAATTTAAAATATGTCTGAATAGCATGATGTCTGTAGTTAACAGTATTCAGTGTGAAATATTAGTAAGTTATAACTGTCACTTGCTATTTCAATTTGTCTCTAATTGTGAAATATGCTGAGCTTGCTTGGTTAACGACTTTGGGCCAGTAATCCAGAACACAAAGTTAGCGTTCTGGGGACACGAGTTCAAATCCCACCATGACAAATGGTGAAATTTGAATTCAGTAAAAAGTCTGGAATGAAAATAAATCTGGCCTCATGATGACCATCATCATGATCATGTCATGATAAATGTCATCATTGTCAATTCTTGTAAAAACCTATTTGATTCAGTCATGTGGAAACTTGTCATCCTTACCTTGCCTTGCCTATGCATGACTAGGTACATAGAAACAGGAATAGGCCATTCAGTCTGTTGATCCTGTTCTACCATTCTGTGAAATCATGGCTGATCTGTGGCTTAATGCCATATACCTTCCTTTGGCCCATATCCCTTAATACCTTTGCTTAACAAAAATTTATTCGTCTCAGATTTAAAATTAAAAACTGATCCAGCATCCAGTACTGTTTGTGGAGGAAATTTCGAAACATCTACTATCCTTTGTGTTTAGAAATACTTCTTACCATCTTTCTTGAATGGTCTGGCCCTAATTCCCAGACTGTGCCCACTAGTTCTAGAATCCCCAACCAGTGGAAATAGCTCCTCTTTATCCACCCTGTTTTTCCTGTTAATATCTTGAAGACTTTGATCAGATTTTTTACCTTCTAAATGCGAGAGTAAACAGACCTAATTCATTCATCTCTCCTCAAAACATAACCTCTGATGTCCAGGTATCAGACCCTCTGGGCAATAGGTTCTGCCTAGCCAGCAGTGTTCATATTCTATGAACACATTTTTTAAAAGTCACTTTTGTTTTCCTGTGAATACTGAAATATGTTTGCCCCATGATTATTTACGAACCTTCTGTTTTTGCTAAGTGATAACCTTCTGCCACACATTCATCAACTTTTCTATTCATATGCTAAACGGTAAGTTGGTATGTGTTACGGGACAAATTCAGCCAAGACCAGAAAATCTTTTTCACAAGGCTCCTGAACAGAGTTCAGAGTTGTTGGTTATGTGCTGCAATAGAATTAACATATCTAATGGCTTGTTTTTTTACATTGTTTTGATTCATCATTGGTACATTAGTGTTGACTTCTCATGTTATGACTGTTAATTGTAACATTCAGGAGCAGCATGACTTTTAACCTTTTGGTAACTTAGTCTTGCAGACTTGATGCCTAAGGTCAAGGTGGAACAAGTCGATACAGTAGAAGGCTGTAACCACGAAGTAAGTGCCTCAATTAAAATGATTTTTTTTCTTTGTTTTCTAGGCTTCAGTATTGACCTATTGATGAAATTAATTTTAAAACCTTCAGTTTTAATGCGGAATATTTTTGAATTGCGTGTGTTGCCAACTATGTATTTTAGTAAAAGTCTAGTTGTAAAGTTGCATATTGTGTACTTTGTAATGCCAGGCACCATTTCTTGACTGAGAAAGTACAAGACTCCAATCATCCTTTCATTGATCATTCAGTGAAGTTGAATTATGTTGCTTTCCTCACTTTCCACCCTAGTCGAGAAAACGAATAAAGCAGCAGTACATTGCAGGCCTTGGAAGATGTGTAAACGTAGATGCCTCGTATGACTTGTGTGTTGAACTTGTTCCGAACTTGGATTGAGATTCTGGACTATGTTTTGTAAATAATGAGTTCTGAATGCATTTTGCGTATTAAGGTTTATGTGTTTTTTTTACATTACTTTGTTAGAACTTGTCTTTCTTTACTAATTACTGATACATTTGTGGAAAAAAATACTCATAAACTAATACACTGTTAGCTTAAAATAACTAGGATGATATAGGCAATCAGCAGCAATGCCTTTTTTTGACGTAGTTAAAGTTCTCCTAGTTCTTCTGTCACAAAGTCTATTCAGCAAAAAATAATTATTGCCAAAGCAAATAAGGAAGTATTTTGAGGAGTGAGTAAAACTTTAATCAGAGGAAACAGAGTCTGAGAAGCATCTTTAAACTGAGAAGGCACATCGATCTCAGCAGAGAGTTTGCGTATATAGTGCAGTTGCTACTTGAGGAAAAGAAGTAAAGCATAAAAGTTAGAATTGGAATTGTTGAAATGGATGTGTTTGGTTGGAGGAGGTTACAAAATAGAGAGTGGTAAGGTCATAAATTAAATTAAAAGGAAAAAAGAGAAATGGTATGTTTGCGGTGTTTCTTTAATGTGCAGTGTCTTTAATGTGAGAGACACTTCTTTGTAGGAATAAAATGAGCAACAGTAGGCCATTCAGTCCATCATTCCTACTCAGCCATTCAACGTGATGGGGTCTCATTTTATCTTTTAGCAACATGCTGCCAGTATCTCCCCACAACCTCGATACCTTTAGTTTCGAGAAATCTATCTATTTCTTGATTAAACTAGTTGGCCTATTAGACCAAAGTCAGCCCTAATACTGTTTTTGCTGTCCTTTTCTTCTAAGAGTTATGGAGAACTTTAATTAACCTAATCAACTCAGGGGGTCATGATGATCATTTTGATCTGTTACACTTCACATCAGAAAAAAAGCATTCTCCGTACGCATGCACTTGCACACGCACACATGTACAAAACTTGTCCATTTGTTATATATATATATATATTCAGTGATTTGACCTCCACAGCCTTCTATGCTCAAATTTCACAGGTTCACCACCCTCTGGGTGAAGAAATTTCCCACCATTTCTGTCCAAAATGATCAATTCTGAGACCGTGACCACTTGCTCTGGATTAGGGAAAGCATCATCATTTCGTTCAAGCTGTCACCTCTCTTAGAATTCTTTGTTTCAATAACCACCCACCCCCGCTTCATTCTTCTGAACATCAGACCCAGTTGACCCAATCTGTCCTCATGGGAGAAACCTGCCTTCCCAGGAATCACCAGGTTCCCTGGTGAACCTTTGCTGCACTCTATGGGCAATAAATCTCTGCATTTGGAATGTTGTTAACGGTTTTGGGCCCCACATCTAAGGATGAATGTGCTGGCTTTGGAGGGGGTCCAGTGGAGGTTTAAAAGAATGATCCTGGGGATGAAGGGCTTGTCATATGAGGAGCGGTTGAGAGCTCTGGGTCTCTATACAATGCAGTTTAGAAGAATGAGGGGGAAATCTGATTTGAAACTTACAGAATGCCGAAAGGCTTGGATAGAGTGGACGTGGGGAAATTGTTTCCACTAGTTGGAGAGACTCGGACCCAAAGAGACAGCCTCTGACTGAAGGGACTATCCCTTGCAATGTTCTTTGGACGAGCGGTGTGGACTCACCAAAAGGCCTGCTTCCATACTGTATGGATTCTATGATCCTATGACATTTGCGATCCTCCAATATTCTCGGACTGTTTCAGAACCCACTGAATTTTGGGAGATGACAGCCAATGCATGTACTATTTCCAGCCTACCTCCTTTAATACTCTGGGATGTAGAGGATAAGGACCTGAGGAGTTATCAACTTTCAGACCCATTAATATCCACTCGCCTTTTTTAAAATACTAATTTCCTTCAGTTCCTCCTTCCTAATTGACCCTTGCTTCCTCAGCTTTTCTGGGAAATTATTTGTCTCTTCTGTGATATCAGACTAAAGTTGTTTAATTGCTCTGCCATTTCCTTGTTCTTCATTATTGAATCTCCTGGCACAGACAGGAAGGGGCCTACATTTGTCCGCACTCATTTTTTTTTTAAAAACTTCCTTACACAAGCACTTTGGCTGTTTTTATATTCCTTGTAAGTTTGCTCTCATCCTCTATTTTTTTCCATCTTGATCCTCTTGAGCTCTAAACTGCTCCCAGTCCTCGAGGTATATTTTCTGGTAACCTTATATGATTCCTCTTTGGAACTAGTATTGTGCTTAATTTGTTTTGTTACATGTGGTTGCACCACTTTTCCTGTTGTCGTCTTTCATCTGAAAGGAATTGTTGCAGTGCATACATTCATTCCTTAAATATTAACCATTGCCTATCCGCTGTCAAACCTTTTAATGAAGTTAGCCAGTCTATGCAGCCAACTCACCCTCATCCCTTTGTAGTTTCCTCTGTTTAGATTGATGTGACAAAACTGATATTTTTGTGGTACTCCTGTGTTTTGTAGAACTTGTCAAGCTGCTGTTAGCTTGATGATTGTGGCAGAGCGTGATATCAGTTTTCCGATACATTTCCAATACATATCAGGGCTGTGTCTTGGTAAGAACCTTGGGGTGGGGGAAAAATATGTTGTACAATTTAAATGTAGGTGAGATAGATGCATCTGGTCGGTGCGGACGAATTGGACTGAAGGGATTGTTTCCATGCTGTATGACTCTACGAGAAGGTGCTGGAAGAATCGGGTGGGGTGAGAAGTGGAGAGGACAAACTAAAGTGACTTTCAATGTTGAAGTTTCATAGAATTAGAATTAGGTTTTATTGTCATGTGTACTCAAATATAGGGATACATGAGTACAGCAAAAAGTGTACAAAGTCGCCATTTCCAGTGCCACCTTAGGTAGAAAGATACTTGGGGACAACATTTTAGGTATAAATTTTAAAAAATTTAAAAAAGTTATAAGATCAGCTTTACAATTCTTATAAAACTAGGTACAAAGATACCTAGGTACAAAATCTTAGGTATGAATTAGAAAAATAAAGAAATAAAGGTAGAAGTTCAGCATTACAATCTTTCTAAAGTGGACAGTCCGTGCTGGGCTTCCTCATACTTAGACCACCTGAGTTTGAGCAGGGCAGATGATGGAAAGTATGGTGGCAGTGAGAACTTCAGTAAGTAAGACTTCTGTCAAAGTTATCTGAAAAAGCCTTGATCTCTGAATATATCAAAAATAAGGCTGTTTCACCTTGGGATATAGAAGGCTGAGGTGGTGTATGTAGTTGAACAAATGAAAATTGGTTTGTGGTAGAGGTGAGTAGTGAACTGACTGTAAAAGTCCTTTATTTTAATACTAACTGCAGATTGGACAATGTTTTCATGCCAACTGTATCCCCAATCAAGGTTAAGTAGAAGTGAGATTCCAGAACTAAAAGCTGTGAAGCTAGGCACAGTTCAAGATACATTCATGAGATTTCTGTAGATTAGAGAAGTGCATTCAATTTGCTGAGTTCTGAAAAGTGACTGGAGTCAGTTGGTGCAGGAAGCAACAAAACCAAGGTCAATCAACAATTGAACAGAATGGAATTGACAAGAATAGCCATGTGAAAAATTCCCAAAAGCAAAGCATAAAAGTAAGGACAAGGGGACAATCAGTAATCATTAGCATTTGAGAATAATTGTTTTTGACTACTTCTTTGTAGAAGGAAATGTGTTACTTTGGAGGTATATGTTAAATATATCACTTCACTTCTGTATGTTAGATCCTGGTTATCATACCATGAGATGGACAGACTGTTTGTTTCATCTGTCTCGCTTCTAATACCAACACTTATTTGCCTAATTTCAGGTGGCCATTCCATTGTCAGATGAATATCAGCAACTAAAACCCCGTGTTGGAAAAGCAGCCAAGGTACAGTCCATTTGCACTTTCTACATCGTTAAGTGTTTGTTCACCTTCTATTCGGCCAATAGCAATGAGCATTTATTCTGCTATCAATAGAAATTGCTGGAGAAACTTAGTAGGTTTGGGAGCAGCAGAGGAGAGAAAACAGAGTTAATGTTTCGAGTTTGGTGACCCTTCTTTAAGAGTGTTATTTAAATAGTCATAAGTTGGGAAAAGTTGATACACAAAGGGATCTGGGTGTCCTTGTGCACAGGTCACTGAATGCATAGAGGTGTAGCAAACAGTTAGGAAGGCAAATGGTGTATAGTTGTAGTTGCTGTAGTTGTACTTGCCACAGAAGACATTCAGCGAACATTTACTAAGCTGATTCCTGTTTTGGTAGATTTGTCATACGAGAAGAGATTGTCTCCCCTGCGCCTGTATTCACTGGAGTCGAATGAGAGGGAATCTGACTGGAACACACAAAATTCTGACAGGGCTGGACAAACGGTATACATGGATAATGTTTCCCCTGACCGTGAGTGGGTCTGGACCCAGCAGTCATGGTCTTAGGATGCAGAGTAGATCATTTAGAACTTGGGCAATGGGGAGAAATCTCTTCATTCAGAGAGTTGTGACTCTGTAGAATTCTCCACAATATAACATGGAAGAAACAGACTCGCTAGAAATAGATTTCTAGACACTAAGGGCATCAAGAGGCATGGGGAGTGGGAGTGAGATTATGGCGTTGAGATCTCTAGAGCATCAGCCACAATCATATTGAATGCTGGAGCAAGCTTGATGAGTCAAATAGCTTACTCCTGTTTTTTTGTGTCTGACATTAAAGCACAATTTAGTTGACTAAAATTCTTCATTTGTGCCCTCGATGTGTTAACTCAGACTTCTTCAGCATTGGTTCTGTTTCTAGCACAGAAATTCATGAAAACATTGGACTAGTTGCTTTGGTCAGGTGGTACAATCAAATTGTAAAGCTGTTTTGATTGTACTTGGTGAAGACCATCTTAATCAAGTTTCTTTTGAAATTTTCTGCTTTGACTCTCTCTATAATACATTCTGATAAACATAGTGTTTTGGGGAGTTATTGCAAGGGCACAGTCAAAGGTAGAATGTTATGTTGGTTTCTAAAACTAAAAGGTAGTAATGACATGCACCAAATAGGGAGACCTAATACCACAGGAAAGTTTTATTCAAAACTCTGCTCACGACAGTGTCGTTACATTGTGCCCATGGAAGACACAATAGGGATATCTTTTCACTGTTTGTGGCTACAATTACAGGACTGACTGTAAAAGTCCTTTATGTTAATACTATCTGCAATACTTAATATTGGTCACAGGATGGTGCTCTAACAATACACTTCCTGGAGTGCAAGAGAAGTTTTGCTGAAAGTACATTGATTCTGCTCTCCCTGGTCTGTCAGAACCATCGCGCCTTGACATTGAGTGGCATCACCATTTCTGAATTCTCCACTCTTAGCATACTAGGGGTTGTTATTAACCAGAAACTCTACTGAACCGGCCATGTAAATACTGTGGTAGCAACAGCAGGTCAGAGATTGGAAATTCTGTAGTAACTCACCTCCTGACTGCCCAAAGTCTGTTCCTCATCTTCAAATGAGGATTGTGACGAAATACTCTCCACTTGATTGGATGAGTGCAACTTGAGCAACACTTGTCGGTGTACTTGCACCAAATGGACTGCATTTTAACGAGAGCAATTAGGAGTGAGCAACAAGTGCTCGCCCAACCAGCGTCTTCCACATCTGATGAATGATTCTTATTTTAGAAGTTAACGTTCCTAGCACCTTCATCTGGATGTTGACTTCCACATTTCTCAGTGTTTTTAAAGTTTAATTGCTTTTATAGCAATTCATTTGCTGAGAGATAACCTGGAGATAGGAATGGCCTTGAATAAATGCAGGTTGGTTTCTCAATCTCCATTTTAACTTCCTGTTGACAACACTTGACTTGTATTATCATGTTTTTGTCGCACAATTTGTGTGAACTTATTCCTCATAAATACTTGTCAAAGTACATATAGAAAAGGATCTGCCAATGTAATCACAATTATTGCACAGTCGTGAACGTGTAGATGTTTCTGCCCTGATTCCCTGAACTCTTGAATCCACTGAAAGAGACATGTCGAGGCAGGTAAATTGTTAATGTTTGAATTTGGCATTCACTGTTTTTAGTTCTTAACTTTGTTTAGTGTGTCTTCAAAAGAATTTGGCTGTCTCTACAATTACAATGCTACAACAAATGAACAAGGAGCAGGAGTCTCCCGTTTGGCCCCTCAGGCCTTCTTTACCGTTTAATTACGTCATGGCTGATCTGTTTGTGAGCTTAAATCCACATTCTTGCCTACCCTCATTATCTTTCATCCTGTAGCTCAACAAGAATCTATCCACCTCTATCTAAAAGTATTTAGAAACCTTGCTTCCATCACCTTTTCATGAGTCTGTGTTTGCTGACACCCAAGAGAATGTCTGGTAGCAGCAGGATCTCTGAAATAAATTGAAGAACGACAAAAACCTAGCAAACTCTTATTGGGGGAAAAACACTTTTAAAAACATGAAGAGAAAAAATATCAATCGAATCAGAATTTTTAATTTTTTAAAAAATTGGCTTCACAATTCACAAGTATATTCATAGGCGCGTTTTTAAAAAACAAAGTCAGACGTGAGCATGTGCACTTGGAATTTCTCATTGGATGCTTAATGTGAAGGAATGCTGTCTTTTGGGAAAAGATTTCAAATGTGCCTCAACCCTCTTAGAAAAATATCCATCTCACATCTGTTTTAAAATTGGCAACCCCTGATTTTTAAACATTGATGCATAGTTCTACATTTTTCCCAAAGAAGAAATATCTTTTTCACCCCTCAGGATTTTACATGTTTCAACGAAGTCACCTATAATCTTCTAAATTTGAATGAGTACAAGTCTTGCCTGTCCATTCTTTTCTCAGAAGATAACTTGCTGAAGATTGTCTGAGTAATTTCCTGTGCATTTATCCTCACTTAAGTAAGGTGACCCTGACAATACACAGTGCTGCAGATGGGGTCTCACCATTGCCATCTATAACTGAAGCAACATATCCTTACTTTTGTGTTCCATATAAATAAATTAAAGCAGTCAGTTAGTTGTACTAATTATTTGCTGTATTCATTATTAGCTTTTTACAATTCTTGAACTGAGACCTCTGATTCTTCTGCATCTCAGAGGTCAGCAGTCTCTCTCCATTCAGATAATATGCTTCATTTTTGTCCTTTCTGGCAAAATGGACAATGACCAACCCTCCATTCTTTAACCATCAGTCAGCCATAATCACCTTCTCAGCCATCACTATTCAGCAAGTTAGCCACATGCTCACTTTTGCCAGTCACTAATTATCATGTGAAATTGAAGTGCAGTATTATCTAAAAATAAAAATGAATGTATGACCTTGATCAATATCAGAAAATAGCCAAAAAGTCATTATTCTTCTAAGTCATTCTTTTTAATTACAGGAATACCCTTTTATTCTCGATGCTTTTCAAAGAGAGGCCATTGCTTGCATTGATAACAATCAGTCTGTACTGGTATCTGCGCATACATCAGCTGGCAAAACCGTGTGTGCTGAGTAAGTGCTCATTCCAGTTTGTTGTTCAGCATCTTGCTTGAATTTTTTGTGTTCCAGATTAGGAGTCCTGGATACTTATTTATTACTTTATCTTATCTATGTGATACCTCTCATGGTGTGTAGGGATTTGCGGGAAAAAGCAGGAGATTGGGATAAGTTAATAGAACTGATGCAGGCATAAAGGGCTGAAGGCCTCCTTCGGTGCCATAATGATTCTGAGATGGTCGACGAATGCGCAGCCACCAATAGTCACACTGCTTCAGTCATACTGGCACGATCATGAGCAGTGCAGTTGGTGCAGACTTTGTAAGCAGAGAAGTAGAGGTTTACTGTGCCTAGTTATCCACTGCAAAAAGCACTGGCAGAATATTGCATAAAAATGGAAGAAATTGCAAGGGCAAGCCACCATTCAATAAGATTGTGATTGATCTTCGACTTTAATTCTACTCTCCCTATGAACCCTCTATCTTGATTCCCAAAATCAGTTGATCACTTCTTTGAATATTTTCACTGACTGAACATTGACAACTAGGTGCCTTCATTTTGTGCTTCTTTAAAAAATATAAAGAAGCAGAAAAAGCCTGTAAATGAGCAGCGGATTCATCAATACCTACCTATTTCAAATGAATTTGAGCTGCCAGAATATGTGCATTTTCAGCTTTTATCTGTTTGCTTTGGATTTACAATTTTCTTATTTGCTTATTTTGTTTTAAAGAAAGTTTCTATCATAACTCTGTTTCACTATCAGTGATGAGAATGAAGTGCAGCAGGTGTTCCCACTTCAGAATTAAGATTAGTCTTAAAATGATATTTTCTCGCTCCATAGATATGCAATAGCACTTGCTTTACGTGATAAGCAAAGAGTTATCTTCACCAGTCCTATCAAAGCGTTGAGCAACCAGAAGTATCGTGAGATGTATGAAGAATTCCAGGATGTTGGCCTAATGACTGGCGATGTCACAATCAATCCAACAGCCTCCTGTCTGGTCATGACAACTGAGGTAAAGTTGATCTGTCCATTAACATTTATTCCTGTATACTTGTCGTATGTTAAGGAAAACAACCTCAGTTTTGCGGTCAGTGACAAAAGTTAATCGATGTCCTTTGATGTTAATGGGTTTTTGTGTGACAACGTAGAATTTAGAGAGCATTTTAGTGCTGATAGCCTTACCATCCATCATTACTTTAAAATATGGGCCAACGTAATTCAGATTATGACCTAAATGAAGATTTTACCTACAATACCATTGACATATGACTTAATTTACAATTAGTATTTACAGATCTGCTGACAATTTTATCGTCTTTTTTGTTTGAAAGTCAGTATAAGTTAGTAAAACTATTCCAGTGGTTTTCAGCAGAAAATCCATCCAATCTCGTGCACATTGGCTAATTAAATCTGGATCTTGGGTGTTGATATTATGGCTCAGAGTTCATTGTTAGACTGGGAGTTAATACCTTTGGTTTTTAGCACATTGAGTTCCTATTCCCAATTCTGATGTTCCATGAAGGTTCTGAAATGAGAGATGAAACTTGGATGTTCTTGACAGCTGCCCATACAGAAGAACTTTGTCAAACAATGCAAGTTCCTGCATTTGTTACTGTAGCCCTGATTTCTTTTCACCTTGTTGCAGAAATTTACTTTATTGTGACTTGTCTTCAATTGGACCAGGTGAAAGTACAGACAATACAATTCATTATTCCTTAAAAAGTTAAATGCTCAGTTATATTTTCTGTTGACAAGATTGAGCAAGATTGCTAATTGTTGAAAACTATCATATAAGTTACTGTACCGTATTTATTACTGTCCCAAATTATGTCATATTTCATGTGAGTTAAACCATATATTTTGTAACAGATTTTGAGGAGCATGTTGTACAGAGGATCTGAGGTAATGAGAGAAGTTGCCTGGGTCATCTTTGATGAAATTCATTACATGAGAGATGCAGGTATGTAAGCAGTTAATTATGTTTAGAAACTAACAATATGCAATTACATTGCAGAGTCACTATACAAAATAGGAGTAAATTAAATAGCAAAATCACAAAGATAATCTCTGAATTGCTACCTGAACCACAAGCATAGTGGTATCTAGTAAATAAGATGAAAGAGTTGAATGTGTGGCTTAAAAAAATCAGTGTTGGAGAAAGAGGCTTTGATTCATGAGCTACTGGCAGCACAGTTAGGGAAAGAGGGAATTGCACTGTCAGGCAAACTATGCTTTGACTAATAATATCATTAGGACTTTAGAGAGCCCTTTGGTTGGTGTTGATGATGGTGGCATGAGTTCAATATTAGGTCAGGATTATGGGAAATAATGACCAAAGAGTGACAGATCATGCAAACATAAGAAGGCACCGGCAAGTAAGGTCAAAAATGGGAAAAGGACAGAATGTCTTTATCAGAATACAGGCAATAGTCATAAAAAGATTGATGCTTTTTTGCAAGGGGGATGGAGCATGAAGCTTGGGAAGTCTCACTACAGCTTTGCAACCATTTGTTACACTACACCTAGAGTACTGTGTGCATTTTTAGTCTCCCCTAATGTGAGGGGGTGATGTGTTTCATCGGTGGCAGTTCAGAGAAAGTTCCCTGCATTGATTGCTAGAATGAAAACTTGAGCAAAGTAGGTCTATGTTCATGTGAGTTTAAAATGAGAGGTAATTTTATTAAGGCAATTCTGAGGAGACTTGACAGGTTAGTTGTTGTCTAATGTTCTGTGTTGTGAGAAAAACTAGAACAAAAGGGTACAGTTTAAAAAATTGATTTGCCATTTAGGACAGAGATGAGAAGGAATTTATTCTGCGCATTGGTAATCTTTGCAGTTCTCTATCCGAGTCAATAGTGTAGATTTGGTCTTTGAATAATTTAAAGCTAAATTATAGATTTTGAATCTACAGGGGACTTGTGGATTAAGAAGGTCCAGCAGGAAATCAGCTAAGTCATGATTTTATTGAATGTTAGAGCAGATTTTAAAGGCCAATTGTCCTACTACTCCTCCTCCCCTTTGCTAATTCCTTACAATTGGGCCTCCCAAAGTCAAGGTTTCCAATGAGGTTGTGAGGTGCCATGTTGGGGTCCAAGCACCAAGGCAGCAATGAATCCATGGGACTCAGTCTGCCTGCTGACCGCTGAGAAACCCTTTTCAGTTCTTCGATTTTTTTTTAATAGTGGGTACAGCGCAACTGGCTGATCTTTTTGCTCTAATTCCTGTTCTGAAAAGCCCAGTGAAAAGCTTTTTATTTGAAAATCCTAAAAAGCCTAAAAAGTACTTCATTCCACCTTCAGCTCTCCAATCCCCTTTACATCCCCAGCTCTCCTACACCACTTGCACCCAATGTCCTACGCCCCTGCCTCCCTTGTCCTTGTACTTCTCCAATCTTGTCTTCTGATAGCTGTCTTGGCTGACCACACTCTGGAGTCACAGCAACATGCCAACCTCTCAGTGAGTTAAAGTTTGTTAAACACTGGTGTCATAACATAAAATAATACTGATTTCATCTTCCCCACCCCTTTCCTGTATCTTTCCCTCCTTTGCTAACACACACAAACCTACTCTTGTATCCTGCATGTATGGAAAGATTTATGATGTATTGAAAGAGACTAACAAGGAAGTAAAATTAGCAGGTCTAATCTAATGTTGACCTTGGACTTCTCAATGTTTTTCTAAATTATTAACGTGTAAGTGCATGCCAATTCACTTTTTGAAGATAAGCAATGAGGTTTAAAAAAATTCTGTGCTGACAAGATTGCAACAGATTGAAGCTTGCAGCTTGGATCGCTGTATCATTGAGTCTTACAGCATAGAAACAGGCCCTTCGGCCCTTAATGTCTATGCCGACCAAAGTATGACAGATCATGCAAACATAAGAATGTACTGGCAAGTAGGGTCAAAAATGGGAAAAGGACAAAATGTCTTTATCAGAATACAGGCAATAATCATAAAAAGATTGATGCTTTTTTGCAAGGGGGATGGAGCATGAAGCTTGGGGAGTCCCATGGATTCATTGCTGCCTTGGTGCTTGGACCCCAAAATGGCACCTCACAACCTTATTGGAAACCTTGACTTTGGGAGGCCCAATTGTAAGGAACTAGCAAAGGGGAGGAGGAGTAGTAGGACAGTTGGCCTTTAAAATCTGCTCTACCAATCAATAAAATCATGACTTAGCTGATTTCCTGCTGGACCTTCTTAATCCACAAGTCCCCTGTAGATTCAAAATCTATAATTTAGCTTTAAATTATTCAAAGACCAAACCTACACTATTGACTGGGATAGAGAGCTGCAAAGATTACCAATGCGCAGAATAAATTCCTTCTCATCTCTGTCCTAAATGGCAAATCAATTTTTTAAACTGTACCCTTTTGTTCTAGATTTTCTCACGACCAAATGAATTCCATTTACCTGCACTTAGTCTACATAACCTACTATGCTCTTGCATTTTAAGTGCTCATCTAAATGCTACTTAAGTGTTGCAAAAGTATCTGCCTCCACCACTTTCCCAGTTCCATATTTCTACCCCTCTCTGGATGAAAAAATTCTTTCTCAAATCTCCTCTAAACCCCTTGCTTCTCATGTTAAACTTATGCCACCTGGTGTTAGACATGTCTTCCATGGGGAAGAAATTCTCATGATCTAATCTGTTTATACCTGTCATAATTTTGTGTATCTCAATCAAATCCCTCTCAGCCTCCTCTGTTCAAAGGAAAACAAACCCAGCCTATCCAGTCTGTCCTCGTAACTGAGACTTTTCATCCCAGACAACATTCTGGTGAATCTCCTCTGCACCCCCTCCAGTGCAATCACATCCTTCAGATAATGTTGTGATCAGAACAGCACACAGTATTCCATCTGTGGCCGAACCAATGTTTTATCTAGTTGTAACTAACTTCCTTGCTCCTATATTCTACGTCCCAGCTAATGAAGGCAACATCCCATGTGCACCCTCTCAACCTGTGCTGACACCTTCAAGGATCTCTATGCTTGTATACCGAGGTCCCTTTGTTTCTTAGTACTCCTTAGGGACGTACGTCTCTTATTAAACCTCCCAAAATGTATCTCTTTGCACTTTTCTTGATTAAATTCCATCTGTCGTTGCTCTGCCCAATTTACCAGCTGATCACTATCAAACTGTAGCTTGAGACCATCCTCACTATCAACATCACCAATTCTTATATCATCTGCAGACTTACTGATTGTACCTCCTGCACTCACATCCCAGTCATTATGTGCCTAAGAAACAGCAAGGATCCCAGCACCAAAGTCTGTTGTACACTGTTGGTCACAGACTTCTAATTACAAAATCAATCTTCCACCGTCACCTTCTGCTTCCCATTTGTAAGCCAATTTGGATCCAGTTTGCCAACTTGCCTTGGATCCCATGGGTTCTTACCTTTCAGGCAAGCATTTCATACAGGATGTTGTGAAAGGTCTTACTAAAGTCCATGTAACTGCACGACCTTCGTCAATATATTTTATCACCTTTTCCAAAAAATTGAATGAAATTAGCCAGACAGGATCTCCCTCTAACAAATCTATGCTGATTATCCCTGATCAATCCCTATCTTTCCAAGTATTGAATAATTCTGTCCTTCAAAGATTTTTCCAGTAATTTCCTCCCAGTGATGTCAGACTTATTGGTCTGTAATTGGTTGACCTCTCCCTGCTGCCCTTCTTGAACAAAGGAACCACATTATCTATCCTCCAGTCATATGGCACTTTGCCTGTGGCCAGCAAGGCATTAAATGTCTCTGCCATGTCCCCAGCAATATGCTCCCTTTCCTCCCATAGCAGGATATATCTCAGCAGGCCCTGGGGATTGATGCCTATTAAGACATCTGATTCCTCCTCCTTATTAATCTTAAAGTGTTCTAGAACCTCATCATCCCACATGATATGCCCAGCTACAATGTCTTTCTCCTCTTTGAATACAAATGAGAAGTATTCATTTAAGACCTCACCCACACCGACTGGCTCTCTGCACAGGTTGTCCCTTTGGTCTTTAATAGGTCCCACTCTTTCCCTGGTAATCCTCTTATTCTTAATATAGTTACAAAAAGCCTTGATCCCATCTGCCAAAGATATTTCTTGACCTCTCTTTGCCCTTCTAATATTCATTTTAAACAACCGCCCACACTCTCTATATGCACAGTACTTAATATATACTTCCTCCTCCTCCTTTACAAAACTCTGGATATCCCTTGACATCCTAGGGTTCCCTGGACCTGCTGCCCTTGTCCTTCACTCTTCGAGAAACATACTGGCCCTGAACTCTCACTCTACTAGTTCTTAAAAACTCTCACTTTGCTCTAGATGCACCTGCAAATAGCTACTCCCAGTCTATGTTTGCCAGATCCTGTCTAATGATAATGATATTGAAATTGACCTTCCTCCAGCTCAGACACTTAATTTCTGCACGATCCTTACTCCTTTCTATAATGACTTTGAAACTTACAGTTATGCTCACTGTACCCAAAATGCCCACCCACTGAAACTTCAACTGATTAACCCAGCTTAATTCCCTAGGGTGAGGACTAGCATTGCCCCCATCTCCAGTAGGACTGTTTACATACCGGCACAAAAAGATGTCCTGGATGCACTTTAAAAAATGCACCCCATCTGATCCTTTCACAGTAAGGTGATCCCATTAAAGTTAGGACAGTTGAAGTTCTGTACAACTGTAACCCTGTTTCTATCAACGTTTCTAATTTGCTTACATATCTGCTCCTCTGACTGTTGGGACGTCTGTACTTGGTTTTATTGTCAAAATTAATGAGGTTTAAAGAACAGTACTTGTTCTGTGGACATTTTGTGCAGACAGATATTTCAGTTAGAACGCATAGCACAGGGAACAGTTTTGGATCTGTTTGAAGGTTTTATTAATGGAGGGCCATTTTGCAAGTGAGCCAATTCTCTGATTACGATTCATTGTACCAAGATGTTAGATTACGCACTGTTTAACAGATTCCTAGGAAAATAAAATTTAAATTTCTTCGATTTTATTTTCAGAGCGTGGTGTTGTTTGGGAGGAAACAATTATTCTTCTCCCAGACAATGTACACTATGTGTTCCTTTCTGCAACTATTCCCAATGCACGCCAATTTGCTGAATGGATCTGCCACCTTCACAAGCAGGTAATTAATGACCGTTTAGTATCCTTCAGTGTAGAATTGAAAAACTGGAGTTCTCTTAATGTTGATTTATAATGTTGTCAAGGAAGATCAATGATCCATGGGATTTGAGGGAATCTGATTGTTCAGAAAGTAGGAGATAGTGACGTTAAGGTAGATATTCTCCAATTGACGGGATGCAACAAATAATGTTGCCTGGAGCCTCTCAAATTCCATATGTATCAATGCTTTGGTTGAAGGAAGAGAGAGATGCATATCCATGTTTGTAGACATATTTAAGTTATTCGTTGGACGTAGGCATTGCTGACTATGCCAGAATTTATTGCCCTTCCATAATTGCCTTTGAGAAAATGGTGGTGAACTGCGTTCTTGGACCTCTGCGTTCTTGGACCTCTGCAGTCCATTTAGTGTAGGCAGACCCATATGGGTCTGGAGTTCTAGGAATTTTATCAACCGACATTGAAATGATGGTGATACATTTCCAAGTCAGAATGGTGAGTGCTTTGAATGGGAACTTGCAAGTGATGGTGCTCCTTGCATCTGCTCCCCTTGTTGTTCTTGATTGTAGTGATTATAGTTTAGAAAGATGCTATCTCAGGAGCCCGGGTGAATGTTGCAGATGGTATGCGCTGCTGCTCAGCATTCCTGCTAATTTTTACCTGCTGCACAAGCCTCTAAAGTCAGTGTGCAACAGTGACTTCTGTAATTGGAAGACAATACTGCGATTGGTGTCCTGGTGCTACTCCCCTTCCGCAGAACATTGGAGTGGCTGTGTGCTTGCGCAGCTATGCATCCTGGAGGGAATGTTGCTCATGTTAATGAGTTGGTGAGGGAGTGAATGTTTACAGATATGGTGCCAATTAAGCAGATGCTTTGTTTTTGAGTATTGCTAAAGCTATTCTCATTGTAGCAAATGGAAATTAATTCATCGCATGCCTACCATGTGTTTTTATAGATAGTGGACATGCTGTGGGGAGTCAGGAGTTAGTTACTCGCTAGAACATTCAGTCTTTGACGTCCTTTCGTAACCATGGCATTTACATGGTTTGACTTGTTCAACTTCTGGGAAATGGTAATGACCAGAATGTTGATCATTAGCGATTCAGCACTGGAAATGCTAGTGAATGTTAAGCAACACAGTAAGTTCAGTAGATAGCAGAAGGAACTGCTGATGAAATGTTGGACGTTATCTCAAAGAGAACTATGCTTTAATTGTAGAGTCCATTTGAAATGGTAAATTTAATGTTGGATGCTGCATCTCAGCAAAATGGCATGCTATAATAGTTGCTATTCATTGGATGAAGACTGGGCCTTGAAGGGTTAAGTTATGAAGTCCATTTGAAGTCTCCAAGATGTTTCATGGGTTAATGCCAAGAAGCTTCCCTCCCAAAGGAGAATTTAATAAGGAAGGTGTAGTCCTAAAATTATATCTAGGAAATTCAAAGTGACAGGGGGGAGAATTTTTGCATGTTGAGTGTGATGGATGTCTGGAATTTGCTCCCCCATAGAAGTGCGTGCACCTTAATTCAAGTTTTCTGAGATTTATGTTATAGGTTATCAAAGAATGTGAATCAAAGACAAGCAGTTGAAGTTGAACTGATTAGTTCTGCTTCTACATACCTTTCCATCTGTACTGAACAACATATGTTTTCTGATAAAAAGGCCATTAACAATACTAATGGATGGGAATTTAACATTTAAAAACATTTTCATATATTCTTAATTTTAAATGAAACACTGGGTGTAAGTTGGGGCTTGTAAAGGGCCTCCTGGATGGCATGGAAGACAGTTGGAAAAGACTGCTTTTCCTGGCTCTCCGGCATTATTGCAGACACCGCTAGCTCCCCAGGAGTTGCTATGTCCAGCTCGTAAGTCTAAATGACGATGCAGCAGATCCAAATTTGATTCATGACACTAGACAAACTGCTTCACCTCTCAATTCCCCATCCTCCCCCTGTCACTGTAGAGTCTCAATCTGCTGAATCTGAAGTCCCACTTCCAGTCTACCCAATGCAACCAGCATTCTTCTTGTCACAAGCATATCACCACCCCGTAGTTGTCACTGGATCTCTTATTGAATTCTTCTGATATTTCAGAAGCAGTGCTGGGAAGGTTTGCTTCATATTCTGATAGACTTGAGCTCTCTTAAGTAGACGACCATGGGATGGATTGATTATTCTTAACTTCATTTCTTGGATATTTTCTGTTCAACATTTACGATGATTCTTATACTTTCCTTTCAGCCCT
>NC_063332.1:60224197-60284096 GCF_021869965.1 Rhincodon typus | reverse complement strand
ATATTAAGGTAGACAAGTTCCCAGGGCCTGATGGGATATACCCCAGAATACTGAGAGAAGCAAGGGAGGAAATTGCTGGGGCCTCAAGGGAAATCTTTGTATCCTCACTGGCTACAGGGGAGGTCCCAGAGGACTGGAGAATAGCCAGTGCTGTTTCTTTATTTAAGAAAGGTGGCAAGGATAATACAGCTAATTACAGGCTGGTGAGCCTTATGTCAGTGGTAGGGAAATTATTGGAGAGGATTCTTCAAGACAGGCTTTACTTACACCTTGAAATCAATGGGCGTATTAGCGAGAGGCAATAAGGTTTTGTGAAGGGGAGGTTGTATCTCACTAACTTGGCTGAGTTTTTTGAGGAAGTGACAAAGATGATTAATGAGGGTAGGGCAGTGGATATTGTCTATGTGGACTTCAGTAAGGCATTTGACAAGGTCCCTCATAGCAGGCTAATACAGAAGGTAAAGTTGCACGGGGTCAGAGGTGAGCTTGCAAGATGGATAAAAAACTGGCTCGGTCATAGAAGACAGAGGGTAGCAGTGGAAGGGTGTGTTTTTTGAATGGAGGGAGCTGGTGACGTTACTCAGAGATCAGTGTTGGGACTTTGACTATCACTGATTCGGAGGAAAATGTAACTAGTCTGATTGGTAAGTTTGCCAATGACACAAAGGTTGGTGGAATTGCGGATAGCGATGAGGACCATCAAAGGATACGGCGGGATATAGTTCGGTTGGTGACTTGGGCAGAGGGATGGCAGATGGAGTTTAGTCTGGAAAAATGTGAAGTAATGCATTTTGGGCTGTCTAATTCAGATGGAAAATATATAGTAAATAGCAGAACCCTTAAGAGTACTGATAGACAGAGGGAGCTGGGTGTACAGGTACACAGATCACTGAAAGTGGCAACGCATGTGGAAAATGTTGTCAACAAAGCACATGGCATGCTTGCCTTCATCGGCTGACGCATTGAGTTTAAAAATTGGCAGGTAATGTTGCAGCTTTATAGAACCTTAGTTCAGCTGCATTTGGAATATTGTGTTCAATTCTGGTTGCCACACTACCAGAAGGATGTGGTGGCTTTGGAGAAGGTACAGAAAAGATTTACCAGGATGTTGCCTGGTATGGAGGGCATTAGCTATGAGGAGAGGTTGGAGAAACTTGGGTTGTTCTCACTGGAACGACGGAGGTTGAGGGGGGACCTGATAGATGTCTACAAGATTATGAAGGGCATGGACAGAGTGGACAGTCAGAAGCTTTTTCCCAGGGTGGAAGAATCAGTTACCAGGGACCATGGGTTTAAGGTGCGAGGGGCAAGGTTTAAAGGTGATGTACGAGGCAAGTTTTTTACTCAGAGGGTGGTGTTTGAGGATGGCTTTTAACAGAAAACATCTTTGCAGCAGCTGTGATGGTATGATGACGGGCGAAGGTGAATTTCAACCTCCCCCAAAATGTTTTTATTTGACTAAAAGTATATTCTTAGAAACTTGCCTTTGTAAGAGTATATATGGTGTACAGTGCTGCCACTAAGAATGGAGTAAGAAAATGTCGAAAATGATGATGGACAGAGTGCCAATCAAAATCAGCACTTTGTTCTAGATGGTGTTGAGCTTCTTGATTGTTGTTGAAGGTGCACCCATGAAGGCAAGTGGAAAGTTTTCCATCACAATCTTTACAGGAGCCTTTGCAGATGGTGGACTGTCTTTGGGGAGTTGGGAGGAAGTTGCTTGCTACAGGGCTCTTAACATCTGACCTGCTGTTACTGCCACCGTATTTACATGGCTGGCCAATGGTGACACCGAGGACGTTGATGGTGTGAAACTCGGTGATAAATAATGCTGCTTGCGATACACTGTTCTGGATGGCTTGAGCAAATTCAGAAAGTAATCGGACAAGGTAAGCATAACTTGAGATCGTGCTTAATATTGGTCAAATAACTTGAGGGTTAGCTTGTGCTGTGAGGTCCATTTTCCAAGTTCTTTATGTTAACATTCCTTTTATACTGATACAACACTATGAAACCTGCTTTGAAAGTTCTGTTTTAATATGTTAAACCAACAAAACATCTGACACTTGTTGGTAAATTTAGTGATTGTGCAGTTGATAAGGACTAGAACTTTATACTGCACAAAATCACACATTGCAAGGGTTACATTCCTGCAAAACCTTGTAAATTATGAATTTGGCTTATAATGGGTGTTAATCGGATAGGTTTTAATCATCCAAAATTTTGATATATACAGTACATGTTGAAAGAAAGTTTCTACTGAATGTTATGTTTTTTTTTCATGCACAACAAGACGTTATACTGGAGAAATATTGTGATAAAGTAAGAATGCTATAAAATTTGTCACATTATTCCTTATGGCTCCAGGTAACAATGATGTGGGCCCTCATGAAACATACCAGGTATAAAAAGTGCAGTGTGCACTTTGCAGCAGAAATACAGTTTTGTTAACATCTGTTTTATTTTTGATTCACTTTACTGTTTTTTTTTGATGTCTACACACCAGGCGAGTAAACATTAAACATGTAATGGATGAAATGGTGTGTGGAATTGGTTGTGTGCATAAGCTAATTCATGAAAGGTGAAGATGAGAATGATGGCACTTTTTGCTGTTATTCATTACTGCTAAAGTGTCCATCTGTGCTTCTTTCATGTCTTATTTAACGTTGAATTAGTTAATTCATCATCACTGCGGAGCTGCAGACATTGAGGCCACAATTTTAGGTTGTTGGAGGGTTCCTTCAATTTTACATTTGTTGTAACGTGGCATGAAATGTGTTGTACCAGTATGTTATATCTTTAGGGACACAGTTGTATGCGAAGTCATGTCCACTGGACCATATTTTCTGAGTTCAACTAATTGTTTTCTGCTCTTTATTTTTAGGTCCAAAGACATATAGTTTTGGCACAACCACCTCTAACGAATTGAATACTGCTGGAAATTTGGATAGATCCATTCCTAAGGTAATCATCGGCTTAAATTTAATTTTTGTATTATTATTCTAAATATTCATAGGATATAGGCGGTGCTGGCTAGACCATTTATTATCCATCCCATAGAAGAAGATGGTAAGGGACCTTCTTGAGCCACTGCACTCCTTGGGGTGCAAGGATACCTACAGTGGTGTTGGGAATGAAGTTCCATGATTTTGACATGGCATCAGTGATAGAGTCACAGTCATACAGCATGGAAGCAAGTATAGTTTAAGATGGTATGCAGCTTGCAGCGGAACTTGCTGGGGTGGTGGTATTCTCATGCGTCTGCTGCTGTTGTCGTTCTATGTGGTAGAGGCCATGGGATGCTGTCATATGAGCTTTGGTGAGTTACTACAGTGCACACTGCTGCTAACTGTGTACTGGTGATGAAGGGAGTGAATATTGAAGATAGTGGATAAGGTGCCAATCATATTGGATGTTTTGTCCTGGATGGTATTGAGCTTCTTGAGTGTTGTTGGAGCTGCACTCCACTCTGCAAGTGGAGAGTATTTCATCACACCCATTGTGGGTGTTTCTTGTGGGTGGTGGACAAGCACTGGCAGGGAGACTAGAGCTGAACTACTTGCGAGAGAATCCTTAGATTGTGAGCTGCTCTTGCAGTGCTAACGTTGTGCTCATCAACCCCCTATTGGGCCTTCATAAAAAAAAATTAAGTTAGTTAGATGTGATTTACCTTTAATAAACCTGTGATGGCTTACCGTAATAATCCACAATTATCCAAGTGACTGCTACTTGTAGAAAAGATAATCTAGAACAAAGTCTTTGCTACCAATGATGTTAAACTGACTGGCCTATAGTTGCTAGATTTGTTCTTGGACACGTTTTAGAACAGAGATTTACAGTTTTCTGGCATAATCTTTGAGCGTAAGGAGGATCAGGAGATTATGGTCAGTACCTCTGCTATTTGCACCATGCCCTATCTCAGAATCTTCCAATGCCTCCAACCTGGTCTTCGTGACTTATCAATCTTTTAGGCTAATGACCTTTTAGCTAATAATCTTCCATTTCAGTTTTCTAGGAGAGTTCCGCTCTCAACCCACTGAAATTTGCACTCCTTCAATTCAGTATTTCTAGCTTGTTCCTTGCCCTTTAGAGAGCTAATGTAAGTCTTATGACAACACTGTTGCCAAAACAATCTTGTAATGACAATTGATGTGTTTGTCACGCAGGACCTAATTCACCAACAGTCCTCCTTTCTCAACCAAATAAAAATCAAAAGAACTGCAGATGTTTTAAACCTGAAACAAAAACAGAAGTTGCTGGAAAAGCTCAGCAAGTCTGGCAGCATCTATGAAGAGAAATCAAAGTTAATGTTTCAGATCTGGTGACCCTTCCACAGAACTGATTTCTCTTCACAGATGTTGCCAGACCTGCTGAGCTTTTCCAGCAACTTCCGTTTTTGTTTCACTCCTCCTTTCTCGATGGGCTGGCAGCTTAGAGTCAAGAAAATTCTTGTGAACACGTTTCAGAAACTCATTACTTTCTGTTCTTCATGTTAATAGTACTGCATAGTTCTCAGTCTAAAGATTACATCCAGGAATGTAACCTTTCCTCTGTTTCCTGCCTCCAACCAAATAGATTCTGTCCTTGACCCATCAAAGACATCCTCTCCAGCACTGCAATGTTTTCTTCAGTCAGTATTGCTATGCCTCTTCCTTGCTTTTCTGACCTAGCATTCCTGAACACCTTGTACCTGGGAATGTTTGTTATCCAGCCCTGCTCTTTTTTTGAGTCAGGATCCTGTTTTTGTTTTTCTACATGATCACTTGTACTTGAAGCTTATCAATATTATTTACCACACTATGCATTCTCTCATGTGCACGGTAAACCTAATTTAGACCTAAGTGTATTCTCTCTTCCTCTGAACCCATTTAATATCTTATTTTTCCATATCAGTGGTACTTATGTGCTAAATAACACATTGGCTCTGGCTCTATTCGGATGCTGATCTGTGCCAGTCCCATTTCCCTAGAACCAGTCTCAGGTTCTCTAAAATCTAAGGTCCTCCTGTCTGCATCATTTCTTTAAACATTTATCTGATCTGTTCTTTGTTTTCTGTATTCACTTTTGTATAGTTCTGAGAGTAATCTAGAGACTGCTACCTTTTTGAAGTCCTGCTTGCAAGTTTCTTTCCAGGCTCCTCAAACTCTTCTCCCACTTTGTGCTGATGTGAATCATGACTACTGGCTGTCTACCCTCACGAGTAGAGTGCCCTGCTACCCCTCAGTGAAATCCTGCCACTACTTGTCTCAGAATAAAGGGGTGCCAATTTAAGACTGAGATGAGGAGGAATTTCTTCTGTCAGAGGGCTGTGAGCATTAGGAACTGTTTACCACAGAGAGCTGTGTGGGCAGATCCTTGTGCATATTTAAAGCTGAGATAGATACTTGATCAGTATGGGAATTGAAGATTATGGGGAAAAGGGAGTAAAGTGGGCATGTGGAATGCCAGATCAGCCATAGTACTATTGAAAGGCAGAGCAGGCTCAAGAGCTGAATGGTCGACTCCTGTTCCTATTTTGTATGGTCTTATGGTCTTACTTGGGAGGCCACGTGCCATCCTGGATTCACATCTGAGGCCACAGAAATGTCTGTCTCTTCCCCTAACTATTTAATCCCCTGCGAGAAAAGACTTTGCAGAACGTCCAGGTTCTGTCTGCAGAAATGATCCTGAGCTTCTGGTTGCCTGCCATTTCAACACAACCGTGCTCCATAAGAACATAACAGAAGAAATAGAAGCAGGAGTAGGCCATCTGGCCCCTCGAGCATGCTCTGCCATTTAGTAAGATCATGACTAATCTTTTCATGGACTCAGCTCCACTTATCCGTCCACTTACTGTAACCCTTAATTCCTTTACTGTTCAAAAATCAGTCTATCTTTGCCTTAAAAACATTGAACAAGGTAGCCGCAATTGCTTCACTGGGCAGGGAAATCCACAGATTCTCAACCCTTTGGGTGAAGAAGTTCCTCGTTAACTTAGTCCTAAATCCGCTTCCATTTTGAGGCTGTACCCCTACTTCTAGTTTCACCTGCCAGTGGGAACAACCTTCCTGCTTCTATTTTAGCTACTCCCTTCACAATTTTCTATGTTTCTATAAGGTCCCCCCTCATTTGTCTAAATTCCAATGAGAGCAATCCCAGTCTACTCAATCTCCCCTCATAAGGCAACCTTCTCAACTCTGGAATCAACCTATGAACCCACTATCCACACCCTGCAGTGCCAGTACATCCTTCCTCAAGTGAGGAGACCAAAACTGTCCACAGTACTCCAGGTGTGGCCTTAGCAGCGCCCATACAGCTGCAGCATAACCGTGTTTTTAAAATCCATCCCTTGAGCAATGAAGGACAATATTCCATCTGCCTTCTTCATTACCTGCTGCACCTGCGAACTATTCGATACAGTCTGGAGCTGGAGGAACACAGCAGGTCAGGCAGCATCAGAGGAGCAGTAGGGTCAATGTTTTGGGCCTAGACCCTTTGTCAGGACTGGACAGGGGGAAGGAAGCTGGGAAATAAATAGAGGGAAGAGTGGGGCTAGGGGAAGATGGGTGGGATGGCAAAACGTGGATGCAAGTAGGGGATAGTGGGGAAGGCTGGGGCAGGAGATGAGTAGTTAGTGTCAGGTTAAGGAGGTGGGGATGAGAGGGAGGGTTGGACATGGAATGAGGCCGGGGGGGTGGGGAGATTTTGAAACAGTGAATTCTATGTTTAGGCCATCAGGCTCTAGGCTCCTGAGCTGGAATATGAGGTGGTGTTCCTCCAGTTTGTGTGTGGCATCGTTGTGGCAATGGAGGAGGCCCCGGATGGACATGTCATCCAGGAAGTGGAAGTGGAGGTGGGGAGGGGAGGTGTTAAAGTAGTTAGCAACTGGAAGGTGTTGCTGATTACAGGGTACAGAGTGCAGGTGCTCCATAAATCTGTCATTTAGTCTGTTTGGTCTCGCCAATGTAGAAAAGCATAGACTATTTTATAAATGGGGAGAAAATTCAGAAGTCTGAAGTGCAAAGAGAATTGGGAGTTCTAGTCCAGGATTCTCTCAAGGTAAACTTGCAGGTTGGTGGGCATATTATTGGAAAGGGCTCTGAGAGATAGGATTTAGGATCACTTGGATAGGCACAGTTCGATTCGTGATAGTCAGCATGGATTTGTGAGGGATAGATCATGCCTTATAAACCTTATTGAATTCGTAGAAGAGGTGACCAAACACATGGATGAAGGTAGAGCAGTGGATGTGGTATACGTGGATTTAAGTAAAGCGTTTGATAAGGTTCCCCATAGTAGGCTCATGCAGAAAGTAAGGAGGCATGGGAGAGGGGGAAATGTGGCAGATTGGATTCAAAATTGGCTGACCCTTAGAAGACAAAGGGTGGTAGTGGACGGAAAATATTCAACATGGTGCTCAGTTACGAGTGGTGTACCACAAGGATCTGTCCTGGGTCCTCTTCTATTTGTGATTTTTGTAAATGATTTGGATGTAGGAGTGGAAGGGTGGATTAGTAAGTTCGCAGACGATACAAAGGTGGGTCGAGTTGTAGATAGTGCGGAGGGCTGTTCTAGGTTACAAAGGGACATTGATAGGATGCAGCGCTGGGCTGAGAAGTGGCAGATGAAGTTTAACCCTGAAAAGTGAGGTGATTCATTTTGGAAGGACAAACTTGAAAGCAGAATACAGGGTTAACGGAAAGATTCTTGGCAGTGTGGAGGAGCAGAGGGATCTCGGGGTTCATGTCCACAGTTCCCTGAAAGCTGCCACCCAGGTGGATAGAGTTGTTAAGAAGGCGTATGGTGTGTTAGCTTTCATTAATAGACGGATTGAGTTCAAGAACCGTGAAGTTATGCTCCAGCTATACAAAAGCCTGGTTCCGCCACATCTGGAGTATTGTGTCCAGTTCTGGTCGCCTCATTACAGGAAAGATGTGGGAGCGTTGGAAAAGGTGCAGAGGAGATTTACCAGGATGTTGCCTGGAATGTAGGGAAGGTCTTACGAGGAAAGGTTGAGAGAGCTAGGGCTTTTCTCTTCAGAACGACGAAGGATGAGAAGTGATTTGATAGAGATGTACAAAATGATCAGAGGTATAGTTAGGGTAGACAGCCAGAGACTTTTTCCTAGGGTGGAGGTAGCTATTACGAGGGGGCATAGTTTTAAAGTGAGCGGAGGTAGATACAGGGGAGACGTCAGAGGTAGGTTCTTCACTCAGAGTGTGGTCGGGGCGTGGAATGCATTGCCGGAGAGGGTAGTGGAGTCGGCCTCATTAGGGGCATTTAAGCGGCTATTACGTAGGCATATGGATGATAGTATAAAGTAGGGGTGGAGGTTAGAGAGACCTTAGGTTTAGGGTAAAAGTTCGGCACAACATCATGGGCCGAAGGGCCTGTACTGTTCTGTGTTCTATGTTGAGTCAGTAGTCAAGAAGGCAAATGCAATGTTGGCATTTATTTTGAGAGGACTTGAATAAAAAAGCAGGGATGTACTACTGAGGCTTTATAAGGCTCTGGTCAGGCCACATTTTGAATATCGTGTGCAGTTTTGGGCCCCATATCTCCAGAAGGATGTACTGGCCCTGGAGCGGGTTCAGAGGAGGTTCATGAGAATGGTCCCAGGAATGGAAAGCTTAACATATGAGGAACGTTTGAGGACTCTAGGACCATACTCATTGGAGTTTAGAAGGATGAGGGGGAATCTGATTGAAACTTTCAGAATACTGAATGGCCTGGACAAAGTGGATGTTGGGAAGATGCTTCCGTTGGTGGGACAGACTAGGACCCGAGGGCACAGCCTTAGAGTAAAGGGAAGACCTTTTAAAACGGAGATAAAGAGAAACTTCTTCAACCAGAGAGTGATGAATCTATGGAATTCACTGCCACAGGAGTCTGTAGAGGCCAGGTCACTGAGTATATTTAAGACTGAGATAGATAGGTTCTTGACTATCAAGGGTTACGGGGAGAAAGCAGGAGAATGGGGTTGAGGAACTTCTCAGCCATGATTGAATCGCAGAGCAGATGTGATGGGCCAAATAGCCTAATTTCTGCTCTTATGGTCTTATTATTATAGATTCAAGCATCTTCCCCACTACAGAAGTTAAGCTAACGGGCCTATGGTTATCCACCTTTTGTTTACCTTTTGTTTTTACCAGTGGTGTCACATTTGCTGTTTTCCAATCTGCTAGAGTCAGCAAATTTTGGTCAGTTACCACAAGTGCATTTGCTGTTTTCCCCTGCCATCTCTTTCAGTACCCTCGGATGCATTCTATCAGGGCCAGGAGAATTGTCTACCTTTAACCCCATTAGCTTGCCCAAAACTACCTCGTTAGAGATAATGATCACTTCTTGGTCCTCACCTGCCATAACCTCCTTGTCATCACTCATTGGCATGTTATTTGTGTCTTCCACTGTGAAGATTGACACAAAATAGCTGTTCAACGTGTTGGCTGGATCCTCATTTCCCATTATTAAGCTCCCCTTCTCATCCTCGAAAGGACCAATGTTTACCTCAGCCACTCTTTTTCATTTTATATATTTGTTGAAACTTTTGCTATCTGTTTTCATATTCTGAGCTAGTTTACTCTTGTAATCTATCTTACCTTTCTTTATAGTATTCTTTTGTGCCTTTCTATTGACCTTTTAAAGATTTCCCATCCTCTGGTTTCCCACTAATCTTCGTATGCACTAGCTTTCAATTTGATACCCCTGTCCGTTTCCTTAGTTATCCATGGCTGGTTATTCCTATCCAACAGATCTTCCTTTTCACTGGTATATATGTTTGCTGAGCACTGTGAAAAATCACTTTGAAAGTCCTCCACTGTTCCTCAATTGCCCCACCGTATAGTCTTTGCTCCCAGTCTACCCAGCCAACTCCTCCTTTGTTTAAGTGCAAGACACTGGTATTGGATTTTACCTTCTTACCCTCCATCTGTATTTTAAATTCAACCATACTGTGATCGCTCCTGAGAGGATCCCTAACTGAGATCATTAATTACTCCTGTCTGATTACACAGAATCTAGGATAGTTTGCTCCTGCGTAGGTTCCATTACATACTGTTCGAAGAAACTGTCGTGGATACATTCTATAAACTCCTCCTCCCTTGACTGACCTTGTTTGACCAATCAAAATGTCGATTAAAATCCCCCCTTGATAATTGCTGGACCATTTTTACACACATCAGATATTTCTTTGTTTATTGCCCGCCCCACTGTGATGTTATTATTTGGTGGCATATAGACTATGCTTTTCAGTGAATTTTTCCCCTTGTTATTCCTAATTTCCACCCACAAAGGTTCAATGGGGAAAAAAGGTTGAATCAGTATCATCTCTCACTATCGCCCTGATGACATCTTTAAACATTAGAGCTACAGCATCTCCCTTTGCTTCCTGTCTGCCCTTCTAAATAGTTTGATATTCCTGGATATTCCCAGTCATGACCACTCTGCAACCATGTCTTCTGCAATGGCCACTAAATCATACCCATTTGCAATGATTTGTGCCGTCCACTCATTTATCTTGTTTCAAATTTTTTTTCTATTTGTTTTTCTTTACTCATTCACAAGATGAGTGCATTGCTGGCTAGGCCAGCATTTATTGCCCATCCCCATTGCTGTGGTTCTGGAGTCACATGTAGGCCAGACCAGGTAAGGACATTGGTGAACCCAGACGGTTTTTTCCGACAATCAGCAATGGATACATGGTCATCATTAGACTCTTAATTCCAGATATTTATTGAATTCCAATTCCACCGTCTGCTGTGGTGGGATTCAAATCTGCGTCCCTAGAACGTTTCCTGGGACTCTGTAATAACAGTCCAGCGATAATACCACTGGGCCATTGCTTCCTCGATGGCATTCAGGTGAAGTGCCTTTGTGCTAATTTTTATACCTTTTTGAATCCTAACACCTCCACCAGAAGAACCTTTGTTTTTAAACAATCCCTGGCTGACCTCTTGGTCTTGAGGCTTGCTGAAATGTTCCAGCAAAGCTCTGCGCAAGTTCTAAGAACAAGACGTCAGTTTCCACTTGCGAACCCTGCGCCCTCTGGATTCGATATCGTGTTCAATACTTGGAGGGCCTGAGCACCTTTTCCCATGTCATTACCCCAGTCCTCAAACACGATGCTTTGTCGTGACATAGACTGCTGCCACAAGCACCATTTTATCAGCACTAATGGCCTCCATTAGCAGCTATTCATTCTCTCAGGTTGACCTTGACCAATTCCTTTGTCTGCCCAACTCTCTTTTTCTCTCTGGGCTCCATTCCATCTATTGTTTACTTCTTACCCGCACCCCCCCCACCTCTCCCCCCCCTTCACCTCCACACCCACCCCTCGTCTGGCATATATACCAAACATTTCCTGGGTACTGTCAGTTCTGAAGGAGGGTCACTGGATCCAAAACTTTAACTCTTTTCTCTCCACAGATGCTGTCAGACCTGCTAAGCTTTTCCAGCAATTTCTGGTTTTGTTTCTAAACCTCTGTGACTATCACTTTTCCAGTAATCCTCCTATTAAATCATTAAAGGTGTTACTTAAATAATAAGTCTCGTTGGATACTCGGCAATCAACTGCTTCTGTTGGGCTGATGCCACTTTATTGGGGGTTGGGGGGAGGGGGAAAGGTTAACAGAACTGCTTTTTTAGTTCTCTGTTACTGTCCAAATCATTGATTTGCTGGAAAGTTGGATTTATTTACTTTTATTGCTCTCTTTTCTTAATTACTTTTAATTTTATCCTATAGAACGAATTCATTTAATTGAATACCAATTATCAAATTGGCTTTAGTTTTTTAACCTTTCTGTCACCTAGGCATAGTAGTAGTCACCTTCAATTATAGAGAGCATTTAAAATGCTTTGAACATCAAAAAGAGCAACATCAAATCTGGTGAAGAGACGCATATGTTCTTGAGGCACACATATGCATCTGTTGGTGTTGTTACGCTTAAAAAGTACTAAAATTAACAAACTAATTGTGTTTTAAAGGTCGTGATTAAACCAGACCTGGAACAAAGGATTATAAGACTGATTAACCAATTCAAAACCCAACAAGGCAAATCGGGAACCATCTCTGGAAGGCTCACAGCTAAAAAACTGCAGGTAATGCTGTTTGAGCCATTATTTGCAAATATTTCAAGCTCTTCAGGCAGTTCTTGGTTTGTGCTTGCAGTTAATACATGTTGTGGACCAGACTAAACCCCCTCAAAATATATTAATAAAATAGCCCAGACCCTAACTTTTTCTTTTTTTACTGGTAAGTGAAAGGCATTGTGTCCCAGATACAATTTGATTTGTCAAACTCCTTGACTTGCAGCAAAACATCCGTTATTTTTGCACATGGATTAATTTAATGGTAAATTGCTTGTCTGTTCCATAAATCCTTGGTGAGTATTTATGGCACATGGACTGTTGGACCTGTGGAAAGTGGCAAACATGACTTTGTATATTGTGGGAAGCTGATACTTCGTTTGAATATAATAGGAGTTTATTATAAGAACAGAAATTTTATGTTCTTAATAGTCTAATTGTGGTTGAGCAAGGGATAACTTTAATACGCTTGGGCCAGTAAGGCGTTCTTGGGATTTGAATGATGTTTATTTCTATAGTTTATGATATTTAACCTTTTAACTGTCATCTTTGATACTGGTGTTGTGTGTTTGTTCTAAGTATTTCCACTGCACTGTTACCTTTTCAGCTGAATTTTAAATTCAATTTTAGTTTTCTGTGATGTTTGAATATATACGGAATAATCTTTAAGTTTAAACAGCCTTATTAACTGAATGTCTGCGCAGGACCTATATGTAGCTTTGCAAGGATTTTCATTTCGTGCGGAGGACATTGAAGAAGCCATGAAAAATACTGTCATTTACGGCGGAGATCTTCATTCTGCTTTAGACTGGTTGTGTTTAAATCTTCCTGATGGTAAGTTGTTTGAATATGAATTTGTTGTAGCAATATAGAACATAGAACATTACAGCGCAGTACAGGCCCTTCTGTGACAAGCATGAAACGGACTTGGATATGGTTTGCCCTTTTCACTTCTTGGGGAAATGAATGTTTCCTTCTTCAATTCTGCAAAATGTCATCAATCTGAAATGCTAGGGGTTTTCTTTCTCCACAGATACTGTATGCCCTCTTTAGTATTATCAGAATTTTTTTCTTTTATGTCAGATTTCACGCATTTGTATTTTCCTTTTATATTACAAAAAAGATTGAATGCAACACTGCTGTCCTTATAAAACAGTGTGTCATTAGTCTTGCAATAAGTATTGGTTTATAAAATTCAGCAATACACTTTTTCTTTTGAAAATGTAAATCCATTTCCTTGACCTTCACTCAACCTTTCCAGCGTGGTTGCACAAAATCGTGGCCAAAAATCGTAGAATCTCTACAGTGTGGAAGCAGGCTATTCAGCAATCGAGTTCACACCACCCCTCCAAAGAGCATCGCAACCAGACCCATCCCACAACTCCATCCCTGAAACCCTGCATTTCCCATGGCTGATCCACCTAGCCTGCACATCTTTGGACTGTCGGAGGAAACTGGAACACCCAGAGGAAACCCATGCAACCACGGCAAATGTTCAAACTCCACACAGACAGTTGCCCAATGCTGGAATCAAATCCAGGTCCCCTTGCACTGTGAGGCACCAGTGCTAACCACTGACCCACCATGTTGCCCCATCCACTCAAATTCTACTCGGATGTTTTGTATCATCCTTGTGGAAACATGTGCCTCTTAACTAAAACAATGGCATATCCATAGGACGGCTCAGTGGCTCCGTGGTTAGCAATGCTGCCTCACCACGCCAGAGACTGGGTTCGGTTCCACCCTTGGGTGACTGTCTGTGTGGAATTTGTACATTCTCCCCTTGTTTGCGTGGGTTTCCTCCCACAGTCTGGTGGTGTGCAGATTAGGTGGATTGGCCATGCTAAATCGCCCATAGTGTCCAGGGACGTACAGGCTAGATAGAATAGACATTGGAAAATGTAGGGTTACAGGGATAGGATAGGGGGTTGGGTCTGGATGGAATGCTGTTTGGACGGTCGATGTGGTCTTGATGGGCTGACTGACCTGCTTCCACTCTGTAGCGGTTCTATGATTTCATACCTTTTGAAAAATACCAATAATAAAACATAATAAAAAGTAACAATACCAATAAAAAACCCAACAATAAAACTGATGGTAATTAAAATAAATTGCATTGTTCCAATGCTTTGCAGTTATACTGATGGTGTTGGTTTTAATTGTAAGCTTCTGTGTTTCCTTTGTGGTAAAAAGGAAATCAGAAGATTTTGTGTTTCATTGCAATAGGACTTGTGCTTGTACAGATGACAAAGAATGATGAGTGACTAAAAGGTATCTTTGTTCGTGACTGGAAGCTTAGGAAAGACAGTGGCATTCCTGGAGTACTTATCTTGGGTAATTTAATCGCTGCAATCGTAACTGTATTTTCCAGCATTACTTCGTTATTGATAGGGTCCTGGTTATTATGCAATAGAATTTTGTGCTGCATGTAGAAATTTAGTAGACCAGTCATGTAAATACATTGGCTACAAGAGAAGGTCAAATGCTGGTAATTCTGCAGTCAGTAACATGCCTCCTGATTCTCCAAAACCTGTCTATCATCCATAAGCCACAAATCAAGAGTGTGATGGATTATGAGCCAAGCTGCAGCAAGACTTGAAGCTCAACACCATCCAAGGTGAAGCAGATTGCTTGATCAGCATACATCTAACACTGCTAGTGCGCAGTAAATGTGTACCATATCCAAGATTCACTGCAACAACTCATTAAGTCTCCTTCATCAGTACCATCATCCAACCCTTGGCTAACACCTCATTGACAAGGATATCAGATGAGTGGCAACACCGTTACTTTCCAAGTTCCCCTCTAAGCCATCCTGACTTGAAAGTTTATCAGTCTTCTCTGTCACTGAGTCAAAATCCTGGAACTCCCTTCCTCCTGCACTGTGGTGTACCTGCAACCATGAAGGTAGTTCCCTGCCACTTCTTTGAGAACAAATAAAAACTGAAAGAACTGTGGATGCTGTAAATCGGGAACAAAAACAAAGTTGCTGAGGAAGGGCTCGGAACTGAATAAGGGTCACTGGACCCAAAACGTTAACTGTGTTTTTTCCTTCACAGATGCTGCCAGACCTGCTGGGCTTTTCCAGGAACTTTGTTTTTGTTGTTGTCTTTGAGAACAAATACTGGTCTAACCAGCAACATTCACACCTATGAATGAATTCAAAAAAAGGACAAGCAAAACTGGGTATTCATGGTAGCAGAACCAAAATTTTGATCCATCATTCAAATTATGTTCTGTTACAATTGGTATGGTTTTAAGAAAAACTGCAGTGAACTTTGTGGACTTTAGTAGTTTCAAAATCTCCCCACCCTTGGCCTCATCCCATGACCAACCCTCCCTCTCATCCCTGCCTCCTTGACCTGACACAACCTGTCTGTCTTCTCTCCCACTTATCTGGTCCTCTCACTTAACTGACCAATTCCCCACCACTGCCTATCTGCACTCACCTATCACCATCCCACCTACCTTCCCCAGCCCCACACCTCCTCTCTATTTATTTCAGAGCTTCCTTCCCCCATTTCTGAAGAAGGGTCCAGATCCAAAACGCCAGTTTTCCTGCTGCTCTGCTGCCTGGCCTGCTGTGTCCCTCCAGCTCCACACTGTGTTATCTTTGACTCCAGCATCTGCAGTTCTTACTATCTCTGCAGTGAACTAAATGGTGGCTTTGTTACATTTGGTTGGTTAAGCGATTTATTCATGTCTTAAATTTTCAATATGCTTTCTATCCATTGAGGTTGCAACTTTGTAATGTACAACTGTTCTTCTGACAAGTTTCTTTCTGCTGTACCAAGACAACAGATGAGCAATCTGCTTCTAGACTCTGCCTTTGTTTGACTGGATATTAGGAACCAAAGAAGAAGATCTTGTCAAGAAGAATGGAGTTTGTGTTCAGGAAGTTTATTTGGACTGGTTTATTTCAGGATATGTGCATATGAGGAATTGTGAATTTAATCTTAATTTGCTAATGTTGGTGCAGCCAATTTATTAAAAAATAGTTTCCCATTTAATTGGTTTGATATGTAACTTTTATTTAAGATTCATTACCTGATGGATTCAAGCAGAAACTGCAGGAGGAAGAGACCAAGACCAAACCCAAATTCCAGATGCCTGTGAAAGCTGAAATAAATTATGAAAAATCTGAGGGTCGAAAGGGTGATGATAAACTTCAAACCAAGGTGAGATTATAAATATTTTGTCAAGTTTAATGTTTTTAGCAAAAGGTGAATAGAAGAATGGTGATGTGCCTTTCTATTTTGCATTTTGCCTTTTATTTTAGAAATATGATTTTCATGCATTACTAGTTCCATGTGCTGCTGTTTGCTTATTACAGTGTTGAAAATGCAAAGAAGGTCCAATTAATCATAGTTGAATTTTAATATATGTAAGATTTTATTGCTTTTTCTTGAGGTAAAACATATTTAATTTTTGAGATACTGAACTATTTGGACTTTGTATGGAGTTGTTTTGTCATAATCGTTTGGTCACCTGATCTGTCATCTTTTGAATGACTTCTGCGTTCTTAAAACTGCTGTTGAAGCATGTTGCTATTATTTAACTGTTTATATTACGTGTTATTATTTCCCATGAGCAATGTGGTCAGTATGTGCCCAATGAGTTGAGGTTACTGGATTACAGTAACTGCCATTAGTTTGAGATCACAGCTGATCTGATCGTCCTCAACTCCACTTCCTGTGTTTTCTCATAACACTTGATTGCCTTACTGATTAAAACTTCCACCTCAGCTCTGAATATATTTTATGACCCATCCTCAACAGCCCTCTTTTGTAAAGAATTTTGCAGGTTCACTGCCTTCGGAGAGAAGAGATTCATCCTCATCTTTGTCTTAAATGTGCAACTCCTTATTCTGAGATTATGCACTCTGGTCCTGGTCTCTCTCACAAGACGAAACAACCTTTCTGCATCTACCTGTCAAGTCTCCTAAGAGTCTTGTATGTCTTAGGTCACCTTTCATTCTTGTACATTCCAATGACTACAGGCCCAATCTACTCGACCTCTCCCCACAGTTCCTCTGTGCCTGATATCAGACCAGCGAACCGTATCTGGACTAAGGTAGACAAACAGAAGGCTGGAAGAACGCAACAGGCCAGGCAGGTAATACCCGAAACGTTGACTGCTCCTTTCTTCCAGATGCTGCCTAGCCTGTTGTGTTCTTCCAGCCTCCTGATTGACTGACTACCTTGGATTCCAGCATCTGCAATTTTTTTGTCTCTAATCTTCTCTGGATTGTCTGATGTCAGTTGATCTTCTCTTAGATAAAGAGAATAAAATGCTCAGTGTTCCAGCTTTCTTCTGACCAGTGCTTGTTATAGTTTTGGCTAAACCAACCTATTTTTATTGTCCATTCCCTTTTGAAGTAAAGGCCAACATTCCATTTGCCCTCCTTATTACCTAGTGTACTTGAATGCTAGCTTTTTGGGCTTCTTGGATGAGCACTCCTAACTCCCTCAGTTTTGCAGATTTCTGCAGTGTTTTTGTATTTAACTAATATTTGGCTCCTCTATTCTTCCTTCCAAAATGCATAACCTCACGTTTCACCACATTATGCCTTTGCTCACTTGTTTAACCTGTTTATATCCTACTCCGTACTGTTTGTGTGATCCTCAACACTTGCCTTCCCACATGTTTTGTGTCAGATACAAACTTAGGAATAGTACATTGACTTTCCTCATCCAAGCTATTCCTATATGTCGTACACAATTGTATCCCCAGGATTGACTCTTTAGCACACTACTCGTTGTACGTTGCCACTCCTGAAAATACCCCCTTATCCCAAGTCTCTGCCTTCTATTAGTGGCTAATCCTTTACCCATGCTAATATACTATCCCCAATACCATGAGCTCTTATCTTAATAAGTAGCCTAATATGTAGCACCTTATTAAATGCCTTCTGAATATCTATTTCTATTACATCCACTGGTTCCCCTTCATGATCTGCTTGATCATAATTATGCTTTTCTATTTGCTCTGCTATCCTTTTATAAATGACTCTGGCACTTTTTTTCCCAAAAAAGGATGTTAAGCTAACTGGCCTAAAGTTTGCATTTGATTGTATCCTCTTTTTAAGTAAACGTATTACATTGGCAGATTCAAATCCTATGTTATCTGTCTTGATATTACTTGTAAGTTTACTTTCATGGTTTATTTCCTCGCTCTTTAGTTTTGTTTGGTTGTCTTATGTTGTTTTTAAAGCTTTCCTAAACCTCTGGCTAATCATTTAATCTTTGTCACATTGTATTTTTTCTTTGCTATCCTTCACTTCCTTGATGGTTGGCTTACCCCCTCCTAAAACCCCCCCTCCATCACTGTATTATGTCTTTGCTATTAGCAATGAACTAATTTCTTAAATATCTAACGTTGCAGTTCAATTGTCTTTGCTGCTAAACTTCTTTCTCAGTCCACTCCAGCCAGCTCTGCAGCCATTCTTCTGTAATTATGCTTTTTAAGCTTAGCACCATTGTTTCCGACCCGAGTTCCTCCCTCTTAACCTGAATGCTAAATTCTGCCATATTATGGTCGCTGTTTCTGAGGGGATCTTTCACTCTGACCTCATTTAATATGTGCTTCATTACATACCATCAGATCCAAAATTGCCTGATTCCTGGTTGGATCCATAGCATACTCTTCTTGGAATCTCAATTCGCTGTATGAATTCTTCTCTTTGGCTACCTCCTGCGGATTTGGTTTTCCCAATGTAAATGAGGATTAAAGTTGCCCATGATTAATGTGCTCACTTTGTTGTATGCCCTTATTATCTTCTGAGTAATTCTCTGTCCGACTGAAAAACCACTGTTAGAGGGCCGACAGACTATTCCTACCAGCATTGTCTTTCCCACTTACCTTTCTTACTTCCACCCATATGTTCTTGATATCGTACTTATTCCATTCCATACCAACAATACTACCCCATCACCCTTTCCTTTCTGCCTGTCCTGGCTTCTTGCTCATGGTAGAGTTGGGGATATGCAGACCGTGAGGTGTCATGTTGTTTTCAAAAAATTTTTCTGCTGCTGCTGATTGAGACACAGCGAGCATGGATGCCCAGATTTGAGTTGGTAAAACTGTTCAAAGTCTGTCCCATTTAGCATGGCAGTCATGCCACACTGCTGGTTGCAGGGTGCATTCAGTGTGCAATAGGACCTTCACTCCATAACAACTGTGCAGTGATCACTCCTATCAGTACTATCACGGACAGATGACTCTGAGGTTTCCTTCCTTGTGTTTGCCCTCATGTCATGAGACATTGTGGGTCTGGAGTTAATGTTGAGGGCTCCTAGGAAAAGTCTCTCCTAACTGTGTACCACTGTATCTAGCCAGTGATGGTGGTGAATGTATCTGGGACATTGTCATTGTCATTAATGTTAGGTATGATTCCATGAGCTTGATTGTCAGCCTGTTGCTTGACTAATCTGTGGGAATGCCTTTCCAATTTTGGCAGATGTCCCTGATGTTCATAAGGAGACTTTGCAAGGTCAAGAAGGTTCATTTGACATTGACAGAGGCACCAGAAGAAAACAATGCTGGATTGAATGCCTGGTTTCATTCCTTTCTTTGAATTTTAGAGACGCTTTAGGAAAACTGCGTGTTTTGCGTACCGTTTAAGAAGGGATTTAAAAGTCAACCACATTGCTGTGGATCTATAGTTACATGTATGCCAAATTAGGCAAGGATAACAGATTAGTGGCACGAAAGGACATCATGTAACCAGATGCTCCTTTTGAATGGTCAAGAATGATTACATGGTCACCATAAGACTAGTTTTTCACTATAAATTTTATTGAATTTGAAATTCCAGCATTTGTCATTGTGAAATTCGAACCCATGTCACAAGAACATTAGCTGGGCCCCTGGATTACTAGTCCAGTGGTGTTACCAGTGCCAGGCAAATATCCAGTTTGTAAATATTTTTGTGAAAGTCTAAGACCTGTTTAAATTGAATTCTGAGGAACGTGAATTACAATATTTTCTTGCTGATAGGCTGCTGAAAGTGGAAACACACAAGTTAGCATGAAGGAATGGATTTTACAATATGCTGAAAATGCAAGTAGTAGCGGAGATGATGACAGTGATGATCAGGATAATGAATTACCTGAGAAGACTTGTGAAAAGGAAGAACGCTTTGATCCGGTGAGTATAAAAATCATTCGAACTTGCATTTATCTTCAGATGATGAAACGTGGCATGACTTGTACTTTTCTTTCCTCTTCAGTTTTTTTCTCCTGAAGACACTGGAGGCCTGTTGATTTGTTAAAATTCCATCTATGGCCGGTGCCCATCAGCACCTCATTCAATAATGTTTTTGACTGAATTATGTTAATTTTACCAAGCTATTGCACTGTGCACGATGTCAAAATTGCTTGAAGCCTTCAAAAACAACCCATTTTGTGGCATCCCAGCAAAGGAACATTCACCCTGATTTTTAACACTTAGTTGTGTGCTGTCTGAAATTGGATAACTGGCAAAAATTGGTTAAATCAAATTTCTTGTGATTTTACCTCCCTCAGGGAAGCAGTTTCAGAAATGTCTTGGAAAAGGTTTGGTCAGTTGGAAAAGTTGGACCTGGTCCTGTTTTGTTTTCTTACCACCATTTTCTATATTACTGCATATATTTACCATAGCATATTGCACATAAAGGTCTTTTATGGAAATTCAAGGAGATTTCATTTTCTCATTGAACAGAATGAGCTTTACTTGGAGCTGACAGCAAAGCTAGTTGATGTCAAAGAACGGGCTCTATCCTTTAAACAGAATAATAACAAACAAGCTCACAGAGAAGCAGGTGAAAGAATAAAGATACTACAACAGGGTAAGAACGTAGTTCCTCACTTTGACCAATTATTGTATTGATTTCTTTTAGAAAAGTAGTTTAAAAATTAATTGCTATACTGTTAATGTAGCTGTGGCCTGGAAGGGCAAGAATTAGAGCAGTACTCAGCAAAATGTATTTTTCTGGGTCTTCTGTTGAAGATTGGGCTTAATTTGACATGGTTATATTGAAAACGAAAGTTTTTGCTGGATGACATCTGAAATAACTCCAGAAGCCAGTATCCTGTCACTAAGTCATCCTTTATTTACACATGGAGATTCCTTGACACTGATAAGCTCCCTCAGAGTGTTTTTGTCAGACTATGTAACAGAAAAGAGAACAGTAGTTATAGAACATGGAGAAAGTTTGAATTATGAGAAAAAGTGAGACAAGTCTAGGAAGAAGATTGTCTTGAATGTAAAATGTTGAATCACATTGTAAATGCAAATTATTTTGAAATTTAACATGAAAAATGACTCAGCAACGTTAAACCACATTGGAACTTCTTTGGTGAATTATTTGCGTTGAATTTCATGATATTTTGAGTCTGAATTCGAGCAGCTACTCTATGGCTGGAAGTTGCAAGTTTTCCAATTGTCCTTAAACTTTGTGCCTTGGGAAATATGGATCATGCTTTCCATTTTAACTTTTTTGGTATAGAGATTAAACAGTTGGAGAAGCATCCTGCTTTTGATCCTTCAGTCAAGATGGTAGACTTGAAGAAGAATGACAAAAGCTCACCTGAACATCCTGATGATAAGCACGAAGATGCCCTGAACCTAACCTTGCTGGAAGAATCAACACCAAAATTAAAAGAGAAATGTAAGTAACTGTATATGAAACACTTGTTTGGATAACATTTATAGCATGTTTATCATAGAACTTCTGTTCATTCTTTTATTTTAACTTTATTGCCATTATAGCAAGAAATGAACCAAAGGATGTACGGAACTTTGACTACACTTCACGAAGTTGGACAGGGAAGTCTCCCAAGCAATTTCTGATTGATTGGTGCCGCAAAAACCTCCCTACTAGTCCAGCTCCTAACTATCGCAAAATCCCTGTGGGTAGATTCTGGAAGTGTAGGTTTGTAAGTTTTGTTGTGCCCTTTATCAAAATCCACAAACTTGTTCATATTTTAGCCTTGGTAATATTAAGGATTTAATGGAAATATCTGTTTCTCTCAGCCTAACATTTCTGTTGATTTTAAGCTCCCACGGTTCATTGTTTCAAAGAAAATTTTATAGGATTCTGTTAAATTATCAGGGAGAAAAGCCATTACCATCCTTATTAGTTGATTTTTTTTCTCCTCTTAAAACTAGGGAAAAAAATTAATAAGGCATTCTATGTGCCTTTCTTAAACTCCTTCCTTGCTTCCCAAATCTATGTCCAAAATGGGAATGACATTTTAGAGTCATAGTCATAGAGCTGTACACCACATTCACTATCCTGTCTACCTGCATCTCCACTTACAAGGAACTATGAATCTGCACTCCAAGGTCTCTTTCGCTCCCCAGGACCTTACCATTAAGTGTATAAGTCCTGCCCTGATTTGCCTTTCCAAAATGCAGTACCTCACATTTATCTAAATGAAACTCCATCTGCCACTCCTCGGCCCATTGGCTCATCTGATCAAGATCCCGTTGCACTCTGAGGTAACTTTCTTCATTGTCCACCACACCTCCAAATTTTGGTGTCATCTGTAAACTTACTAACCATACCTCCTATGTTCACATCGAGTCATTTATATAAATGATGAAAAGCAGTGGACCCAGTATACCAATCCTTGTGGCACACCGTTGGTCACAGGCTTCCAGTCTGAAAAGCAACCTTCCACACTGATGCAAAATACTCATCTCGTATCTCCCACATCTCCTGTGGTTCCACGCATAGGCGGCCTTGCTGATCTTTAAGGGGCCCTATTCTATCCCTAGTTACTGTTTTGTCTTTGTATTTGTAGAATCACTTTGGATTATTCTTAACCCTGCTTGCCATACTCCTACTGCCTTTATCCTCTTCTTAGGGTTCACTTGATCCCTGCTGTCTGTACCTGACGTGTTTCCTTCTCAATTTCTCTAGTCACCCCACGTTGCCTACACCTACCAGCCTTGGCCTTGAACTTTAACTTTTAGATCCGGTCTATCCTTCTTCATCAATATTTTAAAACTAATAGACTTTTGGCCACTAGCTCCAAAGTGCTCCCAAGAGTAGGTTTTGCACCTTCTCTAGTTGGTACACCCACATACTGAATCAGAACATTTTCCTGTACACATTTTAACAAATTGCGCTCCATTCAACCCTTAACACTATGGCAGTCCCAGTCTATGTTTGGAATGTTAAAATCTCCTACCGTAACTGCACTATTATTCTTACAGATAACAGAGATCTCCTAACAATTTGTTTCTCAATTTCCTGCTGACTTGGTGGGTCTGTACTACAATCCCAATAAGGTGATGATCCCTTTCTTATTTCTTAGTTCCACCTAAATAACTTCCCTAGATGTAATCCCAGGAATATCTTCCCTAAGTACAGCTGTATTATCCCTAATCAAAAACACTACTCGCCCCCCCTCCCCCTCCCCCTCTTGCTCCTCTTTCTATCCTTCAGAAAGCATCTATACCCTGGAATATTATCTGCCAGTCCTATCCATCCCTGAGCCACGTCTCTGTAATTGCTTTTATCCCAGTCCCATGTTCCTAACCATGTCCTGAGTTCATCTGCCTTACCTGTTATTGTATTGAAATAAATGCACTCAAGCACAATTTGTAACCTCATGGCCTGGCATATCCCCCGCTCAACCATTACCATCAAGCCAGGGCATCAACCCTGGTTCAGTAGAGATTACAGGAGGGCATGCCAGGAGCAGTACCAGGCATACCTGAAGATGAGGATCAAGTTGGCAAAGCCACTAAACACAACTACTTGCACGCCAAACAGCAAAAGCAGCAAGTGATAGATATAGCTAAGCGATCTCACAACCAACGGATCAGATCTAAGCTCCGCAGTCCTGCCACATCCAGTCATGAATGGTGGTGGACAATTAAACAACTCACTGGAGGAGGAGACTCCACAAATATCTCCATCCTCAAATGATGGAAGAGCCCAGCACATCAGTGCTAAAGATAAGGCTGAAGCATCCATAGCAATCTTCAGCCAGAAGTGCCGAGTGATAGATGATAATGAAATAGTTTAGGTTAGAGTTATGGATTAGTAATTGATGGATTTTTGCTTTTGGTTAAAAACAGTTCAATTACAATAAAAGTTATTTTCTCGTTAATGGAAAACCTGTGGTGTATATTCTTTTCACCTGACAGGTAAAATTGGCAACTCTGTGGCATAATCAAATTTTTGTGATGACTAAAGGAACCGTGGGGACAGCAATAATAGATTGTTTGAATCTACATATAAACTGGAAAAATTAGACTGGCAATAGAACCTTGGATGAGTTCAGAGATTGCTTTTAAGGTAGTTTCTTAGAGCATCACGTTTTGAAACTGACCAGAGAGGAGGCTATTTTAGATATGGTATTGTGCATTGTGACAAGATGAAATAATGGTCTCCTTCATGAAATTCCAGTGTAGAAACAACTGCAGTTTACAGTTTACATCCAGTTTGAAATGTTAAAGTTGGGGTTTAGACTTGTGTTTTGAACCTAAATATGGGTACCTATTTGCATGGTCAGGTTGGGTTAAAGCACGTCAACTTGCAAACTAAGGTCAAGATATAGTAGAAACATAAGAATTGATCTCTAAGGGGATATTTCAGAATAGGTAGAACAAGTGTATTTCTAAAATAAAGCAAATTCTAAAGGGAAGACCGAGCATCAAAAGTAAACAGAAAAAATATATATCTGTGCAAAGGTGAGTGGCAGGTCAGATGATTGATCAGAATATAACAAACAGCTGAAGATGACCAAAAGATTAATTAAGACAAAGAACTTAGAATGAGAGGACCTAACTAGGAATGTAGAAATGGTTAAGAGTTTCTTCAGGTATTTACAAAAGAAAGAGAAGTCACGTGTTGGTTCTCCAGAGACTGAGAATGGGGAGTTAAGAGTAGATAAGAAGAAAATGGCAGGTGAAGTGAACAAACATTTTGCCCCTGGCTTCATTGTAGAGAATACAGTAACAATTGTGGTAATACCTGTAAATCAGGAGGTGGAAGAGAGATGGAAACTTAGTGAATATTCCAGTCAAGGGGGAAGTGATATCAGGCTAATATCAAGTGATATTAGATTTATGAAGCGGTAGGCTGTCCAATCTCCAGGGTCAGTCGGATTTCATCCTGTAATGTTGCTCATGTATTGTGTTAATTTTCCAAAATTCCTGTGATTCAGGAATGATTCCATTGGAAAGCAACAAATATAGCCCTTCCACCCAAGAATAGATGGAAGCACGAAACAGGAAACTATAGGCAGTTAGCTTGACATCTGTTGTGGAGATAGTGTTGGAATCAATTGTTAAAGACACCATAGTTGCACACACAGACAAACTTAAGATAATCTGGAAGGGTCAGCATGGTTTCCTCAAAGGGAAAGCATGTTTAGACATTTTATTGGAGTTCTTTGAAGGAGCAACGTACTGTACAATAAAAATAAGCTTTTAGACATGCTGTACTTGGTTCTCAGACAGAATTTGATAAAGTGCTACATCAAAGGTTATTGCAGAAAATCAAAACTCATGGTGTTGGCAGTAATACATGTGGGAAAACGTCAAGGTGTTGGCAGGAAGAATAAAAACGTAGAGAATTGTTCAAATGGAGAACAAATGCACAATTCTGAGGTGTAGAAGGAATTAGGTATTCCGGTGCACAAAAGAAGTTAGTGTGCAGGTATGGTACATGAGCAACTCATTCACTTATTGATTATGAATTATAAAGGAAGGCTGTGGAGGCAGGGTCATTGATACTCTGAAGGTAGCAATTGATAGATTCTTATTAGGCTGTGGAATCAAGAGTTAGCAATGATAGATATGCATGTTGGAATTGAAGCACAGACAGATCAGACATGATCTTATTGAATGGCAGAGCAGGCTTTAGGGACTGATTTGACTACACTTAGTTCATATGTTCATATGTGTAATTTTATAATTTATTATTTTGGTACACTATATGAATTTAATATATTTAAATATATAAATGCACAGCACCCTATGTTATCAAGGCAAAAGGAATTTGTACATACATTGCAGCTTTTTTGAAAAATGGATTTGTGGAAAAAGCTAATCCCTGTTGTATCCCACTTGACAGCACCCTGGTCTGAGAATTCTGATGAGCAGTTAGCTGTTGCTACATCTGTATGTTGATATGTCCCCACCAATGAGCACCGTCCTCTCATCGTGTAGTCCTTGCTTCAAGTCAGTTTTTACGTCATAGTCCTGATGAGTGCAAGATAAAAAGCTTCAGCTTCTTTCTCTTTTTAACAATGTTTATTATTTAATTAATAATGCTGTATGATGTGGGAGCTGTGGTGTTATGTAGAGAAAAAGAAATGAGACAAGTACACAAATTAGCTCATTTGTGATATTCTTTCCCAAGAATAGGATAAGGGAATAAATTTCAAAATAGCACAACTGCTGAGCTGATCGTTATGATTGCAAATGTTTCCCACGATTATGCAATGACATAAATCTGCCACTAAGTATTATTTTTATTTTGTTCAGTGTAAGAGTAAACAGGCAGAAAGATGGAATACTGGAAGTATGTCCCACAATTCTCACAGAGGATGCCATGCAAGCCCAACATCTGGCATCTACATTGGCCCTGTGGCATTTAGTAAGAGGACAGGTAAGGTTATGCATTTAATATACATTGCCATTGAATACATTTGGAAGCCTGCATTTTTTTGTTCTATGTCTCAGGAAATGGACAGTCAGAAGTCGCACAATACTTGAACAAAAGAACATATGTATATTTTTGAATAAAAGCTTTATATAAATGACTTTTGCAAAGGATTTTAACATAAACTGCTAAAAGAAAGATTCAACGTTTTTCTCCAATAATATCTACGAAGATGTCAACCCCAGAGAAGTCTTTTCATTTCAGGAATTCCCAGTCGGCTGACTTGATGCACATCACATATGTAGTTCTCTCTGTCTCTCCCAGCACACACACCAATATAAATGAACTAACCTTTTCTAGCCCCCCTCCTCAGACTGCAGAAACTACTTTAGACCTCTGTCCAGCTCTGCTGGCCTGGAGATTGCTTTCCAACTCTGGAGACTTCTTTAAAAAACTGAAAACCGCACCTTTGCTGGTATGAATTCTCTTCTTCTGAACTTAACCTGCTTGTGGCCTATGTCATCTGTTTCTGTTAATCATAACATTCCCTTTATAAATGTTCAGCAATCAACCTCCCATGTAGCGGTTTGAGTCATCTAGCTCAAGAGTCATGCTTTCTTATCTTTAGTTCATTGTTCCAAATGACTTTCTAACTCTTTCCATTATGTAAATTGTCAACTTCTCAGAACTAAGAACTAGAATCTATTGTTCGACCACTTTCAAATTTAAGCTGCCAAATAATAATAACATATATTTGTCACTCTTGATATGCAGTAACTTCATAGAAAATATATTTGTGTGGATGCTAAGCAAATGTATAATCTGACTCTGTGGTGCCTGCTGCCATCCACAAATAGTCAGATCACCTTATACTTATTTACTAGGTAAGTGGTCATTGATATATAGATCTGCGGACCTGTAATTTATGAGAAGATAATATTTTAATTGCAGGTGAAATGAGAGGGAGAGTAAATTATCAGTCTTTGCAGTTTTGTTTCCCAGTTAAATATCTCTTTTTATACAGAAGCTAAGCAGTATAGTTTTTTCCTGAGGAAATGTAATTGAAATTTTATTGCTTTGTCAGCAAACACTCATTTGAAGTAACATCAATTTTGACAGCATCGAACAGACTATGCACTGCTCTAGCAATCCTGTTTGTTTGACTTCGTTCTTTCAACTGCCCTAATTGCTTAAATGTATTGTGAATTAAATACTAGAAAAATCAATGGAACTTTGAAAGGTCTATTTGATTTCTTCTGTTGCAAAAGATAATTTTGGCTCATTGTCTGTTACTTTTTTTTTGAAGAAGCAAAAAAAAATCCCATTGAAATAACAGCCATTAGATTCATTTCTTCATGTTGTGCCTTCTCTTGCGATCGTAGGAGGAGAAGTAGACCATTCAATCCCTCAAGCCTCCTCTGCCATTCAATAACATGATAGCTGATCTGTTTGTATTTCAAATTTCACATTCTCTCCATCTTGAATAACCCTTTAATCCTCTGCCAAACAGAAGCTATCCATCTCTCTGTCTTAAATATATTCAATGACTCTGCCTCCGCTGCTTTGAGAGGTAGAGACTTCTAAACTTCTGCTGAGACAAAAATTCCTCTCATCACTACCCTGAAAAGATGATTCCTAATTTCAAGTCAGTGCCCACTTGTTCAGAACTTGCCCACAAGAGGGAACTTGTCGATACCATTCCAATAAGATCATAAGATGAGGGACAGAAATAGGTTATTCAGCTAATTGAGTCCACTCTGCCTTTCAGTGCAATCATGGCTAACCTGATAATATTCAACTCCACTTTCCTGTGTTATCTCCATAACCTTTGATTCCTTTAATGATAAGAAATCTGTCTATCTCAGCCTTGAATACACTTGGCCTTGACAAGCCTCTGTAGTAAAGATTTCCACAGATTCACAGTACTCTGTGAGAAACAAAATGCTGTACATCGTTGTCTTAAATAGGTGACTCCTTAGTTTGCGATTTTGCCCTCTGGTCCTAGAGTCTTTTTGCATCAAGCCCTCAAGAATGTTGCATGTTTCAATATGATCTCCTGTCATTATATAGAACTCCAATGAGTACAAGCTGAACCTAGTTGCCTCTCCTCATGAACTGGTTCATTCATATACCGTAAGTCAGCTTCGTGAACCTTTCTCTGCACTGCCTCTAATGCCAGTATATCTCCCCTTAGGTATTGGTCCGAAAACTGTTCAGTATTCCAGCTACAGTCTGACCAGTGGCTTGTATAGTTTTAACAAGACCTTCCTATTTTTATTTCCCAATCCCTCTGAAATAAAGCCCAATATTCCATTTGCCTTCCCCTATTATCTACTAACCTTGCATGCCAGCTTTTTGTGATTCATTAACTCGTGCCCCAGATCTGTCTGTGGTGTGACAATCTGCAGTCTTTTCCAATTTAAATACTATTCAACTCTTCTATTTTTGCCAAAATGGATAGCCTCACATTTTCTCTCATTATATTCCATCTGTTAAGTTTTTCCCACTCGCTTTACCTGTCTGTAACCCCTTCTAAACTTCTCTGTCATTCTCAAGACTTGTTGTCTTGTATATTCTTGTGTCATCCACAAACCTGGCCACATTCACTTTTTCTCATCCAAGTCATCAATATATATCGTGAACAATTATAGTCCCAAACCTTGTGGCATTCCATACATGCTACATGCTATCAATGTAAAAATGCCCCCTTCATCCCAACACTGTCTTCTATTCATTGATCAATCCTCTGATCATGCTAATCGACTTCACCAACGCCATGGGTTCTTATTGTGCAGCCCTATGTGCGGTACTTTGTGGAATGTTTTTATAAGTTCAGATATATTGCATCTACTGGTTCCCCTTCGTGTTCCCTGCTTGTTAGTTCCTCATGACTGTGGTAAATTTGTCATGCATTTTTATCCTTTCATGAAACAGTATTGATTCTGTTTGATGATGTATTAAGTGTTTTTAAGTGCTTTGTTGTTACATCCTTCATAATAGATTCTAACATTTTCCCAACAGTGCACACTAAGCTAATTTGCCCATAAGTTAATTGTTATATGCCTCCTTCCCTTTTTAAATAATGTTGCATTGGCAGAATCTAAGGATTCTTGGATTATTATCTACAACCATGATCTTTGCAGCTACTTCATTTAAAATTTTAGTCATCCACTCAGAATGTTAGTTATTTCAGTTAAATGAACCTATACTGTTCTGAACTCCAGTATAACCAATCGCAGTGTCTTCATAAGAGAACGCACTCATTCCAGGTCTCAATCCAGTGAGCCTCCCCTGAACCGCCTTCAGTGCATTGGCATTCATCCTTATGTTGTGGACCAGATCAACCACCTTCAAATATATCAAGGAGATAGCCGAGTCTCTAACTTTTATCTAATTTAAAGGCAAGTGTTCCAGATGTAATTCGATTAGTTACACTGCTTGGCTTTAAGCAAAACACCCTTTATTTTTAGCCCACAGTTAAAATACAAACAAAAGAGAGAAGATTTGGTATAACTTCAACTCTCTTGGAAAACTTAACAGAATAATAGATTATTTAACTACTAAACAGCAACTATTCTGACATAGTAATGTCCCATAAACACACCCTTGGCAAAGGTAAAGTCAGTAAAACAGATTGTCACACAACAGAGAGAGCGGGAGACGTAGCAACTTCCACAGCCAGCTTCAAAGCTCCAACAACTCCTTTAAAGCTAAATTAAAACCCTGGTTCTGTGGGAGTCTGACTCCACCTGTTCATACTGCTTCTGTTGTTCCAACTTTTTAAAAAAAAAAAATCAAAGCTTCATAAGCTGCTTATTGGCTCAAAACTTCTTTCCAAAAAAAATGACAAAATACATCTCTTAAAGCCATTGTATCATCACACTTAAATACTGAATATTGAGATATGGTCTCACCAGTGACCTATATAACCAGCATAATATCCATCATCATCTTGATTGCATCTTTTACCTGCATACTAATCTTTTGTGACTCATGTGTTATGTAAATTCTAAGAGATTATGAGCTCTGAGATACAGATGGATCTGGATGTCCTAGTGCGTGAATCACAAAGTTAGCATGCAGGTACCAGCGACTGATAATAGAGTATTGTATTATTTCTCACTCATAATAAATGATAAAAGTAAGGAGAATATGCTTCATTTACACAGAACATGAGAGAGACACATCTTGAACAGTGTGCACAGTATTGGTCAACATATTTCAGGAAGGCCATTTAGAAGAGTGAGAGGTGGTTTAATTGAAATATGCAAATTCGAAGCAGAAGTTGGCCATTTGGCCCTTCTTGCCTGTTCTGTCATTGAATAAGGTAATGGCTGATGTATTTGCGTTTCAAATTTCACATTTACATGTATTCAATAACTTTTTTGATTCCCTTTCCTAACAATAAAATGAACAATAACCTTCTTAAAGATATTCAATGACCTTGCTACCTCAGAAGGTGGAGGTGGTAAGATCCAAAGTTGCACAATACTTTGAGAGGAAAAACTTCTCCTTACTGACTTTCTAAAAACAGTGTCCCCTAGTTCTGGAGTCACTAACAAGAGTTAAGATCTTTCCAAGTCCACTTCTTCAAAACCCCTGACCATTCTATCCACTATGAACATTCAGGATCTTTATAAACTTCAATCAAATCATCCCTTGCCCTTCAAAGCTCTATTGAAAATAAACTCAGCCTATTCAATATTTCCTCAAGACTAAAACACTAATTTCAGGTATCAATCTAATAAATTTGCTCTGAACAATTTCTAGTGTATTTGCATCCTTCCCTAAATAAGGAGACCAAAACTGCAGACTGTATTCCAAATGTGGTCTCATCATTGCCTTGTGTATCACACTCTGTGATTAATGGAATAACAAAATAGCCTATTTTAAGCAAGAATTGTCACTTTCTTTTTGGAGGAGGTCTTGTTTTTGGATATACGAATGGAATGACTGTATTTTCGAACCTCTGTATATCGAGCTTTAGCACTTTTCTTTTAAAATTTCAGGCCGTACATCAGTTGCTCCCACCTACATATCGAGATGTGTGGATTGAATGGAGTGAAGCTGAGAAGAAGAAAACTGAAACAAGGCAGATAGAAAAGAATAAACCACGAGACCAATTTATTACCAAATTGTTACACACACTAAAACAGAAACCATCCACTTGTATTTCATCAACAGCAGAAGATCCAGAAGATTCCTGGGAGAATTTGATAACTGAGGACGACTTCAGAAGCTTATCTATTGCTAAGGAGAGGGAAGATAATTTGAACACTGCAAAGATTATTTTAAAAAACTTGCAATGTTCTGTCAAGTTTCAGAAACTTCTAAAGGAGAGGCAACTATTACCTGTCTTTCAACACAGAACACAAATTCTTGAAACTCTGAGAAGGCATCGAGTGGTGGTTGTTGCAGGTGAAACAGGCAGTGGGAAGAGCACACAAATACCTCAGTTCATTTTGGATGATTTACTATCAAGTGACACTACACAATGCAATATTATTTGTACCCAACCGCGAAGGATTTCAGCAGTGAGTCTGGCAACACGGGTTTGTGAAGAACTGGGTTGTGAAGAAGGTCCTGGGGGAAAGGTAAGATATAGCCTATTTCTGCGGTGAATTGGGTTTTTTTGGAAATAAAAATTCCTAGCCCTTGCCTGAGGAAGCATGCATTTTTTCATCCTAATTGAAAAATTAGGGCAAAAAAAAGCAAAAATTGAATAGACTCGGGCTATTTACCTTGGAGTGTCAGAGGTTTATAAAATCGTGAGGGCCATGGATAGAGTAAATAAGCAAGGTCTTTTCCCCAGGTTGGGGGAGGCCAAAATTCAAGGGCATAGGTTTAAGCTGAGAGGGGAAAGATATAAAAGGGATCTAAGGGACAACTGTTTCATGCAGAGGGTGGTGCGTGTACGGAATGAACTACCGAGGGAAGTGGTAGAGGCTGGTTCAAGTACAACATTTAAATGGCATCTGGATGGAATACGAATAGGAAGGGTTGAGTGGTATGTGGGCCAAACGGGACTTGATTTATTTAGGATATCTGTTCAGGATGGACGAGTTGGACTGAATGGTCTGTTTCTGTACTGTGTATCTCTATGACTCGAAATCAAAAGAGGTTAATATTAAGTGAGTAATTGAAAATAAAGTACGCAGCTTGTGTTATCAGCTAGTAACCTTTTATTTCAGATTTTCTCTTCGATATTAATATCAATGTTAAGAACTTGTTTATATAAGAAACACTATTCTTGTCCGAATCCATGTTTTGTGAACTTACGTAGATGAGGGCAGAAGATGTATCGTACATAAAAAGAGGAAATCTAGCAGCTTGGAACCATTGAGATTGGAGAAATGTGGGAATTCTGGTTGAGGTTAGATGGCATTGACTAAGGTACCAGATATGACCATGGTAAACTCAGCCCTGTCAACCCTGATGAGTCTTCCGTATCAACATCTGAGAGGCTAGTGCCTAAATTGGGAGTGTTGTCTCACAGACTAGTCCAGAAACAGCCTGACGGCCATGCTGTCGAAATCATACGTTGCACACAATGTTCCAGACAATACTATCATCATCAATGGGCATGTTCTGTCCCACCAGAAGGAGAGACCCATCAGAGGTGACAGCAGAGTGGTATACAATTGTGAGGGAGTTCCTTTGGAAGTCACCAACACTTACACGAGACACCATGAAGTCGCAAACCATTAGGTTAAACATAGGCAAGGAAATTTCCTGCTCATGCTCAAGAACTAACTGTCTTGGTTGATGAATCAGTACTCCTCCTTGTTGTACAGACTTCACTGTCCACCACCAAAATGACTCAGCAGTGCAACTGCTGACTGAACTAGTAAGTCTTAAAGGACATAGCTGCTAGACTGTCTCTGTGGTTGTTGGTGAGGGTACCACAAAAGCGAAAAACATACTTGACGTCGTCCTCTCCAGTCTGTCTGCCACAGATCCAAATGTCCATGACAGTACTGGTGAGAGTGACCACTGCACAGTCTGGTGGACACTAAGTCCCTCTCACATAGAGAATATCCTCCATCATATTGTTATCCAAGCTGAATGTAGTAGACTTTAAACAGATCTATCAACTTAATGCATCAACTGGCCATCCCGAGGCCCAATCTGCAATCTTGTGGCATGACTTATCCCCCTTCCTATCAATGATATCAAGTCAGGCGATCAATGCTGGTGCAATGAAAAGTGTAGGAGGGCATTACAAGAAACAGCACCAGGTATACCTAAAAGTTAAGCGTCAAACTAGTGAATCTACAAAACAGGACTTGTGTGCTAAACAGAATACTTGGACAGAGCTTGGTGATTTCAAAATAATTGGATCAGATTTATGCTCTGCACTCCTGTTGTGAATGATGGTAGACAATTAAACTGCTCTCTGGAGGACGAAGATCCACAAACATTTCAATCCCCAATGAAAGAGGAGGCCAGCACCTTAGTGCAAAAGATAAGACTGAGGCATATGCAGTGATCTTCAGCTGAAGTGCAGAAAGGATGATCCATATCTGCTCCTCCAGAGGTTGCCAACATCACCGATCTGAGTCTTTAGCCATTTTGCTTCACTCCACATGATATCAAGAAATTGGTGGAGACATTGATGCTGCAATGACCATGGGCCCTGACAAAGTAACTAAAAATGTGTGTGCTCCAGAACCTGCTGCTCCCCTATCCAAGTTGTTCCAGATACTGAAGCAGTCCATGTACAAATACAGCACGACTGAGACAATATCCAGGTTTGGGCTTGCAAATGGCAAGTGATGTTCATGTCACACAATTGCCAGGGATGGACCATCTCGACAAGAGAGAGAATGCACCCACTGCGCTTGGATATTCAGTGGCATTTCTATCTCGCCTCCCCATCACCACCACCGCCATCAAAATCCATTGACCAGAAATTAAACTGGACTTGCCACATAAATACTGTCACTACAAAAGCAGGCCAGAGGCTAAGAATCCTGCAATGATAAACTCAGCTGACTCCAAAGCTTGTCCACCAGCTACAAGGCACAAGTCAGGAGTGCAATGAAATATTCCCCAGTTGCCTGGATAAGTACAGCTCTAGCAACACTCAAGAAACTTGACACTATCAGTACAAAACCCATTTGATATACACTACATCCACGATCATTCACTCTCTCCAACACCAACATTCGATAGTACTATTGATCTACGTTCCCAAGATGCAAGCCTCCTTGGATAACACCTTCAAAACCATGACCCCTGCAAACTGGAAGGACAGACTCAGCAGATGCATGGTAATAGAACCACCTGCAAATTCCTCTCTCCAAGCTACTTGCCATTCTGAAATGGAAATACATCCCCATTCCTTCGGTGTCATTGGTTCAAGATTCTGCACTCCCTCTAAGTGTATTGTGGGTGTACCTACACCAAATAGATTACAGCGGTTTAAGGAGGCAGCTCACCACCACTAAATCAACAGCAACTAGGGATGAGCAATTAATGTTGGCTCACCCATCTGATGAATTAACAAAAAATTTTGCTCTTTTAAAAAAAATCCAATTACTTATAGAACTTTCTTTGCCTTTTGCTGTGAGCACCCTCACTGTCTGTTCCACTCCACTTTAGCCAACAGCATAAAAATCATCATTTTCCGGCCCCCTTTTCTCCTGAAGAAGAATCATTGAGCTCAAAATGTTAACTCTTTCGCTACATATTCTGTGAGAGTTGTGGAGTTTCTTGAGCACTTTGTTTTATTTTCGAATAGCTGGCATCCATTGTATTTTCCTTTTATGTAAGTGTTAAAGATCTTGGTTTACATTTTTCAATGATTTTTTTAATATGTAGATCATGGAATTGGAGAATTACCTTGACAGGATGTAGCTGAAATACCAAAAGGAGAGCTTAGTATGGGCTGCTTTGAATTTACAGGCAGATTTCTGACTTTTGTCTTGTAAGTTTTATCTGGGTTGATTGCTTCCTGCATAAGACTATCAACTGAATAAGAACAGTCATAGTCAACTTGAACATCTTGAAAGATGAATTTGTTGTTAGGATAAAAGCCAATTTATAATTTCTGGGTTGTGTTTTGATTCACTCGTATCTTGAACACTGTATTCTTAATAAGAAACATACTTTTGTAATTTGAGTTGATGTCTCCATTTGCAGAACTCTCTTTGTGGTTATCAAATCAGACTGGAATCAAAAATTGGAGAATTGTGTAAGCTTTTGTACTGCACTACTGGTGTTCTTCTGCGGAAACTGCAGCACGATGCATTTCTCACAACTGTGTCTCATGTCATTGTTGATGAGGTAAGACCTCGTTTTACTCCTGTCCAGTGCTACTCTACAATGATTGGAGCTGTTGCGGTATTATTTATTATTTTGTTATTCAGTATTAGAATTCTGAATTCTAAAGCGTACAACTAAGAGACAAGGTTTGGTACAGCACTGCAGCATGTGATGCTTCTTATCACTTAAACTACTGTAGACCTCAACTTGCCCAACTAATTAACTTTTCCAAATAAGGTTGGTGCTTTGATTTTGTACCTGTGGGAGATTAATTAATAATAAACAGGAATTCCCTTTAGACCCACTGATGTTTGGTTGTCCACTGTTGCAAAACATCGTAGTTAAAGCAGATGTGACAACTCTTAAATGAAAATTATTGACTTAACCAGTTTTTTAATACCCATTTCTTGATTGTTCCTTTATGTCTGTTACAGGTTCATGAGAGAAGTGTACAATCAGATTTTCTGTTAATCATATTGAAGGAGCTAATGCAAAAACGTTCAAATCTGAACCTAATTTTGATGAGTGCAACTGTGGACAGTGATAAATTTGCTCGGTACTTTGGACATTGTCCTGTTATCAATATCCCTGGGAGAATTTATCCAGTTCAGGTGAGGGCAAAAAAAGAAAAGCTAATGTTCTACTTTTTTATTGAGCACCTTTACAGTACTGGTCTACAATAATGTGACAAAGATGATCAGAATTTCAAATTCATTAGTCCACATGGGCAAGTGCTTCATTTAATTCATCAACAACCTCGTAATAGGAGACAGTGAAACTGCTTTACGTTGTTCATATTCAAATCATTGATATGAATATAGAAGGTATGGTTAGTAAATTTGGCACCAAAATGGCAGGTGTAATGGACAATGAAGAATGTTACCTCAGGGTGCAATGGGATTTTGATTAGATGGGCCAATGGCTGAAGAGTGGCGGATGGAGTTTAATTTAGATAAATGTGAGGTGCTGCATTTTGGAAAGGCTAATCAGGCCAGGACTTATACACTTAATGGTAAGGTCCTGGGGAGTGTTGTTGAACAAAGAGACATTGCAGTGCAGGTTCATAGTTCCTTGAAAGTAGAGTTGCAGGTAGATAGAATAGTGAAGAAGGCATTTGGTATGCTTGCCATTATTGGTCAGTGCATTGAATTTAGGATTTGGGGGTCATATTGCGGCTGTACAAGACATTGGCTAGGCCAGTATTGAAAAACTGCTTACAATTCTGGTCTCCCTGCTACCAGAAGGATGTTGTGAAACTTAAGTGTTCAGAGAAAGTTTACAAGGATGTTGCCAGAGTTGGAGGGTTTGAGCTAATAGGGAGAGGCTGAATAGACTGGGGTTTTCCCTGGACCATTTGGAGGTTGAGGAGTGACCTTTTATAAAATCATGAAGTGCATGAATGGTTAAATAGACAAGGTCTTTTTCCTGGGGTGGGGGAGTCCAAAACTAAAGGGCATAGGTTGAAGATGAGAGGGGAAAGATATAAAAGGAACCTAAGGGGCAACTTTTCCAGGCAGAGAGTCGTGAAGGTATAGAATGAGCCATCAGAGGAAGTTGTGGAGGCTGGTACAATTGCATCATTTAAAAGGCATCTGGATGGGTATATGAATAGGAAAGGTTTAGAGGGATATGGGCTAAGTGCTGGCAATTGGGACTAGATTTATATTGAATATCTGTTCAGCATGGACGAGTTGGACTGAAGGGTCTGTCTCTGTGCTTTATACTCTGTGACTATATAACTATATTTTCTCATGGCAAATTTACAAAAATGCATTGTAACCCATAGCCTGTGTTATGTAAAATTTTGCACTTGATAAACAGAACGGTATAGCACAGAAATTGACCCTATGGCCCATCAAGACTGCACTGACACATGATGCCTTTCAAAACTAAAAACCTTTTGCCTGTACACAGTCCATTATCCCTGTATTCCCTGCCTATTCTTACAAGGATCAAGGTGCCTCTCAACAGTCTGCCTCCACCACTTCTGGCAGCACATTCCAGGTACTTACCACTCTATGTAAATAATTTGCCTCTCACATTTCCTTTACTTTCTCCTTTTTACTTTAAACATATGTCCCCTAGTAATTGACATTTCTACGCTGGGAGAAAGATTCTGACTGTCCATTCTATCCGTGCCTCTCAATTTTGTAAACTTCTGCCTGCCTCTTTCTTCAACGTTCAAGTGAAAACAAAGTTTGTCCAATCTCTCCTCATAGCTAATACCCTCTAAATTAGGCAACATCCTCATAAACCGTTTCTGTAACATCTCAAAAGCCTCCACATCCTTCTGGTGGTCTGGCAATCAGCGTTGAACACTGTTCCAAATGTGACCTAACTGAATTCCTATACAGCTGCAACATGACATGCCAATTTTTATACTCTACACCCTGACTGATGAAGGCAGGCATGCCATATGCCTTCTTGATCACCTTATCCACTTGTGTTGCCACTTTCAGGGAACTGTGAACCTGTATGTCTAGATCCCTCTATGTTGATACTACTGTTTTCTGCCATTTACTGTATACTTCCCTGCTGCATTAGATCTCCCAAAATGCATCACTTCTTCACATTTAACTGGATTTAACTCCATCTGCCATTTCTCCATCCAAGTTTCCAGCCTATCTATATCATCCTCATAGCCTCTGGCAATACTCCTCACTATCTACAGCTCTCCAATCTTTATGTTGTCTAATCCTGCAGAAGACCACTTGTCACAGTCTGAAAAATGCCCTTCACTGCTACTCTCTGTCTTCAATGACTAAACAAGTCACTCACCATGGGTTCCATGTGACTTCACCCTGCCATGAGGGACCTTGTCAAAGGCCTTGCTAAATTTTATATCAATGACATCTACCACCCTGCCCTCATCAATCAAGCTTTTGAGACATGACCTTCCTTGCACAAATGCAGATATTGCTAATAAGTCCATATTTTTCCAAATGTGAGTAAACCTATCCCAATGAATCTTCTCCAATAATTTCCCTACCACTGAGATAAAGCTCACTGGCCTGCAATTTCTCAGATTATCCCTGTTGCCCTTCTTAAACAAAGTAATAGCGTTGGCTATTCTCCATTCCTCTGGGACCTCTGTGACTAAAGAGGATACAAAGATTTTGTACACGGTCCCAGCAATTTCCTCACTTGCCTCTCTCAGCATTTTCTGATAGAGCTCATCAAGTCCTGGGGACTTATCTACCTTAGGTTTTTTTTTTTAAAAGCATTAACACCTTTTTTCATATTGACATTACCTAGAATATCAATATATCCCTCCCAAAACTCACCATCTACCGTGTCCTCCTTTGTGAATACTGATGCAGAGTATTTGTGAAGGACTTTACACACTTCCTGTGGCTTGATGCATAAATTACCTCCTTTGTGCTTGACCTACCTTTTCCTTCAATACCGTCTTGTTGCTTATATGTATAACATGCCTGGGATTTTCCTTAATCCTGTTTGCCAAAGACGTTTAAGGCCCCTTTCAAGCCCTCCTAACTCATGTTGAGTTCTTTCCTGCTATCTTTGTGTGCTTCAAGGTTCTGTCTGTCTTCAGGTTCCAAAACCTTTTGTATGTCTCCTTTTTCTTTATGAGTAAGCTCTCAATTTCTCTTGTCATCCAAGGTTCCTGAATCTTGCCATTCTTATCTATTATTTTCAGTGGAATATGCTGGTCCTGATCTCTAATCAACTGGCTTTTAAAAGATTTCCACTTGATAGTTGTGGATTTACCCTCAAACAGCCATCCCAATTTATATTCCCCAGTTTCTGTCTAATATTGTGGTAGTTAGCCTTCCCCCAGGTTAATACTTTCACCCAAAGACTGCTCTTTTCCTTATCCATAAGTAACTTAAAACTAAAGATTTGTATTCACTATTCCTGAAATTCTCCCCCACTGAAACTTCGATCACCTGGCCAGACCTTTTCTCCAAGCAAAGGATGTACAGATCAAAAAGACTTAGAGGCACACAGGTTACATTGCAGGTTACATTATTTGAGGCAAGAGCCCACTCGACAGTCTAACAGCTGGAAAGAAACTGTTCCTGAACCTGCTTTTGAGTGTACTCAGGTTACTGTATCTTCTGCCTGACGGAGGAGGTTATAGGAGGTCATTACCAGGGTGTGATGGGTCTTTGATGTCCGCTGCCTTTCTGCAGCAGCAAGCAGTGTAAGTGGAGTCCGTGGATGGAAGGTTGGTTTCCTTGATGGTCTGGACTGTGCATATCACCTGTAGTTTCTTAGGCTCCCAGGCAGAGCAGTTACCATACCAGGCCGTCATGCACCCTGACAATATGCTTTCAATGGTGCATCTGTAGAAATTGGTGGGGAACCTTATGGACATGCCAGATCTCCTGAGCCGCCTGAGGAATAAGAAGTGATTGTTGTGCTTTCTTGACTGTTGCATCTACATGGGAAGTCCAGGACACGTCATTGAAAATCATCACTCCGAGGAATTTGATGCTGTTCGCTCTCTCAACGTTGGTTCCGTTAATGTAGATGGGGGTGTGTTCTCTTCCTTTCTTTCTGAAGTCAATGATCAGTTCTTTAGTTTTGCAAATGTTGAGAGACATTGTTTTCATTGCAGCATGTCACCAAGCCCTCTATCTCCCTTCTGTATTTTGACTCGTCTTTGTTAAATATCCGTCCCACTAAGGTGGTGTTGTCAGTGAATTTGTAGATGCTGTTCGTTCGGAATTTGGCAACACAGTCGTGGGACGGAGTACAGTAGAGGGCTGAGGACATCCTTGGGGGGCTCCAGTATTGAGTGTTATCATGGAGGGGTTGCAGTTACCAATCCTCGCTGATCGTGGCCTGTGGGTCAGAAAGCTGAGGATCCAGTTGCGGAGGGTGAAGATCAAGGGTTATGGGAAGGCGGTAGGAGAAAGAGGTTGAGAAACATATCAGCCATGATTGAATGGCACATCACAGTCAGTGCCCAAATGGCCTAATTTTGCTCCCCTATCTTATTCTTCATGGTACTGAAGTTCATTTTTATACATCATGTAGTGGTATGCATCTTTGAGAAGGAGAGCGTAATTAAATCAGCATGAAAGGAATATTGCTCTGGTATGCAAAATCTTACCTCAGTCATAGCTATAATGTTTTAAAATTACTCTATCACTGGATGTGTGCTTCACTGGCTTGGTCAGTATTTATCGTCCGTTCCTAATTGTTTTTAAGAAGGTGGTGATGAGTTGCCTTCTTAACGTACTATAGGATGCGCAGTGCTGCTAGGAAGAGTGTTCCAGGACTTTGCACACAGCAGACTTGTGAGGAAGGTTATAGGTCCTGGAATAAAAGGGACTGTAGGGACATGGAGTATAAGTGGCTTTTTAAAAAATTTTATTCATACAAGGGATGAGGGCGTTGCTAGCGAGGCAGCATTTATTGCCCATCTCTAATTGCCCAGAGGGCAGCTAAGAGTCAATCACATTGCTTTGGGTCTGGAGTTGCATGTAGACCAGACCAGGTAAGGATGGCAGTTTCCTTCCCTAAAGGACATTAGTGAACCAAATGGGTTTTTCCTGACAATTGGCAATGGATTCACAGTTATCATTAGATCCTTAATTCCAGATACTTATTGAGTTCAAATTCCACCATCTGCCGTGGTGGGATTTGAACCCAGGTTCCCTGGGTCTCTGGATTAACAGTCCAGTGATAATGTCACTAGGCCATCACCTCACACTCTCGGCTGAGTGAGAGAGTAGGAACCCGGAGCTTGGAGCTACACCTGTAGCTAATGCTGCTGATTGAGGCCTTAGAGCTTGGGCCCTCTCTTCGTGCTGCTGCCTGAGGGGTCTGGGGTCTGGAGCCTTTCCTTTCTGTTTACTTCACACTTTAAACTGTTGAGGTCTTTGACCCCTAACCTGAGAGTGTTTGGGGCTGGTGTTGAGGGAATTTTACTTACCATTCACTTTCTATCTAAAAAGTAGAGAGCGGTAATCAATGGATATTTTTCAGGCTGGAGGGAGGTTTATAGTGAAGTTTCCAAGGGTCAATATTGGGACTCTTGATTTTCATGATAAATATAAAAATATATGATCTGGACCTTGGTATAGACCTTCTTGATCTAAGAAATAGGAGCAGAAATAGGCCGATTGTTTGCTTGAGACCCCTTTTCCCCGTAACTCTTGATTCCTCTACTGATCAAGAATCTATCTATCTCCGCCTCAAATATAGACAATACATGGGCTCCACAGCTCTCTATGGCAAGGGCTTCCCAAGACTCCCAACTGCCTGAGAGAAGAAATTCCTTCTTATTTCAATCTTAATCATATACTCTCCTATAAGCAGAAACATCCTCTCAGCATTTACCCTGTCAAGCACCTTAACAATCCTCTATGTTTCAATAAAATTCCCTGTCATTCTTCTAAATTCCAGAGAGGAGAGTGCCAACTTGTTTACCTTTTGCTCACGAGTCAATCCCTCCATACCGGGGATCATCCTAGTAAACCTTCTTTGAACTGCCTCCAATGAAATTGATTCTTTCCTTTAAATAAAGGAACCAAGTTCCCCTTGTGTTGCAGCTTTCTGGAGTATTTCTCCCTTCTTTGTTCTTTTTCTTTTCCCTTCCAAAACAAGCAACTTCACGTTTTCCCACATTCTACTTCATTTGCCAATTTTTTGCCCACTTTCTTAACCTATCAACATCTCTCTGTAAAATTATTTGTATCCCCTTTGCAATTTACCTTTACACCTATTTTTGTGTCATTTGCAAATTTGGAAATTCCTTCTAAGACATTAATACGTATTGTGTATTGTTACGGCCATAGCACTCATAGCTGTGGAACTGCACTGGTTGCAGGTTGCCAACCTGAAAAAGAACTCCTCATCCACCCTTGATGTTTCCTGCCCATTAGCCACTTTTCTATCATGCCAAAGTACTACCTTCAACACTGTGAGATTCTTAATAAAAACCAGAAGAACTGCGGATGCTGTAAATTAGGAACAAAAACAAAGTTGCTGGAAAAGCTCAGCAGGTCTGGCAGCATCTGTGGAGGAGAAAACAGAGTTAACATTTCGGGTCCAGTGACCCTTTCTCAGAACCATGAGATTCTTATAACCTAACCTTTTGTGAGGTACATTGATGAACGCTTTGTGAAAATTCAAATACAACACCATATGAATGGTTTCCCTCTATCCACCTTGGTTGAAGCTTCCACGAAAATCTCTGATAAATTAGTCAGATACGATTTGCCTTTCATGAAGCCATATTGACTCTGCTGTATTAGATTATAATTTTCCAAATGTGCTGCTATTACTTCGTTAATAATTGATTCCAATAATTTTCCTACAATAGGTATTAGGCTGATCAACCTGTAGTTCCCTGCTATTCACTCCCTTTTTGAATAGGGGTGTCACATTGACAGTTTTCCAATCCTGCAGTACTTCTCCATAATCCAAGGATTTTTGGAAAGTTATATCCAACACATTCACTATCTCTGTAGCTACTTTTTTTTTTAGGAACCTTGGATGCAAGTCATCATGCCAGGAGATTTATCTGCCTTTATCCCCATTAGTTATTTTTCACCAGTCTTTAAGGTGGAAGATACCTTGAACATCTCATGAAAGAATGAGGGTGGAATCAAGTATCATCACCATCACTAGAGAAATTGTATTAGACGAACTAGTCTATCCATTGTATAATTCTAATGACCCTCACTCTGGCATTTATATCAGGTCAATTTTAAACTGAACTATTAACCTTACTTCAATATTGAAGAAATAGTCATGGTTCACCCTATTTCATCCAATTCCGGGTGATATTTTCTGAACTGTTGTAAATATTGGTTACGTTTTGTTTCATGATGTAGGTCAACTGTGTGTCTTTCAAATTCTATCTCTTAATTACATACAGGTTTATCATTTGGAAGAGGTGGTGGAAGAAACTGGCTACGTTTTGGAAAAGGACTCTGAATACTGCCAACGACTTTTGGAGGAGGAAGAAGAAATTAATGTGACAGTCACTGGCAAAGGAGGAAAAACCTTCCAGCATCAGGTTGTTCCTAAGTGTATACAGTATTCATTATCAATCTCATTATCAGTTAAAGTAGCATTCTCACCTTTTCTAATCATAGATGTGCTGAACAGATCATGTGGTTGTCAGTTGTTTTCATACCAGTGACATGATCATTGGTGAAATTTGAGAAATGTGCTGAGTTGCACAGCTTGATAACGAACTTCCAGCTGAATTTGGGCAACTTCAGTTTCAGTCAAGCAATCTCCTTCACATTATTGTGATTGGGAAGTTTTCTTCTGTTTCCTTCATCTTGACTGTGTCAATGTTGAGACAAAACATATGATTTTGTTTTAATTCATATAATTAACATGGATTTCTATTTAGAGTGAATAGTTTGAGACATTTCTCGTCTTTAAGTATTCATTCAAAATTTTAGTCCTTATTCAGGTTAACTAATAATCAACTGTTGATCTTCATGGAGGCCTTAGCTTAACGATATTATTGCTGGACTGTTAATCCAGAGACCCAGATAATGCTCAGGGGACCCAAGTTCAAATGCTGCCGTAGCAAAATTTGAATTCAGTTTTTTAAAGAAAAGTCTGGAATTATGAGTCTAATGATGACCGTTGTTGGTTGATTGTCAGAAAAACCCATCTGGTTCAGGAATGTCTTTCAGGGAGGGAAACTGCCATCCTTACCAGTTTGGCCTACATGTCATTCTGGACCCACAGCAATGTGGTTGACTCTGAACTGCCCTCTGAGCAATTAGGATTGGACAATAAATGCTGGCCAAGCCAGTAATGCCCACATTCCATGAATGAATAAAAATGAAAATGGGGGAGAAAAAGATTAGTCATGCTTTTGAGGTGGAGGAAAGTAATCGGCGTTCCTTGGTTGACATTAAGGTGACATGCCTGGTCGTAGAAGTTAAAACCGGTTAATAAAGCTAGATCTTACAATTTCTTCAAAGAAATTCTTATTATTCCAGAGTGCTATTAGCCAATCAGTTTCACTTCCCAGTGGGACTGATGAAACGTTTTGCTCGGGTGAAATTCTCTCATTTAGTTAAGACGTGGCTTTGAGCAGTGTGGTTTGAACTGAATGACTAAAGGGTAAGCTTTTGATTCTGTTGAAAACAGAGCCAAAAAATTCAATTAAATTAAACCACATTACTGATAGTGTAAACATCTCAAATAGAAGTGACTTACTCCAAGTTAGTAAATCGAGCTGGAAAGCCATTAGTGAGTACATGTGATTTTGAAAGCTTACAATATCTGAAGCAACTCAGGTTTGAAGGTTATGACTTTTGAAGTCTCTTGTTTTCTGTTCAAAGGGCAGATTTTCCCTAATTGATCACTATTCATATTTTTTTTCAGGAATATCTTGTTAAAGGGGCAAGGCCTGAGAATAATTTGGTACTTGACCTTGACAAATACAGTAGTCGTACTTGTCATGCTATTCAGTACATGCATCCAACTAAAATAAACATGGATCTCATCTTAGATCTCATTAACTTCTTGGGTAAGTGGAAAAGAAAATTTCTGTAGCGAGCCAATTAAAATTCTACCCACACAAAGAGCTTATCATTTCTTTTTACAGTACTTAATAAAAAAAAGTGTGTATTTTCCAACATTTATTTTTATTTGTATTTTTATTTTTCTTTAATTGCAGAGTTCTAATTTCCAAAATGGTAGCTTACTGAAAATCAAGCACTTTTAATTTTTCAAATGGAGTACACGTTTTTAAAATAGCTTATTTAATGTTATAGTAACGTCTGAAGCACTTTAATTGTAACCGTTTAAATTATTCCTGGAATCATAGAATGTTTATGGCACAGGGGAAGGCCATTTGGACTATTGTGTTTGCTCTTCGAAGTAGCAATTAATCTATTGCCAATGCCCTCACCTCTCCCTAGCCCACACTTACTACTTTGACAGATAATAACCCAATTCTGTGTAAGAGAAGTAATTAATGTGTTTGAACATCACAAATCTCTTGAATGCAACCCTACAGTATGTATACTAGATTAAAAAAAACTACGTATGCTGGAAATCAGAAGCAAAATCAAAAAAACACAGCAGGTCTGGTAGCGTCTGTGGAGAGCAAATAGTTACTGGTCTGGTAACCAGTTTGAAGAACTGATTGTAGTTAGGGAAAGGTTGGTATGTATGCAAGGGAAAGGATGGAGGAGGGATGAAGGAATAGACGATATCTGGAGATGGAGCCCACAGAGAGAGAAACACAATTGGGCAGACAAAGGAATGGGTAAAGGTCAGCCTGAGCCGTTAGCGGCTAAAATTGGGTTGTTTGTGATAGCAACCGATGTGATAGCAAGGTCTGGTGTGTGGGGGTTGGGATAAGGATATGGGAGAAGGTGCTCAGGCCCTAAAATTATTGAACACTATTTGAGTCCAGATGGTTGCAGGATTCCCTTGTGGACAATGAGGTGTTGATCTTCCAGCTTCTGCTGAGCTTTGCTTGAGCACTGACGCAAGACCAAGACACAGATGTTGGCCAGGGGATATGGTGTGTGTTGAAATGCAGGCAACCAGAAGCTCAGGGTCATGTTTGCGGACAGAACGTAGGTGTTCTTTAAAGCAGTCATCCAGTCTGTGCTTTGTCTCCCCAGTGTATAGGAAACCATATTGTGAGCGGCAAATACAGATTGAGTAAAGTGCAGGTAAATTGCAGCTTCAGCTAGAAGGTTTGTCTGACACCTTGAATGGTGAGGAGGGAGGGAGTCAATGGGCATGTGTTACACCTGTGATTGCCGTCAGGGTGTGGGGGTGGGGAGGGGAGGGGTATGTTGCGAGTGGAGGAAGAGTGGACGAAGATGTCCCAGAGGGAACAGTCCCTTCAAAAGGCTTACAAGGGAGGGGAGGGGAGGGGAATGTGTGCCTGGGGGTAGCATCCCATTGGAGGTGGCAGAAATGGCAGCTAATGATCATTCAGATGTGGATGCTGGTGGGGTGGTAGGTGAGTATGAGGGACACCCTATCACTGTTGTGGGAGGGAAGAGAGGGAGTGAGGGCTGAAGTGCAGGAGATGGGTTGGACATGGCTGAGGATTCTGTCAAACATGGTGGTGGGGAAACCTCAGTTGAGGAAGAAGGTGGACACGTTGGAGGCCCTGTTGTCAAAGTTGGCATCATTGGAACAGATGCGACAGAGTAACTGGGAGAATTTACTTCAGTGCGTATATTGTGAGCTGGTAATTAGGTGCAAACAACATATACAGATCCACATGGAATGCATGGTTTAAAAAAAGTTCTATCCACTTGTCATGATTGACTTTTTGAGGAGACTGAAATATGTGCTGAGAGCCGAATTGTGGTACTGAAGTATTTTTGCTTAATTGCCGGTTGGACTTTGGTTATTGTTGAGACCATCAGTATTTTTCTTTTCTTTTTGGCATTTTTGGTTTGGAACTGAGAGTTACAGTTGAGAATTGAACTCCAAACTTTGAGCAGCAGTTTGTTTTTGAAGAAAAGAACAAAAGGCTGATATTTGCTGTTGGGAATTGGTCTCTATATAACGCAGGTTGTTCTGCTGTAAGAACACCAGAGATGAACTAGCACTGAGATGTCGTTGTACTCAGGCTGGCTGGTGGGTGGATGTTGCTGTGACCAAAGGAGGCCAGTGTTGGCCAGCTAACCACAGAGAATGTTGACAAGAAAAAAGCTGACCAAAGGGTGAACTGGCTTTGACTGGGCTTTTGGACAGGAAGCAGTGCTGCTTTGGAAGCTGCAGGACTGGGTTGAGAAAAGCACCTGAATCTTTAAGAAATCAGGAAAAGTCCCAGAGTTCTCTGGAAGCTGTGGAAGTAATTTTGAGGGTCATCAAATGTTTTAATTTCACTGTGTTGCAAATCAAGTATTAGCAAGTCTGATTTCGTCTGGTTTGCTATCCCTGTGTTGTAACATAATAACAATATATTAGTGTATGAAAATGGAGAAATAAGAGCCAAGTGGTCCATCTTGCCTATCAGTAAGTGTCAGTGTAGCAGAGTTTTGGAAATGTTGAGGTTTGAGCAAGTTGGGAAGAAAAGCATTTGGAGTCATCAAGTTGGAAGTGACGAAGGCATGTATCAGTAACAGAAGTTAATTCATGAGTAAATGATACAGAGGTGGAATCAAATTAGTGAGGGATAGAAGTTTAAGTTCATTTCAGGGTTGAATGACATGTCCTGGTTTAATTCAGTCTGAGACAGCTACTGAATGGAAGGAAAAGCTGTGCTGGTAATGATGAAGGTAGAAGAAAATGGGTGTTGACCAGGAAGTTTGACTTTCATAACATCCTGTTTTGGTTGAGCAATCTGACATATTGGGATGATTCACAGAAGTGATGGAAAACTGTACTTGGCAAATTGTCAGTGCAGGCAAGTGGTCAGCTTTCACATGCAGATTGTCGTATTGAGAAACACACTTTAGCGGGGTGAGTGGGCAGTCTGTTCGGATGTTGGAAGTGACAGCAGGGAAGAAAAATTGGTATGCATTTTCTGAAGAAGGGTCCTGACCTGAAACGTAAACTTTCCTGCTCCTCTGATGCTGCCTGGCCTGCTGTGTTCCTCCACCTCCACACTGTTATCTCTGACTCCAGCATCTGCAGTTCTTGCTATCTCTGATGCATGTCTCATTGTTGGCCAGAAGTGACATTTCATTTCCTTTCAGATAAAAGTGCACCGTTCAGAGCAGTTGATGGTGCAGTGTTAGTTTTCTTACCGGGTCTGGCTCATATTCAACAACTGTATGATCTTCTAACTACAGACAAAAGGTTCCAGGACAGAAAAAGGTACAATTTGTGCTGAAATTATGGCTATTTGAGCTTAATTTTGAATAATACAAACCAGTCTCTACACAGGATACCTTATGAAGTATTGCTTATTTCCAGTTTCCAGAATTTTGCTACCATATTTCAGGCTTGCTCCATGAGCTTTTTAACATTCAGCTATTTAACCCAAAACTGGTTGCATGAAGAAGAGTTGGTTTGGAATGTGTATCCAAAACATCTAGGTGGCCTACACATCACCAGCCACGCATAAGGCCTCTGTTGCACTTAAACCTGAAATGGCAAATGCGTGGATAAAAGTTTCAGCTGTTATTGTTGGAGGGTGGAAATGTTATGAAGGTGATACAAGCTGCCTTCCAGTAAAGATTGTTTGGGGATTGAAGATGAGTAATCCAAAAACCAGGAACAATCCATTTGGTTAATGGAAGATAAATGTCCCCATAGCAAGGGCATATGAACAAGAACTATGCAATTGTGTAGACATAAACCCTTTTTTAATATCAAGCAAAATTTCTCAACATTCTAAACTGCATGCTTTCCCTGTTCAATGTTTACAATAATACAACTGATCTATATTGCTCCCAAGAAGATTACGGAAGTGTTATGGCATTTAGTATCTTTGTATATCAGAGCCTTTTATATCCAGTAGAACAGTCTAAATTTGCACATAATTACATACAACAGAACATAAAAGCTGAATCAGCAGATAGGCTTTCCTTTGGTTTTGAAGGTATGTTGGTCAAGGCATGGGGACAATTCTCTGTTCTGCAAACAGTGCAATGAGAGTGCAGTGTCCACCTAAACAGATCACTGTTTCGGTTTTAATGTGTCAGCTGAAAGACCCTATGTAATACAATGAAATCCTAACAGTGTATTGAAGTAATGGCCTAAATTAGGTATTCAAGGATTGAGCATTCAACTTTCTGGCTTTCAGGAGAGTGCAAATTCTCAAATATATTTTTATCAGGCTTGTTTCTGGATCAAAATCTTGAAAAAATCTCGGATGGATCTAAACCACAGATGAAATGGAAAGAGTGCGCAGGAGCATGGATGCAGGCTCCCATGACTACTGCCCGCAGCAAACTGTGCAGTTGTCCCATCAGAATTATGGATCAAACATCCAAGCAGGAATAATTGTGGGTGTGACGGAGAGGCATACAGGGATGCAACATTCTGCCCATAATAGGTAGAAGGCAGCACAAAAACTCGATTGTCCATTTGAGTGGCATCTCAACTGTTACAAATTTAAACTCCTATCTGGCTTCTCCATTAAGTACTGATGTTGACCTGAGCACCACATTAGTTAACTCAGCTGTTCTTTGTGAGCTGGATGATTCTGCCTGCCTGCCTTCAGCAAATACAAGTGACGTGTAGGAATTATGGGGAAATACCAGGCCATTGGAAGCTAATTTTCTGGAAAATTATGTAGGTTATGACCCATGTTACCCATCAATAAAGAAAAGGCTTTCACAAGCTTGCAGGATTACATTATTCCATGGTTATATTTGTTACTGACACCACCACTAGGCAGAACACAGTGCAAATACACAAAATTGGGGCTTTTAAACTCATCTCCAGCAACAACAAGCCGTATATTATAAGTAAATGTAAACAAACAGGTCATAATGGCCAAGGAAATTAAGGTACATTTGGAGAAGCTCTTGACAGTAGTCTTCAATATGCTGATAGTTTGGAATTATATGTAGATCTTTTTACATCTATTTCAATAGACCCTACGTACTTTACCGTCATTTGCTCATCTCTGATCATCCTTAAGAGGCCGTCCCTTTTTCCTGCACGTACATAACAGCACTCAGCACTTTCCTTCTAAGTATCTGACAAAAGATTGTTTGTTTATATTTGGCTAAAATATATCTGACTGTCAATAATTGCTTATGAAATACATCGAAGACCATCACCTTTTTAGGGATAATGGCCTTAAGGTACAGCAAAGACAACTTGTGGTTTGCACTTTTTATAAAAGTGCATCAAGAGCTATATGGGCTTGATACTTTAGGCTGCATTTCACAACTGGCATGATTTTGTGGGTGCAACTGCATATGCATAGATGGAGCATGATGGCCATATTTAATAGCATCACGTTATCACTTGCACTGGGAACAAGTGCTGTGTTATTCCAAGTAGGCTGATTTCATATTTACATGAGCCTTGAGGTGTACTTCCCCATGACGCAGGAAAACTCGATGATCCTTTTAAAATTGCTTCTAAAAATATCAGTTAATTCAATGTGCGTAATGTGTAATGGATGTGTTGGTGTCTTTATTAGAATATATATGTACTCGATCAATCTTGATCACATTAAATGGTGGGACAGACTTGATGGGCTGAATGGCCTATTGCGTATACATTCTGTCTTTATGCCCACAGTTGAAAAGTGTTTCACGGCAATTTTAAGTACTTGAATATTATTGCTGTTTTAAAGTTTTTTTAATATGGTGATCAGTTTGCGTACAGTGACCGGATTCAATCAATTTTGCCAATAAAAGGATGGTGAGATATTTATTAGCCAGCAGAGTGAAGAAATTTCTCTTTGCATAGAGCCATGGAATCTATTATTTCCTTTCCAAGGGGAAGATGGGGCTTCCAACAGTGTAGCACTCCCTCAATGGTATATTGGAGTTCAGCCTAGATGATACCCTTGGTCCATTGGAATGGAAAATAAATTCACAGCCATTTGATTGGCAAGGGAGCTGTCACTGTGCCCGAGTGTTTTTCTCTTTGTCATTGTGTCCAACGTTGGATCTAAAATTTTAATTTCTTTAATAGCTCACCAACATTCGTTGTATCTGCTTTTAATCCAAGTTTTCTATGTTTCCCTATGCTAAGTCTGTTTGATTTATTGTGTTCTCCTTTAAGTGTTTCAATGTATATTCGCCTCTGAGCATTACTTTCTCAACTTCTTAGATGACACCCTGTGTTCAGTTTCTAGATTAGTTTTTTGACAAATTACTGGGTGTTCCTCTTCCTTAAGTTTATGTAAGCTCTTAATGCTTTATTCAGTTTTTTGATTTGCTGGGGTCACAGGATTGAAAGTATGTTTATTGGTGGGGGAAGTGTGATGTTATATTTTTAGAAAAGGCTAGAATACATGTTACATTGTATTACATGGGGTAAATTATGTCTGTGAAATAAATACACTATAGTATTTCAAGAAAGTTGAGAATTTAATACCCAAGCCGCATCGTCCTTGAGAAGGTGGTATTGAGCAGTTTTTCTTCTAATTCTTTCCTAGCTGTGTGGGCCTGTCAGGCTGTGCGCAGTAGCCACTTCTGAAGCCAGAAGTCATTGCCATGATCGGTGTGCTGATGCTGTCATCATGTATGGAACATTAGAGCAACAGAGGGAAAGTTGGTGTTGAGTCATCACCTTGAACAGCTGTAGTCCATGTGATTTCATACGCCCACTGTTAGGTAGGGAGTTAGGACTTCTGTCCAGTGACACTGAAGGAACAGCAATATATGTTTCTAAGTCAGGATAATGTATGATTGGCATTTTAGATGGTTAGTTCCCTCACACCTACTGACATTGTTCTTTCATTGATAGAGGTTGCATCCTTTTTAAAATGTGTGTCGCTAGCTGGGGCAGCATTTATTGCTCATCCTTCGTTGTCCTTGAGAAGGTGCATGTTGTGTGAATATACATGTGACAAGCTGCCTTCTTCAGCCACTACTGTCTATTTCATTTGAGTGGTGCTTTAGAGTAAGATGTCTTGGCATATTAATACGGTGCACCTGGTAGATGCCACATACTGAAGCCATGGTGCACCAATAGTGGAGCGAATGAATGGCTAATGGAGATGTCAGTCAAGCATGCTACTTTGTCTTGTATAGTGATGAAGCATGTTGCAACCAGACAGGTGGAAAGTATTCTCTCTCATTCCTGATTTGCACCTTTTAGGTGGAGGAAAAAGTTTGGTGGGACTCGGGAAGTAAATTGCTGTATATAGCATACCCAGCCTCTGATTTGTACCTCTAGGCCAAGTATTTATGTGCCCAGTACAGTGAAGTGTCCACTCAGTGTTGACGCCCAGGATGTTGATGACGGGGAAATTCAGTAATGGCAATGTCATTGAATGGTAAGAAGAGATGGTTAGTGTCTGTCTTGTTGATAATGGTCATTTCCTGGCACTTGTGTGGCTCAAATGGTAATTCCCACTTAGCAAGTTGCTATCCAGATTTTGATTTGATTTATTATTGCCACATGTACTGAAATACAGTGAAAAATATTGTTTTGTGTGCTATTCAGGCAAATCATACCTTACATAAGTACATCAGGGTAATAGAACAGAATATAGAATGAAGAGCTACAGCTGCAGAGAAAGATCAGCTCTAATCTATGAGAGGTCGGTTCATAAATCTGACAACAATGGGGAGGAAGTTGTTCTTGAATCTGTTGGTACATGTTTTCAACTTCTGTGTCTTCTGCCTGATGGAGGAGGCTAGCTAGGGCAGAGCGGGAGGAGTCTTTGATTATATTCGCTGCTTTCCCAAAGCAGTGGGAAGTATAGATGGAGTCAGTAGAAGGAAAACTGGTTTTCGTGATAAACTGGGCTGTGTTTACAACGCTCTGTCATTTTTTGTGGCCTTGGGAAGAGCAGTTGCCGTACCAAATTGTAATGCATCAGTTTAGAATGCTTTCTGTGGTGCATCTATAAAAATTTCCTTAGCTTTCTGAGGAAGTAGAGGCATTGGTGTGCTTTTTTGACAATAGCATTGACGTGGATGGACCAGGACAGATGATTGGTAATAGTTACTCCCAGGAACTTGAAGCTGTTGACCATCTCCACCTTAGCGACATTGGTACAGACAGGGATGTGTCCTCCACTCTTCCTGAAGTCGATGACCAGCTCTTTGTTTTGTTGACATTGAGTGAGTAAAGACAACAATGTCACTAAGCTCTCTATCTCTTTCCTGTACTCTGTTTTGTCATTATTTGAGATCCAATCCACTATGGTTGTGTCATCAACAAACTTGTAAGTGGAGTTGAGGTGCAGTTTGGCCACACAGTCATGAGTGTATAAGGAGTACAGTAAGGGACTGACTCCGCAGCTTTGTTGGTGCTAGTGTTGAGGATTATTGTGGAGGTGGTGTTGTCATGTATCCTTACTGATTGTGGTCTGTAGGTCAGGAAGTTGAGGATCCAGTTGCAGAGAGGAGAGCAGAATCATGGGTCTTGGAGTTTGTGAGCATGAGAATTTGACAACCCAATAAAATAGTAGTCTGAGGAAGGGTCAGCGGACCCGAAACGTTAACTTTTTTCCTTCACAGATGCTGCCAGACCTGCTGAGCTTTTCCAGCAACTTTGTTTTTTGTTGCTAATTTACAGCATCCACAGTCCTTTTGGTTTTTATTTAAAATAGTCAGATTTTCTTTTGAAATGACATTTCTATAAAGTCTACTTTTTATTTTTCTGAATCTATAGGTACAAAGTAATTGCTTTGCACTCCATTCTTTCATCTCAAGATCAAGCTGCAGCTTTCACAGTCCCACCACAAGGGGTCAGAAAGGTAAGAATTGTTTTAATCACATCCTTCTTGATGCTTTATGAGGATAACAGAGCCCCAGTTTCTTCAGTTTTCATTACTGAAGTCACAGCATCAAATAATAACAGTATATGGAGAAATCAATGATTGGTAGTCAGTGTAAATGTACTGTTTGTAGAGTTGTAGAATACTTAGACACGTTTGGTCTGTCTCAAAAGCTCCTCGGCAAGTTTGTTCTCTTGTCTTTGCCGCCATCATCAAAGGCAACTCCCCGCACCCCCCCCCCCCTGAAAAATACCCAATTCATTTTAAAAGCTACAATTGTATCTTTCCACCACCTTGTTACTTGTAGTTTTTGCTCCCAGCCTCTGACCTGGTTTGTAGCCACTTGTTTCCTTTAGTTTACCCTTAGTTTGTGCCTTTACTTTCAGATTGTTCTGGCGACAAACATTGCAGAAACGGGCATCACAATACCTGATGTCGTTTTTGTCATTGATTCTGGAAAGACTAAGGAGAACAGGTTTGTTCACAACCAATTATTTTAGAAACATTCACTTTATGCGTGCAATAAGTTATAACTGACTTTCAGATTTTATAGTTCAAAGCAAATTGTGAAATATGCTTAAAGCTGTTTTACTGTCAGTATTTTTAATTTTTAATTTAGGTTATGTTAAGGCTCAAGTATCTGTTCTGCAATACATAATGGATGCAACTGAATAACATCAGTATTAAATTATCCACGTAAGAGTATTTTTTATACTTTGAAATAAATTTTAAAGTAAGTATGCATAAATGTGCATGTATATTTTAATGTTTGTAGGTATCATGAAAGTAGCCAAATGAGCTCACTTGTGGAGACCTTCATCAGCAAAGCCAATGCTCTTCAGAGGCAGGGTCGAGCTGGCCGTATCAGAGAGGGGTTCTGTTTTCGTTTATATACCCAAGAAAGGTGAATACTCAAAAGTCTGTGACATTAATTAATTTTTTCAAGTACAATAAGGTGTTCTTGTGGTGCAGTGGTAGTAACCCTACCTTTGGGCCAGGGAGCCCAGGCTCAAGTCCTATCTGCTTCAGAGGTGTGCAATAATATTCCTGAACAGGTTAATTAGAAAATATCTCCAACTTTAACAACATAGCATATCTTGCATTGCATTTCTGCTGGGGAAAGTAGAGAACTAAGGGGATGAGCGGAGCATAGGAATGGAGTATTTGTTGCTAGGGAAAATAAGGCATTATAGGGCCAGTGGACAAGAGGAGGATAAAAAGCTGAAATTCAATCGATGATGGAATTGATTTGACTTTTAACCTTAATTTGACAGTTGAGTGATTAGAACTTCAGAAGTGAAACTTTTTGCTTTGAGATAGAGATGGGTGCACTCGAGTTTTTACAAGTTGGTTCTGTGCAAGATATATCACATTTGTACAATTCTTACATTATATATTACAAGCCATTTCATCTAGCTTTGCAAGTCCAACCCTCTCAAACTGAATGCTAAATTCTACCATGTTATGGTCAGTCTTTCCCAGGGGATCTTTCCTACATCATTTATTAAACCTGCCTTATGATACATCATCAGATCCAAAAACAGCCTGATCCCTAGTTGGATCCTTAACACATTGCTTTAGGAACTTGCCTCAAATACACTCTCTGAATTCTTTGTCATGGCTTCCTCTGCCAATTTAATTGTCCCCAAAGCCATTCAAGGATTCATGTACCACCTTTATTACATGTCCTCAAACATCTTCATTTTTCTCTGACCCACCATTTAGCTACTCTTAGAGGCCTACTCTGTGTTTTCTTGCTCTTTTTATTCCTTACCTCCACCCATATGGATTCTGCATCTTCCGATTCAAGATCGTTTGATTGTATCTTGATACATGCGACAACAATAAATCAATGAAAAGAGTTGTTTTGCGTGCTATATTGGCAGCTCGTACCATACAAAGTGCATCAGGGTAGCAGAATACAGTGTTACAGCTGCAGAGAGAGAGAGATCAGAATTAACATTGGAGAGGTCTGTTAAAAAATCTGATAAGTGGGGAAGAAGCTATTTTCAAATCTATTGGAACGTGTATTCAAACTTTTATGTCTTCAGCCCGGTAGAGGGTGTAGGAGAGTATAACGGGGGTGCAAGGAGTCTTTGATTACGTTGGTTGCTTTCCTGAGGCAATAGGTAGTATAGATGGAGTCACTGATGGAAGGCTGGTTTACATGATAGACTGGGCTGTGTTTACGACTCTGTAGTTTCTTGCAGTGTTGGGAAGAGCAGTAGCCATATCACGCTGTGAAGCCTCCAGATAGATGCACCATAGTAAGCATTCTATAAGGATTGGTGAGAGTCCTTGTGGACATCCCAAATTTACTTAGCTTCCTGAGGAAGTAGAGACAGTGTTATCCTTTCTTGACTGTTGTGTCAACGTGGATGGACCAGGACAGATTGTTGGTGATCATCACTCCCAGGAACCTTTTGCTATCGACCACCTCCACTTCAGCACCACTGATGCAGACAGAAACGTGCCTTCAGCTCTGCTTCCTGAAGTCAATGACCAGCTGCTTTGTTTTGCTGACATTGGAGAGATTGTCGTTGTTACACTATGCTGCTGAGCACTCAATCTCTTTGCTGTATTCTGTTTTGTCGTAATTTGAAATCTGATCTACAATGATAATGTCATCAGCAAACTTGTAAATGGAGCTGGGGTAGAATTTAGCCACAATCGCGAGTATATAAGGAATAAAGCAGGGGACTGAGTACGTGGCTTTGCGGGAAACCGGTGGTGAGGATTATGGTGGAAGAAATGTTACTGCCTGTTCTTACTGATGGCGGTCTATGGGTCAAGAAGTCAAAGATCCAGTTACAGAGGGGCAGCAAAGACCTAGAACTCAGAGTTTAGAAATGAGTTTGTTTGGAATTATGGTGTTGAAGGCGAAACTGTAGTCAAAAAGTAGGAGCCTAATGTAGATTCTTGATATCGTACCATACTGAACCAACAATACTGCCTCACCATCCTTTTTTTGTCTGCCTACCCTTTTGAAAATTCACCTACTCCTGAATATTTAGTTCCCAGCTTTGATCATCCTGTAACCATGTTTCTGAAATGCCAATAAGTTCATACCTGTTAGCCTGTATTTGCAAGCAGTGTTCCCCTGCTGTGTGGGCCTGTGAGACCTGTGTGCAGCAGTGATATCTAGAATCAGTAGTCAGTTTTACGATCCGTGTGCTGTGCTGATCATGCATGGAACCTTGGTGTATATGCATGCATGCATGGCTCTGAGGAAACCAAAATTGTGTTACTGAGCAGGTAATTGCTTGATTGCACTATCGATGACACTATCTGTCACTGATGGGGCAGTGTTTTGTTGGGTTAGATTTGACCTGCTTTTTGTTTGAGAGCATACCTGGGAAATTTTTCACATTGTCTGGTAGATACTAATGTTGTAGCTGTACTGGAACAGCTTGGCTAGGGGTGTGGCAAGTTCTGGAGCACAAGTTTGATGTGACACAGTGGGTAGCACAGCTGCCTCACTGCGCCAGAGACCTGAGTTTGATTCCACTGGGTGACTGGAGTTTGCACATTCTACTTGTTTGTACGAGTTTCCTCCAGGTATTCCGGTTTCCCCCCAACAGTCCGAAGATTATAGATCAGAGAATCATAAAATAGAATCCCTACAGTGTGGGAACAGGCCCTTTGGCCCAACAAGTCCACACCGACTCTCAGAGCATCCCACCCAGACTCATCCCCCATAACCCACCTAATCTACACATCCCTGAACACTATGGGCAATTTAGCATGGCCAATCCACCTAGCCTGCACATCTTTGGACTGTAGGAGGAAACTGGAGCACCCAGAGGAAACCCACGCAGACACAGGAGAATGTGCAAACTCCACACAGGCAGTCACCCGAAGGTGGAATTGAACCCGAGTTGCTGGCGCTGTGAGACAGCAGTGTCAACGACTGAGCCACAGATGTGCAGGCTAGGTGGATTGGCCATGCTAAATTGCCCATATTGTCCAGGGATGTGCAGACTAGGTGGATTAGCCACGGGAAAGGCAGGTTTATAGGGATAGGATAGGGGATGGTTCTGGGTGAAGTGCTGTTCAGAGGAATGGTGTAGACTTGGTGGGCTGAATGCTGCTTCCAGACTGCGTGAATTCTTTGATTGTGTGAAGTCTTCGGGACTATTGCCGTTATGTTGTCAGGGCCCATGGCCTTTACAATATCCAGTGTCACCATTTGCTTCCGGATAGCACTTGGAATAAATTGAAACTGGCATCTGTGATGCTGGGGACCTCTGGAAGTGGCCAATGGATCATTTGCTCAACACTTCTCATTGAAGATTGTTTCAAGTGCTTCATGTTGAGGATGGCCGTCATCATGTTGTCTGGCACTACCCTGGTGTTAAATGGGACAGCTGTTAAACAGATCAATCATTTCAAAACTGGATATCCATGAGAGTGTATGGACCATCGGAAGCAGCAGAGTTCTCCCTGACCAGAATCTGTAATCTCATGGCTCAGCATATCCCCTACTCTATAGCCATAAGGCTAGGACATCAACCCTGCTTTAATGAAGCCTTCAGTAGGGCATGCCAGGAGCAGCCATAGATGTACCTTAAAAAGAGGTGCCACCCTATCAAAACTACAGCTTGGGGTTAAGCGTATACCAGACACCAGAAGCAGCATGCAACAGACAGGGTCAAATGAGCCCATTTCCAACTGATCACATCTAAGCTCCATTTATATCTAGTCATGAATGGTGTTCAACAAATAAATAGCTTAACAGGGAGAAGAGGCTCCACAATTATTCCTATCCTCAATGATGGCAGAGCCCAGCACTTCAGTGCAAAAGACAAGACTGACATTTACATAACTCTGCAACCAGAAGTTTGGAGTGATCGATCTTGGCTTCCTCCAGATGTCCCAAGCTTCTCAGATGCCAATCTTCAATCTAATTCAATTCACTCTAGGTGATATCAAGAAATAGTTGAAGATAATGCAAAGGTTGTGGGCACTAAAAACATTCTAACAGTAGTACTGAAGATTTGTGCTCAGAAATAACCAGGCTGTTCCAGTACAGCAGCAATAAATCTCAGCCTCAGAACACTCACTGCAGGAGTTTTCAGAGTAATGTGGAGCTTTCCTCCAGGTAGTGCTCTTGGCCAGCATTCTTCAGCTGCTTCAACAATGACTTACCCTGCATCATAAGATCAGATGATTACACAATGTATAGCACCTCTTACATCTCCTCAGGCATTGAGGCAATCTGTCTCTATATGCAACAAAACCTGCTACACAAGTAGAAGGCATTGAGCATCTTCAACAAAAGCGAATTGAACCATTGCCTCTTTATGTAGTGACATTATCATCATTGAATATCCCACTGTCAACATCCTGAGGATTACCATTGATCAGAAACTGAATTGCACTACCCACACAAGTCCCATGGCTACAAGAGCAGGTCACAGATTAGGCATCTTGTTGTAAGCTCCCCCTGATTGCACAAAGCTTGAACACCATCTTCAAGGCACAAATTAGGAGTGTGATGGAATACTCCCCACTTGCCTGGATGGGTGCATCTCCAACAACGTTAAAGAAGCTTGAACAAAAACAAAGTTGCTGGAAAAGCTCAGCAGGTCTGGCAGCATTTGTGGAGGAGAAAACAGAGTTAACGTTTCGGGTCCGGTGACCCTTCCTCAGAACTGAGTTCTGAGGAAGGG